>NC_051210.1:78505456-78848940 GCF_015220075.1 Falco rusticolus | reverse complement strand
GACAGGTAAGTGCTGTGTTATTGCAAGCAGCTGCACCAGGGCTGTGGCTGCACACAGGGCTGAGGTAGCAGTCCTGTGTAGCAGTTCTGAGTCATAGCATTCTGGATTAGGAGTTAATCGGAAAATATAAAGTAGAACAGAGTGCTTGCAATATAAGTTAATGTTGCAAAAAGATACCTGTCTCTCCTCCATGTGAGAAATACTGTGTTATGAAAGGCTAGTTAACAAAAAATAGAATACAGGAAAAAAGCTCAAAATGCAAGATGCAGAGGTCAAAATGCACAAAAAAACATGTTAACACTATCTTCTTTTGAAATCGCTACAGAACAAGCATCGCTTTAAAATATACCATTGTGTTACATTCTGTTTTCTAACCAGCCAAGGGTACTGTACGGTGATTGCAAGATTTAATTTAGTCTTGAAGACAATCACAGGGATAACCATGAATTTTCTCTGACAGATGCTGTAAATATTTTACGTGGCTCTGAAAACACAACTGATTTTATGGAAACAAGTAAGTATTTCACAGTATCACTAGCAATATTGATTACATTTCAGTAATGCCCTCCAAGTGAGATTGCCTTAAGGACTGTGTGAATGAAAATTTCTGTGGACACTAACAGATGGACAGGGAAACCTCTGTGCCTGCCATCTGAGGTGCCTATGTGCATTGATTTGTGGGGCAATAAACAGTATTCTAGCCTCAATTTTCCTTTCAGTAGCGTAGGGATAAAGCTTAACAACATCAATAGTAGCTACTAACTTTTGTTATGAATTAGTATTTTCACCATTCTCCAGGATTGTAATTGCTCTGGGGACTGCACTTTCTCAGATAAATCCCTCAGAGCTGCATGCCGCAATGGATATATGGAGAAGAAAATAGCTGTGAATCACAATGGGCATAAACAATAGAGATTATCCTAGGCTAAAATCAGAAGTGATATTAACAGCAGTAAAAGTATAGATAAGTAAATCAATGTGAAGAAAGTACACACGAGTAAAATGTTCTTAGCAGGGGAAGGAGGTGGAAGTCTATTACTTCTTCAGAACAATGAAACCCAGGTGTATCTGGCCTCTGGTACACTGTGCTGTTTCCCCCTTTATTCACTCAATGAAAGCAATACACTGCTATTTTAGCCTGCTTTGATTCACATCAGTTAAGAAATTGTTCTGACTTTAAGTTCAGTGTGATTGGTGTTGAATTTGCTTGGAACAAGGGCTGCAAGGGTTTGGTATTGCATTTCTTTAGATGTTTTATAGGCCAGGTTTGATTTGGCTTTGAGCAATATGGTGTAGTGGAAGGTGTCCCTGCCCGTGGCAGGGGGGTTGGAACTAGATGATGTTTAAGGTCCCCTCCAACAAAAATGTTCTATGATTCTACAACTGCATACAGAAATTGCCCTTAAGAACTGCTGAGGCTTCACTGTTAGGAAGTGCTTGGGCCAAGGCTGATGCTGTCAGGTCTGGACTGCTACGGTGACACCAGGAAGCTCTCCTTGTGTCAGGTGTTCCTCAGCTGTCCAAAAAAAGGGACTTTGCTTTCCTTCCTGGGCAGGAGGACCGAAGAGGGGATATTTGACCTGGGGTATGGTCAGAAGAAGAGGTTTGGTTTATTGCTCTGTGTGGGAGGCCAGGCTGCATGCAGGCTGCCTCAACACTGGCTCACACCCCGCCGGGCTCAGTGCAGGGCTCCCGGTGCTGTAACCCTGCTCAGCAGCTGTGGGCCAGGCAGGGGCGAGCAGCACCAGCCCCCAGCCTCCAGGCCCCGGCTGGACCCAGGCGCAGCCCCACTGTCTCAGGGGCCATGTCTGGACGTCACCACCTGCCTCAGCTGCCCGTTGTGGGGCAACGGGCTCCCCCAGCACCCTCCGGCAGCCTCAGCACCGGTCAGGGAGGGACCATCCAGGGACCCCCACCACCGCTGGGCAAGGGGCCTGCAGGTTGCCGGGCCATGGTGGTGACTGGCCATGGTGGCTCTGTCCCGACAGCTGCGGGGCTCCTTCTGCTCCATCCTCTCTCTGCTTTCCTGCCACTCTGCTCTTACCAACATCTGCGGGAGAAAGTTCCTGACTGGCGGCGTTTGGCTCCTTTGCGTCTTCACCTCACTTGGGTGTAACGCCGAGTGCCCCAGCTTGGGCTGTCCCAGGCCACAACACTCTGCTCCAGGCTCTGTAAGTAACTATCTGCTTTACTTATAACTTTTCCTGTTTGTCAGCCCTTGTTTTAGCTGCTCTGATGTGTCCTTTTCTTTGACTAGACCTTCACCCAAACAGACAACCTACCCCTGTTACTCCGTCTGCCCCCATTTTCAATAGTCCAGTTTTGCTACATCTGTAGCCATATTTGGAATCTCTGATACATTTACCTAGATATCCTCATCCTCACATGCTTTTACTAATACCTTTCCCTGGACACGGCTGGCACTGCAAAACTTGACTCCCGCAAGGGTGTCCCGGGCTTCCCTTCAATTGTCTGTTTAATTTAGCCATTTCCGACTGTAACTCCCTCTTAACCACTTGTGATATCCAGCCCTCCCTCATGGTATTATCTGCACATTTTCTCAGCTCCTTACGTCACTGTATGTCATGTTCAGTAGTTTTCCTGTTAACTAAACCTGAGGACAAGGCCTAATCACTGCCTAATTATTTGGCTGTGGGCCTAACATTAACTGGGATGTTCTTCATGAGTTGAAATGCTTTTGTAGGATAGAAACTAAGGCTCAAGAATTAGGCCTGTATTCTTGTTGTCCAGGAATCTGTGTTAAAAGACTAAGTCCTTTGTCTTGCCTTTTGGTAAAAGGAGAAAGTTAGGCACCATCAGATGATATTTTAGCTCTGATGTAAATCATTAATACATGAAACACTGTGGCCTTCGGTCTAGTCCACAGACACTGTCAGGAAACCCCAGGAGCCAGCTGCACTCTTGTTTATGGGGACCTGAGCATAGTGATGTGTCAGCAGAGCAGTGCCTGCAGTACCAAGCAGTCCAGCAACGAGGCATACTATGTGACAAGACTTTTTTATCCAGCATGAAAAAATACCAATTAAAACACTTGCTCACAATTAAACCATTGGGCAGGATTCTGCCTCTCCATAAGGCATATTCTTATATCATTATCAAGGGACAGTCTTTTGTCATGTCAAGTTGCCTTGCTCTGAGCTTAGGTACAAGTTTGCTTTTGGCCTTAGATGTAATTTTGTAAGTTTTGTCAGAGATGGGTGAACTTTCATTTGCAAAAATCTCAGAGCTGCTCCAGCAGTACTCAGAACTTTCCTAGAAATTTCCCAGGGAACAGGGCATTGGACCTAGGCCACGCAGAGCTCAGGAAAGTGCCTAAGTCCATGATACAAGATTTTCTTACCTCTTCCTAGCCTAATAATAATTCATAAGAATTAGAAAAAGACATAGATATGGCACTTAGGGATATGGTTTAGTGGTGGATTTGGCAGTGTTAAGTTTACAGTTGGAGTCGATGATCTTAAAAGTCTTTTACAGCTTAAATGATTCTATAATTCTAAAATTAAGGTCCTTGTGCAGAAAAGTGATTCCGCCTCAAGATGCTATGGGCGAAGAAAATAGTTCAATTCACACCAAAGTAAAGAACAAAACCAAAAACAAACAACAAAGTGAAACAAACAAACAAAAACGCCAACTCCAAACCCAAACAGCTTTTTTAGAGTACTTGGTTCAGAACAGAGAGTAAAATCAGATTATACTGAGGTTTGCCATTGCAGTCTTTAGAAAGTAGAATAAGAAAAGCAACATTAAGGCCTTGAAGTTTCTACATTGTAAAGTTGAGTAATTGATCTTATAAAGTAAGAGGCTAAGTCTAAGTATAAATTGACAGGTGATACATCTCTGGACTTGAGAACAGTAGTGACCCCAGGTATCCTAGTATTTTATTCTTGGTTATAACTGAGTGTGTGCAGAATCCTCAGAGAAAGGAGTACAAAGAAATGGTGGGAACTTATCTCCAGTGTCCATACATGCACAGCATGCATGCATCTGATGATCTTTGCTTTATTTTGGGGATAACGGACTGCTTTCATGGGTCAATCTGCTTTCAGTGGGAAGAAGGTGACAACGCTATATACGTTTCAGATTGATTTTAAAGCTCAATGAATGCACATTTGCAAGCCATGTGTAGATGAGTATCACTCAGAATTGCTATGAAAGTGATCAGGGTGGAACTTGTGCTCGCTTCACATTTTTTGCTCTCTCAATGGTAATTTGCAATGTAGAAATGTAAGAGTTATGATACCTGGAGCTAAGAAATATCTGCAAAAAGATTATACTGTCAGTTGGCATCAATTATTGCAATCAAATCCTGATGCAAAAATAATGCCGGTCCTAGAATCCTCTTGCTGATATCTTTGTTATTTATATATGCACTGCAAAAGAACATTCATCCACAGGCACATAACTGAATTTGCCCTTTGCCTAAATCTACAATATATACTACCTATATAAAGCAGACAATGCTTGACATGAATCCTCTGTGAAATATGGTCCATAAAATTGATACAAAACAGGAACAAAGTCAATGTAACTAAAATATTTACAGTAGGCCATTTAGGCCTATAATACCAATTTCCTATCATTTTTCCCATGGTACTTTTGTGCTAAGAGCCAAAACTGGCCTATATAGTGAATAAATGAGAGAATTATGATATGGTATATAGTGTTCATATCACTTTCATTCTGTGCAATAAATTTAAATGAAATGTGCATTATCTGAATTGGTATCTGCTATCTGAGCTGAAAACAAACATGTCCTCCTATAATCTTCATGCTATATTGCCCCATTTGTGCTTCATACTTGTCATTTTCCCCTCCCTTGAGATCAAAAGCATCTAAAAATGGTATCTGCACAGCCTTTTCTGGAATCACCGTGATCAGCCTGAACTCCTAAATTCTGATTGCGTCAAGGTACAGGAATTATTCTAAACACCCTAAAAACTGATGGAAAGTAATTCCCTTTAGATCAACCATGTGGGTGTCAGACTGTGAATGGGGCAGTTAATTTCTACCCACTGGAACCAGCCCCCTGCAGCATTGTATCTGGCATCTTGCCTGGCTGGGCAGATATGCTGCTACCTGGGTTTGTTTCCTGAACATACCTGGGAAGAGTCATGCTGAATCAGACCAGTCAGCTAGTTCAATAAATTGCCAGAAGGTGAAAAGTCTCATGAGAGTCTCAAGAGAAGGAACAAGTCTCACAAGGAGCGGCTGAGGGAACTGGGGTTGTTTAGCTTGGAGAAAAGGAGGCTGAGGGGAGATCTTCTCACTCTCTACAACTACCTAAAAAGAGGTTGTGGGCAGGAGGGGTCAGTCTCTTCTCCCAGATAACAAGCGACAGGACAAGAGGAAACAGCCTCAAGTTGTGCCAGAGAAGGTTTAGATTGGGTACTGGGAAAAATTTCTTCAGTGAAAGGGTTGTCAAGCACTAGAAAAGGCTGCCCAGGGATGTGGTGGAGTCACCATCCCTGGAAGCATTTAAAAATCCTGTAGATGTGTTGCTTAGGGACATGGTTTAGTGGTGGACTTGGCAGTGCTGGGTTAGCAGTTGGACTTGATGGTCTCAAAGGTGTTTTCCAACCCTAATGATTCTCTGATTCTAAGGAAGCAGGTGTTTAGGAAAAAAAAAAAAAAAAGATATACAGGTTTTGAAAGCAAACACTTTCAGTAGTATAAAGACACAGGTGCTATTTATCAAGTGGATGTACTTCCTGCTACCAGGAAATTTTCTTTAAGAAAATCTATTATGCATGGTTCTCACTTAACCTAGGTATCAGGTATGACTTCACCAGTAAGAAGGCACTGGAAGGCACAAACCAGGGTGTCATTACAATGATGAGAAATGTGTTCTCTGACAAATGGGACAATGCAGTAATACAAGAAATAGAGATTATGTCCAGCACATGTGCCAAAGAAGCTCCTGTGATGCGTAGTCCATACCTTCTACAGTGCTTCAGGGGTGATCTGTATTCAGAAATTTGCTGACCAGTTCTGAATAAGGCCAGAGAAGGGAAGAGGTCTTTGCTTCACATTGTGCTGTGTGGGAGAGTGGAAAGCAGGAGCGCCTCAAGCTGAATTACACCAGAGTCCATATATGGAGCTGCTCAGAAGAAATAGGGATAAAATTCTGTCAGGAAAAAGAAAGAAGAAGCAGGTTTTGGGAAACATAATCTATTCTGCTGAAATTTTCAGAAGTGAACTTTTTTTTTCTTTTTTAAAATAATATTGAAACTATTTGATTTGCCAAGATGAGGATTATCTGTTTGAGGAAGTATTAATATCTCACTCCAGCTTCATTGTTTTGAGTAATTTACTAAGGTTTTACAACATTTTCAATATTGTATTTCTATACCACAGTCACTTTGACACTATATAAAGATTGTTCAGAATAAAATTACTTTCCTATTTATTTGTCCTAACAATGATGCAGATGCAAAGATATGAAATTTTGGATCATTGTCTAGTTTCAAATTGTAACAGTTTTGGAATACTGTTTTTTCTTGTAAAACAGAAATTACATGTTCTCAGCATCTCTGTTGGTAGGAGTTCAGTTCTGCAACTTTAACATGTTCAAAGCAAGACAGATTAAACCCAGTTTATAGACGCGAATGAGCCTGAAGTAATTTCTTAGTATCCAGGGCTTTTCCAAGAACATTTTCCCACATTTGTGCACTGTGGTCTAAAAGGGAAGAGAAGAACATCCAGATTAGAAGGCTTCTTATCTATTGCCCTGTATGTAGTAAAAACAGAAATAGAGAATTTTTGGCTCGAGGTTTTCAGGTGATTACAGCCCTACGCTTTACAGACCACTCTTCTGATGGGTGTGTTTCCCAGGGGCAACACAGAAATCTCTTGCAGAGTTCAGGGCTGTAATACTGATAGTTTTTTGTATCTTTGAACTCAAGCTTGTTTTGCTGTTGTGGTTAAGAAACCTAACTGTTCCCTTATCTTCTCCTTAAGGGTAAAGGGGAAGGAGACATGAATTATTCTGCAAAATTTTCAGGGATTGCTGAGCATAGGCTCTTGACTATTTGAAGCCCAGTGGCTTACTAAGGAGATGCTGTGTTGTCCTTGTGTTCAGCCCTGTGATGCTGTGATGAAATAGGACTCGGAGCCTCAGGGGGTACAAGATAGGAGTTAATATGAAATTGTTATGCAAATTTCTTCCGTATAATAGAGCAGTAATAAACATAAATTTCTAACACTCTATCATGAAATAGATGAATAGAAGCCAGCAGAGCTATACCAGATAGGTATCTGAAAACAGAACTGGAAACTTTTCAGGTGGTGCTTTCAGATTGTCAGGAGTGTTCTACATTTTAGAGTTCAAAATGAAGGGCTGTGTTTTTTTTCCTCAGGCATTGCACTCTAACAATAGAGTGTACGCTAGCAACACCTTGCCAGAAAGAAACGTTACTTACACGGGTTATGTTGTTACTTCTAATAAAGCACTGGACTCCCAAATTGCTGCATCAATGTTTTTGGTTTTTATATTATATACAAAACTTTATACAAGGAAGAAAATGCAGACATTCTTGATTGCCCCGCTTAAGGATTTGATAATATGAGCTGAATAGGAGCAAGACAGTGCACTATAGAGCAAAATCAGCAGCACAGACCATGGTTTCTCTTGGTGTTTCTGTCTGACAATTTAAAACTTTATTAGCCTTCATTTATTAAAAGGCAGCATTGTTGAAATTTACCACAAATACATGGATGTTGCTCTCCCTTAATATCATCAGACCAGATCCTTGGAAAGAATAATGCATTAGGCAACCATGAACCTGAAGAGTTATTGGATATTAGAGACAAGGAGAGTAGCAAACCTCCTATTTTTTATGAACTTTAAAAGGGAAAGCATTCATGACCCAAATACACTTACTCTCTGTAGCTCACTATCGCTTAAACACAAGTATAGTATTAAAATGAACTTACAAACTCCTCAACTTCCTTTGCTGGCTTTCTGCCTGAACTTACAGGAGTCTCTACATTTGAAGTGTTCCCAGTAATCACAGGGGACTAAGCCAATGCCAAATTGGAAATTAAGTTCTCTTTACAAGCTCATTCATTCTTTAGCCCCTCCTCAGAGGAGGAATTCGGCTATAACCCAGGCACCAACATCAGACAGAATAGTTATGGTAATTGTCTACATAATGCATCAGAAAAGTAAGACAAAATCTTTTAACTTTTGCATCTTAGATTAATCTCCTTTCCCATTTACTAGAAAGATAACATATACACTGGGTGCCACTCAGTATGAGAAATAGCACTTGATATTTTAATTAAATAGAAAACCATACTTTTCTGGTTTTACAAAGTAACTATTGATAATATTTAAAAAAATACTACATTTATTTTCCAGAATGATGTATTTGAAAGGGAATAAGGGACAGCAAGAAAAAAGACACTTAAAAAGCAATAAAAGGATGATATTGCAAGTTGTCATTGTTTTTAAGAACAGTTTCATTTTTTTCACCCACAAATCAATAATCTAGAAAATTAGCTCCATTTAGAGTGATATTTTGACTGAAGAGATGGCTAAAAGATAAAAATTACATTTGAACTAGTTATCATGGCTACATGAACCCTTCATAAAAATGAGAAAACCACTTAATACAGTGGAAAGCTGGGAACCATAACAGTTATTTTTTGCAAAAGATATAATAGGTACAATATGGGAATATTGTGGAACATAGAAATATTATAGACTATCACAGTGTGAGAATTTGCATCTTAAAATGAACATACTTGATTAATGATATTTAAAATGTTAAATATTTTATTGCAAGGGCCATATTCCCATTTAAATATATTTTGATCAAAGCTGTTGCAGGATAATGTGAAGGACTTTAGAGTTTTTTCTGCTCCCTTTAATGAGTGTGTGATCAGGATCCTCCTTTAAGCATCCCCTTTATATAGATTCCCTTTTTATATGAGTCATGTGACATTTGGCTTAGGGAAGAGCAGCTGGAAAGCTATCTGGTGGAAAAGGGCCTGGAGGTGCTGGTGGGCAGCCAGCTGGGCATGAGCCCCCCGTGTGCCCAGGTGGCCAAGGAGGCCAGCAGCATCCTGGCTGGTGCCAGCAGTGGTGTGGCCAGCGGGAGCAGGGCAGTGCCCGTCCCCCTGCCCTCGGCACTGGGGAGGCCGCCCCTGGAATGGCGCGGTGGGCTCTGGGCCCCTCGCTCCCAGACAGACCCTGAGGGGCTGGAGCGTGCCCAGAGCCGGGCAGGGGGCTGGGGAAGGGGCTGGGGCACAAGTGCTGTGGGGAGCGGCTGGGGGAGCTGAGGGGGTCAGTCTGGAGAGGAGGACACTCAGGGGGAACCTTATTGCTCACTACAACTACTTGAGAGGAGACCGTAGCCAGATGGGGTCAGTCTCTTCTCCCAGATAACAAGCGACAGGACAAGAGGAAACAGCCTCAAGTTGTGACAGAGGAGGTTTAAATTGGGTATTGGGAAAAATTTCTTCAGTGAAAGGGTTGTCAAGCACTGGAACAGGTTGCCCAAGGATGTGGCGGAGTCGCTATCCCTGGAAGCATTTAAAAATCCTGTAGATGTGTTGCTTAGGGACATGGTTTAGTGGTGGACTTGGCAGTGCTGGGTTAGCAGTTGGACTTGATGGTCTCAAAGGTGTTTTCCAACCTTAATGTTTCTATGATTTACAGGGTCATGCTTAACCAGCTTCCTTATAGTAGGGAGTTGATACTAGTCATGAGTGTCTCAGAGATTTTGATTCACTTGGGCTCCTTTCAGTGGGATTGTGGAGTGAACAAGTATTTAATACTACAAGAGAAAAATATCAAGGATAATCTAATAAAGCTTTTATAGGAATGCTACTAAGTAATCTTTTAACGAGAAATGCTTGTATCACACTGTTTTTATGACTTTCTGTGGAGTAGCCAAGACTCAACTTTTTCAGGTCAGATGGGTCCAACATTCATGTCATTGCTTGGATGAACTGGGAGAAGCCATGTTGTTAAAAGGTGCCTCATTTTACACTCTAGTTGTACCCATAAGGAAAAAAGGTACTGCAGCACAGACAGCTGAGAGGTACGCAGCTGTCTGCCTTTTATTAATAAAAAGCAAGTTGGTGTAGAACAGTCTGCACTGTCCTAAGGATAAGTAGATCCTCGTTCTTTTAGTATAATTGGGATCACAAAGGACAAGATATAGTTCATACCTTCCTCTAATCTAAGTGTCTGTTATGTCTTCCACTGGACAGGACAGGTCACTACCTCTAGCCTTTTGTTGCTCCCCGCCCACATTGCACAAGCTTAATGAAACAGCAGCGAAGAATTCAGCAGAGGTTGAAGGTTTTCAGGCTTATAAGGAAGAGTATTTAGAAGCTATGTATCAAGAAGAAAAGTATATCTAAAATATTCTCCCAGTGTTTGACAGGCAATTCGGATTCAGACAGAAAAAGTCAATTGTGTACATGTGACAAACTAATATGAAATTATATTAGACTTTTCTGCTACGAACAGTCATTGAACATCCAATTTACACTCTATATTTAGTTATGATAAACAGAATAAAAGGCAACAGGCTGAAGAAGCAGGAGAAGCCATATCCAGTACAGGATCCTTTGATGGGAAGTGATATTCAGTGACCCAAAAAGGGCCTTCCAGCCCTTAGTTCCAGAGAAGATCAAAGGAGTTGTAATTAAAATATAATTTGGCTGGAGGAATTATTCTCAAAATATGACACAGAAAAGTTATTAGTGCTTGAAATTTCTGTAATTTTACCAATATATTGGCACTAAAAAGACATGGCAGTAATAATATAATGAAATTTGAATTTGCTGAGCTGAAATGAGTTCATTAAAAACAATAGGTTCATAGTGGCTTTATTGTAGCAGCAATTTGATATGTAAGAAAGTTATAATAGAATGTGATAGACAAGATGGATTTTTGTAACTACATCAGAATTCTAAGTCCTGACTTTACTTACAGTCCTAATTTATAACTACCTCCCCTCCATAAAAATCATCCCTTTACTTGTAATTACCAGGAAGAGAAAAAAGACGAGGGTAATCTGACGAAAGCTCAGTGGTCTTTATAGCAAAACAAAATTGGTACTAGGGTGACCTTTAGAGGGAAATCTGGAAGGCTGTGTAATCTGATTGTCAGACTTTACTGCAAAATCAGAGACTCATATTTATATGCTCAGGCAGGTGTTCATGTACTGATCTGATTTATTCATCCATGCCAATGCTGAGAATTATTTGTTAAAATAAAAACCTGGAAATGTGCAAAATGAAAATACAGAACTGGAAATGCCTGGTATTGTTAACAAACCCATTCTAATGTGCAGAGAGAAAGGATTTCCATCACGCTATGGATTGTTCCTAATTTTTTAGTGATTTTAATAGTGTACCATTAGTTTATGTTCCAAGGTTAAAAAGCGCCCCCCCTCCAATAGAAGTCTGTTCTGGTTGCTACCTGAAACAAACAGTAATTTTGCATCTTAAGGGCTGAAGGTAAGAATCAAAGTTGCAAAGAGAAATATTTTCTCTCTTAATTAACTACATTAAGATTAACATTTTTGGTTTTAATGCTCATGGAGCTATAATGTTTCTCTGCGTAACAGCCAAGCAAATCATTAGAATGACAAACAGCAGCTATGTTTGTGTTAAACTCAAATGGAACCAAACTGTAAAATGGCTTAAATTGTGCCTAACACATTATGGATTATGTGTTCGGCCTAATGCCACCCTCTCTACTTGGATAGAGGAACAAACACAAAAAGAGTTTCAGTAGAGGATGGTTTTGAATGATTTTAATGTTTGTAAATAAAGAATTCAGAAAGCTACGGGTCCTACACAACTGACTGGGGAAAAGGGTACATGAATGTGTCCCTTGTAGCTAGACAGACACAGTGCTGTTGCCATATGAGTTCTTAAAAATTCCACTGTAACTTTCTGGATAAGTAAACAGTCACAGAGCCCGTGCTGTGGCTGAGCTGTTCTTTGTTGCACTTCTCATCTAGACTGCTTGCTGAACCAACAGAGACCTCAGGAAAGTCGTACAGAGGTTCTCAGTGCACTGGCCTAGATATTGGCTAAGTAATGTAGTATTTTTTTCCTGCTTTAGTGCAGCTTCATTAAAGTGTTTGATGTTTTGTCTAATTGTGAGTTGAATTGCACATTAGAAATACGCCTTTGGGGAAAACAGAGATCCAGAGCTTCCAGAACCTTCCTGCTCAAATCTTTGTCTTCCCTATAGAATTGATCAATAGTCCATTCAGTTTAGTCATACTTAATCTTTCACTAGGAAGAACGTGAAATCTGAATATTTATCAGTTGCACTTTATTACCTTTAATTCATAGCTCCTCTAAGTGTAGTCTAACTTCCCCCGCCTTCATTTTTATTTTCATACAGTAAAAGAAGGTTGAGTAATAACTGTGTAGTTCTCGCTGCAGCCTTGCCTACCTCATTGCAATATTTTGTGGTATGTTTTTGTTTTGGTTTGGTTTGTTTTTTAAACCACAAAAGCAATTATGTTCAAAAAGTGGCTGTGGGATTCTTCATATCTTCTGTGCAAGAAAGTAGATCATAGTCTTCCTTTTTCCTCTTCATCTCACACCAACCTAGTAGAGGCACCCATGCAGAGAAAACATTTCCTTTTCCACCCTGTGCCCAAGAATCATTCTTCACTGTTTAAAATTCTCTTGCCCTCCATGTTGTTCCCTATCTTGCCACCCAGTTCAGCAAACTCAAGTCTCTTCCTAATGGACAAGATTTTATATTGAAACTTAACTTTTCTCACTTAGTTCTTTCTGAGCTTTTGGTTTTATTTAGTGTATGGTTTCTTTGTGGATTTTTTTGTTTTTCGGGATATTTTTAGTGCTCAGGAGCATCCTAGACAGAGCAAAAGCAATGATACAGAGGCCATAAATGAAGAAGTGTTTAATTGTTTGGAAATTATCTGATTGATTTATGACATTCCTTACAGAACAGTTATTGTGCTTCAAATCAAATTATTTCACTTGGTGCAGTTTTCTGGTACATTGTGAAATAAACTGTGTTCAAAAAGTATTTAAATATATTAAGTCCAGATCTGCCCTTCTACACTTTTTTTTTTAGTTTTGATTTCAATAAAAAGACATTGGTGGGTGAAATAATATTGAAGCATCATATAGCCTCAAAATATTCCATTGTCTAGACTGTATAAAAAGTAGGCAAAACAAAGAGTGTCTTGACAAGCTTCTTGTTTAGAAGTCAAAGGAAAGAAATGCACAGAGAAACACCTGAAAGCCACTAGTCACAGGCTATAGGCTTTAACAGTGGAAAAAAACCCCCAACCAACAGTGCCCAGTTTACCAGTTCAGTGGTTTTCAACATGTAAACTATAGGTGTTTGGGAGAAATGGGCAATATTAAAGACAGGTACATGGTAAGTCTGTTTCCTAGAATCTCATATTTTCTGTACATTTGTACCTCTCCTGGAAACTTTTTGAATTCTACAATTCAAAAAGAGTAAATTTATTGATTGTAGTCATTTCTTTTAAACTCTTTCAGTAGAATACCAAGCTGGTTAGAGCTAGTGTGATAGATTCTTCCCGTGCTGAATTTAAATACAGCATATGGGATCCTCCCCAGAGTCCATTTAGAGGTCTTCATGTATCCTAATGGACTAAGCTGTCCTGAAAACTGCTGAGGGTTGTTGATTGACTCTGTGGAGCTAGAGGGCTTCTTGGATGTAGCAGTTGCTTCAGAATGTGCTGAAATTGCTCTGGAGGACTCTGGAGTTGATGGTACTGGATAGTCTGGACCCAAGCTACACTGCGTTTTTAGTTCTTACTGATATTTCAGGCATGATTTTTCAATTTCATTTACCTTAGGTTGCTTGATGCCATTATATTGATCTTCACACTTGCTGTGATTGCATCCATCGATGCACTGAATGCTTAGAAAGATCTGACTCACCTGTCCAGTAGAACTTAGTCAGCCAATCTTCCTTCTTAACTAACAGAAAAATGTGACAAGTTTATCTTCAAAATGTACTTTAAGATAGCATAACTCTCCTTTGATGTCTGTCTGCCTTTTTGACTCTAAAGGAAGTAAACACCACTATCACACACTGAGCAGTGAGGTTCAAATGAGATAAATCCCAGCCATAACTTTTTTTTTTTTTTTCCCCCCCCACCCCTCAGAGAAAGAGAGCAAAAGAAATGTAGAAAGGTATGTGGGAAGAGAATCTTATTGAACTCCATGACTTTGCTCTTGGTTACCCAGAGAAGTTTTCAGGATAGGTTTTATGACGTGCCAGGTGGGTGGAAATCTCACACCCAGCTTTCTGGCTTTCTGAATAAACAGTAATTCAACAACATCCCGACATAAAAATAATTTGCTATTAATGTTGTTTCATGAAAGTATAAATTGCAAGTATACTATTGCTAATTACATAGCTTTATTTATAATTCAAATCTATTATGATTTTTGTGTTGCTGTTCTGTATTTGTTTTAGTTTCTTTTGTGTATTTTTAAAACTGTTACTTTCCTATGTCTTCTTATTATCTGCCACAACTTTTTAAAAGGAAGACATACAAATTGTATTGTTCCACACAGGCACTGCAACTGGAGAGCTAGCGAGAGCTACACTTATAGTCAGCAGACATTTCCATCATACTTTTGTCTGCTTTATTGTTCATAACTTTTCGAAACTTTCAGGCTTCAGGCTACAATTTTATAGTCTTAAATAAAAGCCTGGTTGTTTGGGGGTTTTTTTTGTTTGTTTGTTTGGGGTTTTTTAGGTTTGTTTGGTTTGTTTTTTTTTTTTTTAATTGAAAAACATAGCACAGAAAGTCATCTCCCACTTTCAGTATTTTGACATGAAGCAGAGCCTCAGCACATCGTGAACACATTCATCACTAGCAGAGTTATGTTAATGGATCACATAAGTGATCCGCATCATACCTTGTCCTCCAATAACAGGTATCCATTTCTGCATCTGTATGTACATACCACATGTACACATGCCATGTAGCCATGTAGCTGAGACAATAGCTGTATGCCAAAGGACTGAGTTTTTTTATTCTGAAAACAGTGGATTTTGCCAACAGAATTAAGTAAATTCTTCCATGTAATGTCTGTCTTGGAGCACTTAGTGCTCCTGTGTGGTTTACTGCTTTTATTCACAACATGGGAATACCAATACACAGGAGTGTTACAGAACTTGTCAAAGTGGTATTTGGGACAAAAGTCACTGATAGAACATTTACTCACTAATAGCTACTTCTCTTCCACTGAAGCTCCCTTGAAGGTTCATTTCCAGATCTGAAGTTACAGATTCAAACCAGAAGATGCATTGTGCTATCAGAAGCTGTATAGGCTGGACACCTCCTTGTACTCTTTGTATTCCTGTTTTTTATCATTTCCTCTGAGATGAGGTGAGATTGGAAAGGGAAGTGGAGAATTGCATTGAGGTTATTGATTAAAGCAGAAAATATGGAGGCTGCTTTTTGGTGACACTGTCTCTGTTGTCAGCCACCGACACTGGTTACCAGCCACACAGGGTCAATATCTCCGTGCAGATCTGAGGTACCTGCCACATTATCTAAACTTCACTTGCCTTGACAAAATAAATTGAACAAATCTCCACAAAAAGATGCATTTCTTTGCTCTCTCCTTTGAGGCTTGGACATAGCTTTCTCTCTGAAAGGATTTCAGTACCATAAGACTTAAATGTATAATCACAACTGAAAAGGAATGCATAATTGCAGCTGAAAAGGTTAAATGAATGCAAACCTATGGCATACCAAATTTTGGCTCATAAGCAATTTAGTATACAATTTGTAACTTCTCAGATTTTTTCCATAGTGTGCATACACCTATTTATCATCATTAAAATGGGCTATGCAAGGTCATTACCACTTCAAAGAGGTATATTGACACTTTCCTACAGAACTGAAACCGAATGATTTCAGAAGCTCCTTTTTTTCCCACGTACATGAGGATTTATAAGGTGCGTGCTTATACTGAACCAAAAATTCTTTACTGTTAGAGCTATAACAATCTGTATTCTGCTGAAACACGTTGTAGCCTGTTAAGATACATATTAGTGTATTCATGTAAAGTGGTTAGAAATAACTTCTCATTAGTAGATCATTATTAGTGATCATTTTAATACTGTTAATAAGAATGTTTACAAGTCTAATCAAGTACAGGAAGGATAGTCCAAGCCAAGAAAGTGTAAGTACAAAATGCAAGACCTACTAAATGTTATCTAATCAAACAAACTAAATAGACTTTGATTACAATAACCACTTGATAGCTCTATCCCTCTTTTTCCAACTGTCTGCCCTCACGAGGAAGTCTGGATTGCAATATCCCTACAATGATAGGAAGCATAACTTTCATGTATTCACTTAAATACTGTTAGAACTTGAACAAATTTTGTATTTGTTAAGCTGAGCTCCTACATCCCTTCTGTAGAAAATTAGCTCAGCGGGCTCACAGTCACCAGAATGCCACGATCTACAGTCAGAAATGGATCTGTGATTCCACTCTAATGACAGAGCTTAAGAACGTGGAATACCTAGTGACAGCTGCTATATGAAAATAACCAGCCTTCAGTCAGTGGGAATGATCTCACAGCAGGCTTCTATTGTTCAATAGCAAATGTTTAGAATAAAACTTTTATTGATGCAGAAAGGAAAAAGAATTAAGCAATAAATAGCTTGTCAGAAACCTCATTGCAAGTTTGATGAGGGTTACACTATTACAAACATACTCTAGAGACAGAGAATAATATTTGGGATTTTTTCATCCAAGACTGGAGCACGTTGCCATCCCTGCTGATTTCATTTTTCTTTCCTTTTTTTCCTAAATGCTCAATAATAGGAAATGAATTATTTATGAAAATACAGACTTGAAATGCTGACCTGCAACTTCAATATAACATTAAAAATCAGCAGTTTTACCACCCACAACTAACAAGCTCTTGTGGTTTCACTGAAAGTCACAGTTTTCCTACTGAGAGTTGTTGATCCCTCTATATCAACCCTTAGCTACTGTGACAGGTTCAGCAGAGGCCATAATAATAAGCATAACAAAACAACTGATGATATGGGACTGGACATTTACAACACATGCTTTTGCAAAAGCATTACAGGATAGTCATCCTAAACTAAAATCATTATAATAATGCATTTTAAGTGCCTGAAAAACCACAGAAGTTAGATTCTGTGCTACTACTTTCTGAGCTTGTAGCATCTTCTTAGATGAATAAACTTTTTACAACTAGAAAAGATTAATTAAGACCTGATCTAAAATAGATAATGAAATTAGTATCTTGTATGGGATGTAGAGTATCTTTTATTGTCCATTTGCCCAAGTAGCTAGCGTGGCAAGAAGTGTGCAGGGATAAATTGATTGCATTCCTTACTACTATTTCATACTGTGATTGGGTTAACAACAGTGGCAAATAATGTATCAATTAATTAAAAATAATATTTTCCCCACCTTCTTTCAGTCCTTTTTTAGTAAGCCCTTAGAACTGTTAATTTAGACACACCTCCCTAATTATTATGGTTCCAGAACACATGGAAGCCTCCTTTCTATGCACTGAAGAGACCACTCCTCAATACTAATACACATTTTGGAAAACCAAGTCATTGGTTAAAACGTCCTGTCTGGGGAACCCCATGGTACTATTTGGTAGAACTGAGACTAGATGTGTTCCAACAGATTTTTCTAGAACATATACTATATTCACGTGACACATATATCTTCAAATATTATTGGACTAAAGTTAGAGTGGTTTTAATTGATTTTTTCAGAAAGAAAGCAAATCCTTCACAAAGGAGAATTTATTACAGTACAGGCTGTTTAAGGGTTTGTCCTCTGTCTCATTAACTTTCTCTTATGTCAGCAGAAAAAACATGCTATGAAAAACTGCATGGGAAGATTTTGTCATGATGCTGTCAGATCACTTGACTCTAGGCAAGAACAACTGTAGTTATGCTCAAACCCAGGGACTTCTTTTGAAGTAAGATGATGTTTATTGAACAGTCTTGTTGTGGCTATGAAATTAAATAAAAAGAGAGTGGAAAAAGATCTGGCTTCCTCACAACCTCTCTAAAGTCCCTTTTATAGAAACTATCCAAACCTAGCTTTATTTCAGATGAGAACATGATTTCTCTCACTTTATCTGCAATACTATTCAAAGTACTTCACAGATATTTTTTAATTTTTATTTATTTTTTTATTTTATTTAACTCTCCTAATTTTTTGTCTATAGCAATTATGTTCAAGTTGAGCATATTTGGATGCCACTCAGGAAAGACATGTCCCAGAGCATTTGGCTACAAAACACATTAGTACATCATTCTGTTCCTTATTTCAAATGATGAGTTGCCTGAAGGAGGATAAATGGCTCATAAAGTTCTCAACGGCCTAAAAGCAGGACCATCTGTTGAAGTCATCAGTGACTTTGTGGCTGAGCTTAGCAGCTGGGAAGCCTTCAGTTCATCAGCTCTTCTTTAAACAGGTAGGCATCTCTGAGGTCCATGGGAATTCCTGTAACAGATTCACGAAGAGCTGAGACAATGATAAGAGCTTTCCCCATTTCAAGATGGTATCCATATTTCAATTCATTTTGATACACAGATTTGTAGTTGTTCAGGTACCTGGGACCCTTTTGCTAAAACTGCTCTACATCTGTTCATATGGCTCAGAGAGATTTTCCAGAATAGCAGAAAGTGATAAAGATCCACTGGACCCTTAGTTCTGATACTGCTGGTAAATTTGAATACTCATGATTCACATATATGCTTCTAAAGGATTATTGCTTCTAAATTTCATCACCCTTGAGAAAAGAAAGAATGAAATGCCAGGGCAATGGAAGGGGCTAAGGTCTTGCTGGAAGAAAAGAAGAATGTGATTTTCACAGCCCTCGAAAAATCAGAAAGTTCTGTTTTCCTTTTCTACTTGAAACATAGAAAAGTTTTCATGTGCAACTAGATTAATATTTTTCGGGTTGAATTACAGACCTGAAGTCTTATTTCAGTTTTTTAGCCACTACATGAGGAAAGTTCTGTGAATGAGAGTAGATGGAATGCAAAATAAATACTGAGGGTAGGTTACTGCAGCTATTTACTAAGGAAACAAGGGGGATAGGACTGCCCCTTAAATCTTACCTTCTCTGAGGGGTGGATTGCTTTGAATTTTAATGTTGCATGTTCTCAATGGAACTCTCCTCCAAATGTAGGAAACTGATCCATTACATTTTAATCTTATTTTTGGAAACGGAGAAAACAGGGAGGCTGGTCATTCTTGCTAAAGATCTCAGTTGCTCTTTTCCTTAGTTCAGAATGTAAATTTCTAATTTCTAAAGTTATTTCAAAAGAATAATAATAATTTTTTAAAAATCCCCTTCATTGCCTGATAGGATATAAACATGGAACTCTGATTTCTAAACCTCAGTGTTAGTATAAATTACAATAGCTGTTGAACAATCTATTTTGTCTTTTCATGTATTTGTCAAAATTTTTATGGCTTGCTAAAGTATATGGCAAATCAGTTACAAGTTGTACTTCACATCTGCATTACCTGTATCTCCTTTGCTTAGCAGCTATACTACACAAATCCCCATCAAAGTATTGGCAGTGAAGTTTCAAAGGAGTGCTTAAGCAGCAAAAGTATAACACCCTTATGCACTGATAACATAATTCTCTTCACCAAACTGAAAGATTTTGATATAAATTTTGGAACATAATGTGCTACTGAAACTTAAAAATAGTTTGATTTTCATAACATGCAAATTCAAAAAAAATTAATGGGAAATATTAAATCTGATATTCTAAAGAAGATTAAATCCTGCAAAAAGGTCTTTAACTTCTGCCAAAAAACCAAACCAAACCAAACCAAAACAAAAAAAACAGGGACACATCCCCCTTTCCTGGCTAGATCACAAAATTACTTGCAGGTCCATAATAAGAGCTAATATTATTTTGATACATTTTGTACATTACTTTGATATATTTTGTACAGTATTTTGATACATTGTAGTGCTTCATTAAATTACAGAATTAAAGTTGTCTCCCAAGACCCAGATCAAAGTCTACCAAAATCGGAGAGGAGAAATCTATTAACAGTGAAGGATTTCAGCTGAAGTTTGTTTGGGTTTTTTGGGGTTTGAGGATTTTTTGTTTTGCTTGTTTTGCTTTGTTTTTTTGGTTGGTTTCCTGTTGTGGTTTTTTTGTTGTTGTTGTTGTTTGTTTGTTTGTTTTTTTCATTTCTTTGCTTATTATGCAACAGTTTAGCCCAGAAAGGGTCAAAAAATGACAAGAAATAGGTATATCTGTCTTCTGTTTTAACACATACATCAACATCTCTAATGCATAAATCTTAGGAAATGATTAAAAAACTGTAACAACTTGTGCTACTTGGTATTTTCTTCCAGAAATTCCACATCCTGTAGATAAAAGTTTTCTTGTGGATCACAACATTATTTTTTGTATTATCATTTAAAAAAAAATTATAATCTTTCAGTTCGTGGAGAAGAACTTGGAAAATGTCATAAATGCACTGTCATGGTTAATAACTAATGGGGGAAAAATATATTTAAATAACAAGATTTTCAGGAGATTGGAATTACAAGTTCTGCATCCTTCATTTGTCAGTACTGGATAAATATCTCAAAGAGCAGAATGGATTGGTAGATGTTTTCTGGAACATGAGGAAGATTTGATTTTTGAGTGTCCTGTTGTGCTTTGTATATTAAATTTAATATCACAGTGAGAAGATTTGTGTTATTTTCTTTCAAGGAGTACAGATTACCTTTTTTAGCTTCTTCATGAAACTAGCTAAATAAATATGACTAAAATCTATTGTTGAGCAAAAAAGTATGTGATCTGCTCAGCAGCAGCAATTATATTAGAAACTGCTGCATGTTGCAAACCCATCTTGTGGGATTTCTTGGTTGGAAATAGCCATCCCTCAGAGTGAGACTAAAACCTCACAAGACAACTTACAGATGGTTAACAGAGCTCACTGCCCAGCTGGTAGGAATATCCAGGGGGGGATAAAATAAGATAGAGAACCTGAAAGATAAGTTTCATGTATTTTTTCCTCTTTTTTTCTTTTTTTTTTTTTTTTTTTTTTTTTTTTTTTTTTTTTTTTTTTTCCCCTACTGAGAAACTTAGAAATAATTGGCCAGTTTCTTGTGGATTACTGATTTTTTGATTGTTTGGTGGAAACAAGCCTTGAGGCAAAACCCCGTGCAGAACTGGAAGCTGTTTTTGGAACTGGAACCCTTGCAGTAAGCTGCAACCACATAAAGCTTGGGAGGGTTAACTAGCTGCTGTATGGTGTCTCTGTCAGGGTGAAAGTATCACATAAGGGGTGAGTCACTGATGATTTCAGCTTGCTTTCTCTTTCTCAGCAAAAGCCAGAAGCTACTGAAACACTAATTTAGAGTATTTATCTGTATTTTCCTTCCATGTGCAGGTATTTTACTTCCATGCGGAGTGGCTTCTATTAAAGACTTGATCAGCATTTCTTTTAGCCTTTTGATGAAAAGTGCAGGGCACCTAGGGGAAGATTCCGGTTCCCTAATCATCCAGGCAATCTCCTGTTAAGGACACAACATGCTGTGGTTTGTGAACAAGAAAATGATAGATGCAGGAAAAAAAAGGATGGGGAGAGTCAGAGTTCACAGGGATACAGGGGTGCACACCCAGTCCTTGGAGTAGGGCAGCACTCCACAGCGTGTTGTTGAAGAGGCCACTATCTTACATAAAAATCACTACCTATTGTACCTTTGCAAGGTAGCAGCTCCTGCCTTTCACTGAGTTTTGAGGTGCCTGTAGAGTTGGGTAAGGCAGAGATATCCTCAGAGAGAAGGCAACCTACCGTAACCAATACAGCAACAGCAAAGCAGCTGATCAGAAGTGACCTGTATATCTGACATGAATCAAAGCCTCACCCAGACATTGTTATAGGGCTCTTATATTATTATAACTTCAGTGGAAGAATGGTGAGAATTAGTCAAAAGAGCCTTGTTTAATACCCTTCTCTCTCTTTAAAGTTCTCTTGACATCAATATTCCTCTGCAACCTTCTTATTCAGTACTTTCCACACTATCTGGCACGCTTCCAGATCACCCCTTCTCTTTCATTATTCAGTATTCCTTCCTCCCCAGGACTTATTTCCTCTTGACTGCAGTAACCAAGCTTCATCTTTTGCACTTTCAACTGTTAAATAATTCCCAGAAATCACTCTATATAGTTGGCCAGTCACGTGGAAAGCCAAAAAGTGTGGCTCTCCTGTTAGTGCTGTACGGTCCTACTCCCTGCTGAATGACTGTACAACCACCAGTTCTGAGAGCTGTGACCCTTGGCTGCTAAATGTTTGACCAAGATGTAGGAGCAGGAGTAGAGCTGAAAGCAGCCCAGCCTGGCAGGGCAGACACATTATTTGGTGGAAGTTAAACCACATGGTTGAACTGGCGTCTTAAAAACAATTTCCATATAGATGGCACTGAGTCATAGAAGTGATCTCAGTGGATTGACTAGAAGAACAGCTAACATGTCAGTGACCAACTGGATATGATGACCGTAACAAATAAAACTGTGATCCTGACTTGTACTTAGAAAAAAAAAAAATCAAGAATGACTTTTGATGGTCTTGCAATTGAAAGATTGTTCTGCAGCTGAGAAAATGTTGCAGATCTGAGGCAATCAATGTGCCTGAGGCAAGGCTTTGCAGCACCACTCTAGATTTGACAAACACTTTCCAGAAACTGCACTTTTTGTTTATTAGGTCCATGTATAAACATACCCTATGGAGCCTTTTGAGCTCACATCTCTGTGTGTAGGAAACATTTCACACAAAGAAAAAGGTGGCTGTAAGCTGGACAGTTGGAAGTGCCTGGATGTGAGCTGGGGCATGGGGGCATGAAGATTTTGAGTAGCTCTCCTATAGGTAGAAGTAAAGAGGAAGAAAAATGCAACACTCCTAGTGGTCTGGTTCAGAGGATAGGCTAAAAGCTATATGGATTGTATAACACAGATAATTGTTCAAGGATTTTTTTGTTGTTGTTGTTGTGACTATGTATCTTTTTTTTCCTCAAGACATTCCAGAACTGATTGTTGGTTTAGGTGAATATATTGGATTTGTTTCATATGATTTGGGTCTATTCCACATGATTAAGCTCTGTAGCTGCCTGAGATGAGTGATATTCTATGTCACTACATTTTTGAAGAGCCAGCTCCTCATAAAAAAGAAAAAAAAATCAGTATTATTACATGGATTGGAAAAGACATAGTTTTTTCTTTATGGCAGAAGAGGATTTCAGAGTAATTTCATAAAGTGAGATGGTATCTTGAGTTACAAAGCTGGGTGCTTGCTTGCTTGCTTGTTTATGGTAGTTTTTTTCTTCCCTTTTCCTAGCAACCAAGGAACACAATATTATCAGGCTAAGTGAAGTAGTCTTTATCCAGTAAGAATTAATTGCCCTTTGCAATACAGAAACACGTTTTCTGAAATCTCTCTGCCTCTTAGGTCCACTTATACACACACAGCCACCTACAATCCTTGGGGCACAAAGGGGTATGGATGGGGCTGTTTTAAGTAGTTCACTTTAAAATCAAGCCCTTGGATATGGTGCTCATGCATATCACTGTAAAACTGGAATAAGCCCAGAATAAAGCTGGTGGAAAATGGGAACATATTCTTATCACTTTTTAGAATTCTATGGTTTTTTCCTCAAGCCGTACACCTTTCTTTCTCCCTGATACTTTTCTTTTTCCTGCTTTCTTAAATTCAGCATCATTTTCTCTTGTTTAGACACTTAACAAAATGCTACCTTTGCTGTGTTGTAGTCCAGGAGGCTGTGATAGCAAATGCTGTTTCTGTATTTTCTTTTACAATAGCCATTTAAAAATACCTCTCAAAATAGTAATAACAGTCCTTTTCTCAGATACTGCACTAAGATGGCACTTTCTGAACTGTATTTTGAAACTAGGGATTTATCATTCCTAGATAAATTGAATTTTACCTATTATAATTAAATTATGAATGTACAGATGGAAATCGTGTTCACTTTGTATTAATATCAAAGCGTACATTTGCTGTTGCATCTTCACATAAATGGTATCACACCAGGAACTGTTTGGTTTTATAACTTTTATATATGTGTTATTTTTACCAAGAAATTATTAATAATCCTGTGGAATACAGGACAGAATAATGGTGTCTCTTGGACTGAGGTAAGTTGTCACATTGTACGTTGTATTCCTATCAGTCTGAAAAACAATTATTCTTCAGGTATTTAATTGTCTAGATACTCCCATTCTGGATTTTTTATGAGTCTTATTACAAAGATTTTTAGACAGGACTTTACCTATCTATGCTGATTGGACTGTGGATCTCAGTTACCCTTCTAAAAAAGAAAAAAACTCAACTTTCAGTAAAGAACCAGCTATTGCTCAGCAGATATACTAAAATTTACTTTCTTTCTGTCTCTGTTATTGCAAGAAATATCATAACTTATCACCAGGATAAGTTGTAACTTCAGCTATGCAAGATCAGAGGGCTGAAAATACCATTTTTAGGCTCCTCTGTTCAATGGAGAAAACAAAACTATCAAATGTTCCCAGACTTCAGCTGTATTTAAAGTTCCTTAAAGTCTGAAGATATAAGAGCTGTTCATACTGAGCTCATCCAAAAGCTAAAAAGTTCTTCTGCCATACAAAACAAGCAAGAAAACAAATGTCAGTTTCTGTCCCTCTCACAAAATTTTCTTCCCTATTGCCATTGATGCAGTGAATATTTTCATCAATACCTTGCTCAATTTTGAGCAATGTGGGAGACATATGGGAAGAAGGCAGTGTCAGGGAGGAAAACATCCAGAAAAAAAGACTTTTTTTTTGAATCAAAAGGAAGAAGTTGTGTTTCCGAGATCAGAAAGCATCTACAAGTTTTATTTTACAGATTCTATATTGCTTTGGACATTTCACATTCTGTTGTGTTGAACATGCTTCTCCATGCAAGAAGTGATGATGTGACTAATGCCAAAAGATGTGTAATATCATAACATGATGTGTCAGAAGAAGCATTTCCAAAATCTATCCCCCCAAAAAATCTTTAACGCATCCCTTGCCTTGCAACAATTTAGAGTAAAACCTTCTTTTCAGAATTTTTCATGTTTTATATTAGTTCTATGGGTAAATTCCAAGGAATTACTTCTGTATTATCACAGGCTAATAAGCTCCTTCTGTCAAGACTATATGGCACAGTTTTCTGTTTTGACATCTGACTTCTAGTGCAGCAATCCTGTCACTGACAGGATTCACACCTGTGTCGTCTGCCTATGAGTAACAGCTTCAGGGTAGGAAAGAATAGTGTTAGTCATATAGAAAATACTCAGAGCATCAAAAGTGAAGGAACTAAGCTTTTGTTTACTTTGCCAAAAGCTTAGAATTTGAAAAGTGCTTCTTTGGACACAGAATTTACACACAACACAGAGCAAACAAATCTAAAAGGATTTAAATTCATTGAGTTTCTGTGCTGACAGGTCGCTGGTGCAGTTTAAATGATAGAAAAGAGCATGATAATGAAACAGGTACAAAATAACCATTATGGAAATTTCTGTACCTGAATAGAACCCCAGCACAGAGCAAAAATAATGACTGAAGAACAAAAGCTTGAATGAGATTCTGAATTTTGAAGCCATTTCTTTGAGAGTGCCAGTGGAAAAGGACCAGAACAGTGTTAGCCAAGATGTTAATCGTGGCAGTATATGGATGGGAACTGCTACCTTCAGTTTTATAAATGTCTTTAAAACTGAGTATGCCCATTTTAAACTGCAGGGTAAAAACATCTGGATTACATCTTGGATGGATTTGTGTGAGAGGGAATAGAGGTCTCAATAAACTGTGGGGAAAAAGTAGAGGAGATGGTGATGACAGTGATAGCATCAATCTAAACACAGAAGACTGAGGACTGATGAAGATACTGGATTTTAACTATAGTAAAAAAAGAAAAAAAAATGTAATTTTAATTAGGGTTCAGAATTTTTTCAAATTCTCATCTTTCTCCCGAAGTATGGAAGTCCACTGAAAGTCAAGTTCTAGCCTGCTTATAAGATATATGTCAAGCATTAGAAAAAGCTTTGAGATGACAAGCAGAAAGTCTGCCTCATAGGCTGAGGTTCCAATGTAACAGCTGGAATTCAGGTTGCCTGAATTTACCTGTCTAAAGAGTGATAATCATCTTGCTCCCCACTGATGAGTGAGGCCAGGTAGATATCTATCTGAGTCAGTCAATCTTGCTTTAGAAGGGATGAGATGTCAGCATTTCTCCATTGACTTGACAAAGCAAAACAAGGAAGGCGACTCGAGAAAGTTATTGTGGCTTCACAAAGGTCAAGTCTTGCTTGACCAACTTGGTGGCATTTTATGATGGAGTGGCTACATCAGTAGACAAGGGGAGAGTGTTGACCCAGGAACTGAAGGAAGTAAACTGTCCTGCTAAGTGACTGGGTAGACAGGTTCCTTAGGGAAGCTGCTCTGAAGGACAGCAGGACCCAGAAGAATCCTGATTGTCAGAGGCAACTACTCCAAAGCCCCAGAACTGCCCTTCTTGACTCACCAGATTGCTTTAACAGGGAATTCCACACAGATATCAAACACGAAAAAGGAAGCATATAGTAAGTGAAAATAGGAAAAGACTACCAAAAGGAAATATGGAAGTGTCACCCAGACATGTTGGGATGGAATTAAGAAAGATCAAAGCTACATGGGAGTTGACATGGGACAAGGGTAAGGAGGACAAAAATAAAAGAACTTCTACATGTAAATAACTTAGCTAAGGTACTCAGTGGCTTCTTTACCTGTCTTTATTAGACCAGGTCTGCTGCTTAGCCTCTCTGGTTTCTCTGTATGGTTGCAAATATTGGAGGAAAGACATATTACCCACAGTAAAGGAGAAGCAAGTAAGGGAATGACAGTTAACCTGGATACACAGAAGTCCTTGGAACCAGATAGAATGGGTTGAAGGAACTACCTTCAACCAATTAGAATAGCTTGAAGGAGCTGCATTCTGAGGCTGTTCTTTGCCATTTGAAGAGTTAAGGTAACCCTGGTGATAGAAAAAGGCAAATATTTCAGCCATATCCTGAAAAGGCAAATAATGATACAGGGAACTACGGTTTGGTTGGTCAGTCTCATCTCTGTCTCTGGGAACAAATTTCCAGGCACAGAAAGGACAGGGAAGTGATTGAGAACAGACAGCATGGATTTACAAGGGCTAAATTAGGCTAGAACAACCTGAATGCCTTTTTAGTGTGAAATTACTAGCTTTGTGGACAAGAGGAAGGCTGAGAAAGTGGCTTACCTTGACACTAGCAAGGCTTCTGACAGTATGACACAGTATCTTTCCAGTTTGGAGTGACGAGGTATGGACTGCGTTGGTGTGTTAGGAGGTGGGTGAAAGCTGGAAGAACTGTGGGACTTAAAGGGCAGGTGTCATTGCAAGTCTAACTGGCTGTCAGGTATAAATAACACTCCTCAGGGCTGTCAGGGGCAGTTGACCAGGCTGAAGTAGGGGGTTGATAACAAACCTAAGAATTTCAACAAATCTAAAGTCCTCTACTGGGGACAGAATCAGCCCCATGCCTTAAGGCATGCTAGGGAGTAGCTGGCTAGTTGATTGTCTCGTATCTGCTTATATCTTGGTGCAGGTTTTGACAAAAGATTATTGTTAAGAGACAGGAGTAGGAAGAAAAGACAGCTAAACTTTCTGTAAAATACTAATAATTAAAAAAACAAACAAACAAAACAGAGCAGAGGATCAATATTTGAAAACATTTTTTTAGAGAAAATGAGAGGTTGATTTCTTTTATGTTCACTGATATTTATAAGGCTGAAAAGTATTGGATGGCGGGGACTTATGAAACCCTAGACTTTCAGCTACTGCTATTCTAAGCAAAAATACAATGTATTTCCAAATTATTATTTATCATTCAGAAGTATATAGGTGCTAAGGAGATGCCTGAAAAAGTTTGCAGGTGGGTCTGGAGGGTTTGGCAAATTTGAGGTTATTTGCTGCTTCAGTGGTTGATGTCAGGAGTGTTTTAGTACTACAGTCAGAATTTTGTGATCCTTAGCAGGATTGTTACCCATGCGAGCAAAAACTAGTCCATTCATGAGCGTTGGCAATAAAGCCTGGAAAAGGATTGTTTCTTGGGTTTAAATTACTGGAAAGAACCTTTGGCTGTTAGAACTCTAATTGTGCTATCAGTTTGAAGTATATTTTACTACAGATTATAAATAAAACAGAAAGTAATTCTAACCCACTGTAAGGAAGCATTACAAGACTCCATGGAAGTGAAACCCTGGTATGTTAAATCTGCTGTTGTATTAACAGTTACAGTAAGAATCTTGCCTCTATCACTAAGGCAGTAAAGTGATATAAATATTTTAACAGGTATTTCTGTTTTGGTGCTTGGAGAAATTACTCATTGAAATGCTTAAAATGGAATAGCAGGGAGTCTATCAAACTGAATGTAATACATAGTCGTTTGAATCACAAGAATAGGAAACAATAGAAATTTGGTAGAGCTTTTCTGAGGGGTAGTAACATGGCCTTAAACAGTTTTTCACCCTGGCTTGCTATAGAGCTACTCAGCAAAGAAATGCTTATCAGAATTTTATGCATAGAACTATAACGTAAAAGGCATTATAAGGCTTTCAAGGTCTTATGGAACTTTATGGAACTCATAGCATGACATAACTAAATGTACCCTAATATTATAATTGGACATGGGAGATTATTTTCATGCAGAATATTTTTGACGAATTTCCCTTTTTTAAATAAATAAGTTTTAAAACTTATTTCTTTATAACAATTGAAAATTAACAGACACACAGACACACAAACCCTTCTTGCGGCATTTTCTTGTGGTTTAGTGTTTCCTAGGGAAAAAACCAAACAAAACAGCTGACCTCTTTTTGCTTGGTAAACACAAAGGAAAGGAGAAAGCATCAATGCTTATAATTCTTTAAACTCTTTAGTTTTCTAACATGTGCTTTCAAATCATACAAGTTATTCTTCATGCAATTGATAGAATAACTAACCATTATCATTAGACAGAACAAGTAATCATTATCACTTGGTTTTCAATTATTCCACCTTTTTCCCTGCTTCTCCCAAATAGTCTTCAAAAAAACTCTAATGTACTTCTAACTCTTTTGTCCAAATTAACTCTACTGTAGGAACACAATTTTATATAAATTCTTTTAATGTCCTCATTTTGACAATTCAACAGCATTAAATGACTTAAGTGAGCAGAATTACACTATCTTGTTAATATATGAGTGATACTTTGACGTAACACCTCAAGTAGTCATGCAACTAACATCAAATGATTGTGAGTCTGATTAAAGTAAAATAAACAGTTGGAAAAGGCCATAATTTTTGCTTCGTGAATGTGACATAGTGCTACATTTGGCACTGGAGAGAAGCAGCAGTAATATTAAGATGCTATGCAGGAAGCCTGTGGCAGACTCGCAGATTGTGTCAGATCAGTGCTTGAAACATTCTTAAGTACCATAAACACTGTTCAGTTGTGCTGCTATTGAAGGTTCAAGGTACTCAACTTTAGTTGGACATTTATGATTTCAAATACTCACAACAACTGTGAAAGTACCAAAGACTTTATTTCTTTTTAATGTAATTTGATTTGGTTTATGCTTAAATTATGCAATAGTATTGCTATCATCGTTGTTCTTAAGGGATGAGATAAAATGGAAGAGTTAAAATTATAAAAAAGACACAATTATCAGGCATGGTAGAACTTTATATGGAGAAGATGGTCTTTCTCAGAAATGCCCACAGCAGGCCAACACAGAAAAAAAAATATAGTGGAAAAAAAATGACACAAGATGATTACTCATCATTCATATTGTCACAGAAACTCTACTTCACTTTGAAAGAAAATGGAAATAGGAAAAATAGGAAAATCCTTCATTATGTTGGCTAACAAACTGGGAAGCCAGTATAGAAAATTTATTTCTGCAATATTTTAATAATTCCCCCTTCCACCCCTTTTCTTCTTTTTTTGGATGGATTTATCACCTCAGATTTAGGAATGTTCAGTTTTTTAACTACTTTCTTTAAATATACCAATCTATTGGGTTAGAAATGTCTTTCCCCTTAGAAAAACAAAAACAACAACAAAACACTCCTATTTGTTTAAAAGCCAAATCTCATTTGGAAAAACAAACAAACAAAACCCCCCAACAAAGTAAAAACTCTACACATTTTGAAGAAAAGTTAATCCTCAATTTTGTACCTAAGCTGTAAGTTGCAATAAATTTAATTCTTCACTAAGGTGTTACTCCTTTCTTAAATATGAAAACACACATCTTCCCAAATGATTCTATTGCTTAAGCACAAATTTTTGTTAAGATGCAGACAGATTAGTGTTGCCCTAACTAGATACATGAACTTTGCTTAATACATAGGGAACATTCTCAGAATTAACTTCACAGTAGGAAAGGAAATGTGCAAAAAAAAAAAAAAAAAAGCTGGGTGTCATTAGACAGCAACAGTTGCTGCAATAAAACAAATAATTTAATTTCATCTTGCAGTTTAGCAAAGGTAGCAAAGGTAGTTCATTAGTGTTTGCACAGGTTTATGAAAAAAAAATACTCAAAATAGTTGTATGCATGGATATAATTTAGAATGACCAGTAGAAGTGGAGAGCTAAGTAGGTGGAAATAAATATAAGAATAAAATAAGCCAAATCAAGTTTAGCCAATTGAAATTTAATTTTTAGAAACGTTGTATGACAATGAAATAATGTGGAAGCAGCTCAGCAGTCCAGGCTTAATTGCCAGTGGAAAATCAATGAATCCTCTGGAGAAATTCAAATTCACATTCAACTCCAAATTGGCATTAATGTACAGAACTCAAGATCAAATCTGATAAAAGGTAGTTTGACAGCTTCAGTTGTATTCTGGAACTTAAGTGTAAGATGTAAGCTTTTTTGCAGTTACTTTTAAAACTTGTGTTCCAGATCTGATTGACATGATACATTCAAGAACTACGTTCTAAATAAATAGATGTGTTTTTTAAAAAAAATATGCTGTATGTTTTAAAAAGGCAATTGTCATTGTTTTTTATTAAAATACAGTCAGACTACTGTTTTCTTCAATTAATCTATTTAAAATAAATGGTAGAACAATACACTGATATCCTATTGCATGGAAATTTTTAGCAAAAAATACAGTAGAACAAAATTAGGAGGTCATTATTAGAGTTCAGCAAAGACAGACTGAGTTTACCACCACAGAAAGGAAGAGATTAATCTGTGTTTAAGAGAAAAACCTGACAAGTAAAGGAAGTAGCACTTTCAGTGTAAAGAAAAGTAGACATTCCATGATTTGCTATGAACCACTGAACAGCAGATTAATCTATGTCCATCTATCAGGAAGACGGATGGTGCTCTGCTGCTTGTTAATACCAGGTCCTTTTTCATCCAGAGAGTTGTCTTTGTGATGTGCGTTTTATGGCTCTACAACTTTCCAAGGTTACTATATTTATGATGGATAATAATTTGCCAATTCTGCTTCTGATACTTGAAGTAACGGTCATTCTACCCTAAAATTACAAATTAATAGCTATCAGTATCTACTGGGGATACTTCTGATTCAGAGAAATAGACTGGGAGCAGAGAATTCTTCCAAAGGTAACCTTAATTTGCTAATTTGATAGCAGTGGACTCATCCAGCTGGCAAATAAAAATTTGAAAAAAAAAAATTTAGCAGAGAAACAATTTCTAAATAGTTGCAAAAGTTAAATAGAAAAATAAAAATAAACAAACAAACAAAAAACCCCCAACAAAAATCAAGCCTTGCTTCTTGTCAATGTAGTCAACCTGTTGTAACAATATGGTCTGCATTTTTGTTGTTGGCCAGCTACATTACATGTTGTAGCTAAATCTGGTTTTGACAGCTGCGTGATCACGAACCACTGAATTGTTAATTAACCTCGTCTATTTTCCCAGGTAGAAAGATTATGAGAACATTGGAACAAAACATATTGATAGCAATGCTGGTCAAAGTTTACGTTCTCCTCTGTTTCAGGTGGGTCAACTTTATATAATCCATGGAAGGTCAAGGGTTTTGAAGACTGGAAGGCAGCTGATTTTCAAGAGTTGTCATACTCCAGCTTTCTGCTCTGTAGCTACCTAGCTAGGCTTGTTTTCACCAGGATTCTTTTCTCTTTTGATTTATTTCCAGTGACGCTATGCCAGAATCCATCACACAGTTTTCCAGCTGCAGTGTAAAATACTGTAAATTAATTCAGCGCCCAAGTTATTTATTTATTTTTGTATTTATTTATTTATTGTATTTTGAGTTTAAGTGGTGCCAGTGGCTTTTGTGCTTCTTAGTACAAGTGGATTTTGAGTCTTGGACAAAATTATTTTGTGGCTAGGGCTCTTATTTACAAGGTTTATGTCCAGAGATCACTTTCTCTCTCCAATTTTACATAGTGTTAACTACACTAAGTTTTTTTTTTTAAAAAAAGCCCTTAAAGTACTAATTTCATGAAGGGTTTTAATAAATTACATTCTATAAGTATTCCATTTTCCAAAATAATATCTTTTTTTATAAGTCTTAAGAACAATTGCAAATACTAGCTGGCTTCTGAATCTTTTTTTTTTTTTTTTTTTTCTCTTTTTTTTAAGGGGAAATTAGTTTGATTAACTGTGTTCAATCAATATGACATTTTCTAATTGTGAACTATCGCACAAAAATGCTAGGTTTTTGCACCAATGTTAAAAAAGTTAATATAGTTAAGTCTTTCATCAGTCATCCCTTAAAGTAAAACAGGACCCTTTCCCCTGGATTTGTACCAGCAGTAGCAGTGTTGTTCAGATTTTCATACTCAGTTGTCAATGTTATCAGTGATGCGTTTTGCAAGGATTTTGTTTCCATCTCCAGCAAATACCAAAAGTGATCCATACTTCAGCTTATAAAATGTGTATTTAAAGCAAAACTAAATGGAGGCCTCCTTAATAAAAAGCTAAAAATAATATTAATCAAATCGCTAATATCAGATGCACTATGGGGTGAAGTCATATAAGGTTATAAAGGTGTTAACTAAGGCTGAATGCATGGCTTTGGGAAGTATTTTGCTTCTGATTGGCTAATAATGTTCATGGTTGTGTCATTTCTCTTACAAAACATTGGTTTCAGCCAGTCTGAAGATATTAACACTTTTAAACAAAATTCAACTATTCTTATACGAGTACTTTTTTTTTTTTTTTTTTTTTTTTTTTTTTTCAAAGTGGTACCTTTCATGTGATTTGTAGATTTGGCCGCTAAATTAAATAAAAGTCAGTTATTCACACAGACCTACTTTTGAGTGTTCTGAGAGTTAGCTGTGTTAACCTAAGGAAGCACTGGAATCCTGCATAGTCTTTTCTAAATTTGTTTTTCAGTTACTGCTAGCTTTGTATTTCATACACATTTGTCTGTGATTGAACACAACTTTTCTTTGGTGTCATGGTTTTGTAATGTTTGGGATGGATGGGGTGTGTTTCCTTTGCAGCCTTCACAGCTGCTAGATTTAAGTTGTGTCTTTGTTATTCTGTATGGGTTTGCTCTCTGGCAGCTTACATCGTTATTAGCATCTCTGTGAAGAATAAACCTTATTATTGTGCAATAAGGATCCTTCCCCAGAATATCAGACTCAAATATGGCAATTATTTTTAATTTTCAATCTTCCAGATTTGAGTTTTTACTGAACTGAACATAGGTGAAATTGGGGCGGGTTTTTTTGTCATACCAGAGATTATCTAGAGAAACAGGTAAAAAAGAAATATATTTTTTTGTTGTTGTTTAAACTGTAATAATTCTTACACAGTTGAAAGGTACCAGAATGTTTTCTGTCTGCTGTCCAGAACAAATGAAAAACACTTAGGGTTTCCTAGGTGCAGTTTACAGATGATTCTGGACTAATGTTCAGCAAATACAGGTACTTTGTCTGTGCAAAGGTTATCTTGCCTAACCTCATCTGTTCAGAGCAAAGGAGTTTGTCAACATTTTTAAGAAAATATATGGTGAGCTAAAGTCCATGAGGGAATCATAGCCTTAATTTGAAGCAGCTGGGTAGCCTGAAAAATCTATTTGATTTAACAAAGGACAGAAAAATATGCTAATAGTAAGGCATAAGGCTTGACATGGGGTGCTGAAACCTTACAGCAGTTTATAAACCAAGCCTGCAAAAGAAAATCAATGACTTAGCCCTAAGTGTTCAAATCAGTGTATATGGGTCTTAGTCACATGAATCCTAACAGTCAATAGGATTTCCATATATCCCCAAACCATGCTTTGAAAATTTATTTTTTATGCAGAGCTCTCTGAAGCTGACTTGGGGGGGGGTTGGGGGGGGGGGGAGGGGGAGAGTGGAATAGAGATTCCTCTTGATTTCACTGTGCCGTGAACAGGCCACTCATGAAGAGTGTATCTTTTTCAGGCAGCATCCCTAAAAAATCCATTACAGGACAGCCACACAAATATTTTAGTAGAGAAAGAGAGATCAGACAGTGTAAAAGCAAAAGTGACAGGGTTTTTTCCTCGACATATGAGGAAAGGTGTTGTTAATGAAAGGGTGTTTCCTAGGCCAATGCAAAAATCATAACAAGTATTTAAGAATAACAAGTATGGTACATACAGGAGCTGAATCACAGAGATTAATTACTAGGTTATAAGAAACTTTTTATGTTTTCCATTAGACAAGAAGAAAAGGAAATAATAATACCCATTTATGAGCATGCAGAATTCTTTTATGAAAGAGAGCTCTGTTCTGACAATTTATATCTTGCCAGTGCTTTTTATTATTGCTGTTAATTGGGGTGGAGGAAGGAGGAAAAAAACCAAACCAAACCAAACCAACAACCTCTTCCTTTTTTTTTTCTTCTTTTTTTTTTAACTTGAATTTTCTGTAAAAAGAGCCAAACAAATTACATGGAAATACTTTGTTCTTGGGGTTGTTTAATAGGTTTTGATTCTCATTACAGTATGTGAAAGTTAGTTCTCTCACAGTTCATGGGAGGATTCCTTGAGAGAGTTAATAGGAAGGTAGTGGGAATGATGTCTCTGTAAACATTGTTCAGAGAAGTTCACATGGCAAAAGACTTGCCATGCTTCTGCACTTGTCCTCAGTATGTCATGATTGCATCTACCCCAACTGTAACGTGTAAGTCAGTGTTAAAAAAAAAAAAAATCAGCTGCCCCATCACTAAACACCCGAACATATAATTTAGCACATCTGGCTGGTATATTTTTCATTAATCAATTATTGCCCTGCTAAATGCCACCAGGTTTGTTTTACAAATGGAATGGAATGTCAACACGATATATAGTTTTCTTCCCCACCATTTCTAACCATTGCAGATTTATTCCTTCTGACTAAACCAGCCACAAGCTCAACTAAAATAACAAAAGGCAATTTGAAAGGTAGGGACACTCCCAGTTAGTGCCTGTGGTTAACACTGTGTAAATCCTCAGATAAGACCAAGAAGTAACCACTACAGATGTACTAGAAAAAGCTTCCATCTGGAAAAATTTCATTCATGGCCACTGGGAATGACTGAGGTTCTTAAAATAAGGTGTAGGGACATATTCGCTTTCATTGACTCTAAATCTACACGAGTTAGCCTCCTAATCTTCTTTCATATTCTGAAACTAGGTAAGAGGAATCTAGACTTCTGTTCCTGCTTCCAAAATTGTGTTTCACAACACTGCCATTCACGGGGCAACTAACCACACCACAACTGAAGACGTAAGCCACCACCTTTAACAAGCTCTAGGACTGGAAGAGAGCACAGCTCTTTCCCTTGATGTGTCTGAAACCATGGGTAAACATCCGCTTTCTCTCTCCAGCCAGTACAAAAAATTAAGTAGCTACAGTGTTCTCTGTGACTTCTCACCCTTGCTTCATCTGCTTTGTCTCTTCTGGAAGGAAAGGCCATGCAACTGTCTAACCTCAAATAAAATGAAGCCTGTAGATCTGTGCAGTTATTGTTTATAATGGAAGAAAAGAAACAGGTTTGTCAGGGGCTGAAAGATGTTGCTGTGATGGTTTACAATTGTAAACACAGGATTCTGCTAGGCTTTTAATTTGTATTAATTAGGGATACAGATTTACAGGAGAAAGTAAAGATCCATTTCCGCTACCATTTAGCACCAGCCGTCTCTCTTGGACAATAACAGTCATCACTTGCTTTATGTGCATATTGTTCTGCTTTGTTATGTAACATTTTTCTTCATTTGTGCATTTTGAATCTCATTCTCTCTATAATTCCCACAGTAAACTCTCAGCTTTCTCCCTATATGAGGACCAGTATTTTATTCTTATATTTTAAGTGGCTGTATTCTTTACAGATTCCGCATTTCCTGTCGATGTACTTCTGCAAGGAAATTAGTCAAGTGCGTATTAGAATTAACAATAATAGTGAGTACCCTCTTAAAGAGGTCACAAAGCATTGTGTCTTCGGTTTCTGTTGTTAAGATTTTTGGGTGGATCTCAAGACACTAGATACCTTCTGTGGCACTGAACCGAGGATTTTGTAATGATCGTTTCCCTGTGTGCATTCTTCACCATCTGCAATTCCTTAAACACAATGATACAGCTGAAATGAGATTTGTGTTTTGAAGGATGAATACCTGTAACGTTAATAGTTTTGTAGGTTTTCCAGCCCGGGGTACTTGCTGTTACACCCAAGTGAGGTGAAGACGCAAAGGAGGCCAAACGCCGCCAGTCAGGAATGTTTCTCGGCGCAGAGTGTTGGTAAGAGCAGAGCGGCAGGAAAGGAGAGGGAGGATGGAACAGAGGGAGCCCCGCAGCTGTCGGGACAGAGCCACCATGGCCGGTCACCACCATGGCCCGGCAGCCTGCAGGCCCCTTGCCCAGCGGTGGTGGGGGTCCCCAGCCGGCCCCTCTCCGCTGGGTGCCACGGCTGCCGAGGGTGCTGGGGGAGCCCGTTGTGGGCTGAGATGGGTGGTGGTGTTCAGACATGGCCTCTGAGACAGTGGGGCTGCGCCTGGGCCCAGCCGGGGCCTGGGGTTCTGGGGGGCAGTGGCTGCTCGTCCCTTGCAGCTGCCGAGCTCCCACCAGGGAGCCTTGCACTGAGCTCAGCAGGGATAAGCACAAGCTTTGAGACACTCAGCTCACAGTACGGCCTCCCACAATAGTCAATTTGCATCTTAGATTAAGGCACAATGGAATGAACATGCATGGAATACGCATAAAAGGGCATGGTAAGGGTATGCCAGTGGAAATTGGAGAACAAAGATGGAAGTTACCCCTCCTGGTAAGCCTTGCTGCACGCTCTAGTTTTGGTTGTGGTGGCTGGGTTGTGTGAACACCCAGGCAAGAATCTGATCTACTGCCATATGCACTCACTAGCAGGGTGAACTTAGCTCTGAGTCAAAGATGGGAGAAGAGCACATCATGTTACTGATTCTGGTGTTTGCTCAGAGCTGTTGTAAGAATTACTGCTCAAGTATCTGCATGTTGCCTTGTCTTCTTGTTCCTTCATGCTACCAAAAATGTTACACAGGGAGAACTGAAAGTCACAAGGGTGAATACTGCCCCAGACTTCAGTGACTAATAATAAAGTGGGTTGCCATGTTCCTTAATGTTTTTACCCTGAGTTGAGACCTGAGTTTCTGAAAACTCATTCTGTACCAAATCCACAAACTGTTAGATGAGGAATAGTTAGCCACTAGCTATTAATATTTGCCATTCTGCTTAATGAAAGGAAAGGAAGGAGTGCAACTTTCTGGGAACTAGTTTTCTTATATGACTACACAGATTCAAGAGTTCATTGATGCCTGTTTCTTTTGTGATGGTGGGGAATGCTAGCTTTCATCTGGTTAAGTTTAATTGATTTTTTCTGCTTGAATGCCAATGGCTGAAAGATTTTTGCTACAAGTGTACATAACTTTTGCACCTTCTATCATCATGTTATTTAATGGATGTTCTCTGCACAGGGAAATGATGCTGAAGGTGATGTCCAGCTTATCGCGTCGGTATCATTCATATCCATGTCACCCGTGATAATAAAAATCTAGACTTCCTGACAACTCTATGCTATCTCAGAAAAATGGGGAATGAGGAGGGGGAGCCTAGTACACAGAGCATTTAAGAAGTGCAGTATCATTATGATTATCTGAAATGGTTATAATGAGTGAAAATGTGCTTTTTGATGCAATGCAGGTGGAAAGGCATGAGACTGCAGCTAGAGCTACGTAAACCCAGTAGAATACTGTGTCAGGAGTGGTGATTATTTCTACAGAAGTTAAGGAAATTTCCTGTGTAAATGGAGTATAATTGCTCTGTGAAGTTTTGGAGGTTGCTGAAATGAGGATAAATTTACATGCTGCTGAGGTAGGTGGCAGATGGCTGAAGTATTATCCCATTCTGAAAGCAGACACACTCTCTTTCTGTTTCTGCCAGTTCACAGTAAGAGGCTGCTACTTCTAATATTATTACCTTGGATCTTCAGAAACCATCAGCTGAAATCCAGGGCTCATACTCAGCTAACTGACCCAACAAGTAGGTCAGAGCTGTGTTCTTACAACACTGTCCTGTCCATCCTATTTGTCTGCATAGTGGCAAAGTTGCAGCAGGGGAAATGGCGTCTGTCCTAACAGCCAATATCCAGAGGTTTAATATGTTCCCATGCAAGATGTGAGCTACATGATTAAGTTTCTCAATTCTTTAAAGAGATCTGTGCAGCTGGAATGACACTTTCAGTTCTTTTTCTCTTGCATTTTTGATGGTGTAGAGTGTTGGGACCATAAGTGGAAGTGCCCTGTATCTCTCTTTTCCCTCAATTGCTTATGGACTGAAAGTAAAGGCCTTCTTGTATGGTATAGAAAATGTAATTTCGACAAGATTCAGAACTGTAATGGGAAAAAGGGTTCTTTGAACAAAATGAGTTATAGCTATGATGGTATTTTGAAAATAAATTGCTTTTCCTAGTGTGTTATAGGCCCACTTTAAGCATGCTGATTGGGTGGAGAAACTGAAGAGAAATACCTCGAGTGAAACCAAAATGTGGAGTTTTCAGATAGCCTTGTCCAGCCCACAGTGTTTCTGGTCATGATAAGCACCATGTGAAACTTCTAAACCGGCCACAGAAGCAATTACTTTTCAGTTGTCCTGGAAATAGGTAGTGTTGGGTACTAACTTGCTGGCCTATATGTAACTATGGCATTTAGACAAGCTGGATTTTTAGCTGTGAAGAATTGGAATCATCCTTCTCTCCCTCCTTCCCCTTGTCTTTTTCTGGTTTTCTGTCTTCCTGTCCTCCTTTGGTTTTTTTTCTTCCTTCTTCCTTTGCTCCCTTTCTGTCTTCTGTCTCCATCTATATCTTTTCCTTAAAAACCTAACTGCCTATATGTTTTAGATCAAGTTGGAATTGTGCTATTCCTGATATATTATTTGGAGTGATTGCTGCCATTCACACTGCAGCAAGCTAAGAAACAGTACTAACTCTAATATTACTTTACCATAGTTTTCTTCTGCTGGTAGCTCTCAAATTCCCTTGCAAATTCCAGTTACTATTGCTACGACCGTTGTGTTGATTAATAGACATAAACATGCCCAACCAGAGTGGCAGTGAAACATTATAGGAGTGTTGCTATAGGGCATTCTTTTCTGCCCTCAAGGGATGTTATTTAAAATCAGGGCTTGTCATACATTATGTTAGGCCATATGCTCTGACTGCTCTGTGGATACTGTTCAGCTCTGGTGCATAGCCTCCAGTGTCAGATGTAAAATGAAACTCCAGTTTGAAATCTATACCCGTCATGTTTTTGGGTCCCTGAACACTTTAGGTAATTCCAGAGACACCTGTTTGCTAGAAATCCTTAAAAACTAGTTTCAGGCTTTGAAAGTACTATATAGGCTTATGATTTATGGATGTGTCTGGCTCTTGTCTTTATTAGGAGTTTTTTAAGTACTTGAGGTAAACATGCTGTAAGTTTGAAACTAACTGGTTGTGGACATTGAAATGCATTTTCTTAGGAAGGACGTGCCTGTGAAATGTCAAAACTTTTGTAATAATCAGTGGCTTGTATTGGTTTGAATGGTCTTGTCCCAGAACGAGAGTAAAGAAGAATGAGGGTAAAAGTGATTTCATGCTAGCTTAAAAGCCATCCAGATTTCTCAGAGCTTTTCTGACTGACTTCCTGAAGTAGATTTCTCCAGTCGGAGGGTTTTACTAAAATAAAATGCTTCTCAGAGACTCCTCACACAATGTCAGGAAGCCATGAATCAAGGAGAGAGTTAAGAAAAATCTATGTGATTTTTCCTCTCCTAGAGACCAAAATACTATAGGTATTACTACAGGACTTACTACCGATTTCTTCCCATTGGTAAAAGATTTTCCACTAGACTGATTTACTAGGGTTTGGGGAACTTTGGATGAGCTGTCCGGATCTAAAAGCTGCGTAACAGGTTTAGTCTTACAGCACGCCACAAATGCTGTTACTGAAATAGGCCATGCAGTACTTTTGTGAAGTGTAAAGGGTCTCTGCTTTTGCACGTAACAAGGTATACAGAAAAGGATGGTGCTAAAGCTTTAACTGGATACAAGATGTAAACAAAAATGTTTTTTATTTTACATTTGATAGCATCAGGCACCTTGAAGCTCTCTGCCCTTCCTTCAAGAAGAATTTCTTTCTTAAAACTCTGTTTTAAGCAATATTACATAAAGAATTTTTGTAATTAGTGTAATTTTCCTTCTTCTGAAGAATATTAAAATCTTTTTTCTGGAGTTGGAATTATACTCTTATCAACCTTTCACACAGCACCAGTGAACCTGTTGTACCCAAAACTGCCAACTCAACACATATGTCCAGTTTTCTCTCATCACTTTTTCCAGCCTCGTTGAATGTTTTCATCTGTTAGTTTTTTGAGATTTGTGAAAGTGGACTATTAAATGTTGTGGTGAGAGTCAAAAAACACACTCAACTCAATTATTAATTACCTTCAGAAAACTCATTACACTTCCATGTCCTTTCCCACTCTGTTTTTTAGCTCTTGAAAGTGACACTAGACAGCAATTATTAGTCCAAAAGAGTGCATCTGTAGAATGAATTACCTGGTGCTATGGACAAAGCATCCTTACTAAGCTCATTACTGAGGGCAGTCACCTAATTTTCTTCCAAAACACACTCCTAGTCCAAGCTAACGTGCCAGTTTGGATTCACCTTTAAAGGGTTTTGAATAGACTAGACTGTTTCAGTTGGAACTGACCTACAACAATCATCTAGTCCAACTGCCTGACCAATTCAGGGCTGACCAAGTTAAAGCATGTTAAGGATGTTACCTAAAGCCTCTTTAAAACAGGCTTGAGGCATCCACTGCTTCTGTAGGAAGCCCGTTCCAGTGTTTGATCACCCGCTCGGTAAAGAAATGCTTCCTAATGTCCAGTCTAAATATCCCCTGGTGTAGCTTTGAACCATTCCCACATGTCTTATCACTGGATACCAGGGAGAAGAGCTCAGCACCTCCCTCTCCACTTCCCCTCCTCAGGAAGCTGCAGAGAGTGATAAGGTTGCCCCTCAGTCTCCTTTCCAAACTAGACAAGCCCAAAGTCCTTAGCCCTTCCACATAGGACTGTCCTTCCAGCCCTTTCACCAGCTTTGTTGTGCTCCTCTGGACACATTCAAGGACTCTCAAATTCTTCTTAAATTGTGGGGTGAAGAACTGCACACAGCATTCAAGGTGAGGCTGCACCAATGCTGGGGTCCAACAGCTTTCATTTTTGGACCCCAGTAAGTCTATGATAAAAACCGAAACAAAATACTCGTCTAGTTCAGGTAGGATCAGAATCAATGCGGTACAATTTTTATCATGAACTTCATGGTAAGAAAGGTAAAACAAGAATGTAAAGATCCCAAATGTTTCTTCCCAGTCTGTCTGCTGTGATCTGGTATGGTGAGTAAGATCAAAACAACTAAATTGGGTGACAAGGACAACAAAAGCAAAGACAAAGTTATAATATACAAAGGAACTGACTGCAAGGGAAGCACAAAAGCAGAAGACAAAATACTTCACAATCCTAAAAAAATAAGCCAAAATAGAAAAATCATCTAAATGATATGTGGTAAATTCAGATGGGTATAATTTCCCTTTTTTTTGACCATTTACCAGTAGAATAAAAATCAATTTCATGGCATGCTAGAGTATGTCGGCTGTCAAAACAGGGTGGTGTCATGTTTTTGAAGGCATAACATCTGTACTCAGGTTAGGGATTGGCTGTCATTGAAACACATCTCTCATGCAGGTCTCAGATGTAGATGGTTCTGCACAACAAATTGTGCAGCTCTGTGACCTTACTAGCCTACAAAAGATCAGCCTGCCTCTCTGTCTTGTCATCTGTCACTTCCAATGACTTATGAAATGAAGACTTTTTTAAATAAGGAATTTTGTAAGGCCTTCATCCTAGAAATACTAAACCCAACAAACAGTAGTATAACTCACCATTAATACATGAATCATGCTAATGAAGGTATGCAGAATCATGCAGCTGGAGACCTGGCACTTCATTTCCCCAAACAGTGCAACTTGGCAAGTAAAATAGATCCTACTTGTTCTCCTGCAAAGTTGTCTCCAAGCATTTTGTTGGAATGTGAGATAAGGAAATAATTTGACCTTCGGTTAATGAAGCCTTGAATGTTGAACTGAAGCACATCATCTTTCAGGGTGCTCCAGGGGTGCAGTGATGCACTAAAGTTGAAAGGAGCCAGGATGATGTGAAACTTCAAGGAGAAGTGCCCCATTTGACAGCAAAAAGGAGAAACAGGGTGTGGACTCCAGTGGAAGGATTCCTGAAGTTATAAATTATTTTTGTTGTTTGAAAGGAGTTTTTTGGGTTCGGCCTTTGAACTATTTACGCTTCTCTTCATTCCGATAGAAGCACTGAAGGGATATATAACGGAAATCTAGAGCAGCATGATACTCATAGTAAGGTCTCATTCAAACATGACCATTGTAGGTAAAGATTTCCTTTAGGTTGAATAAAAACAGAAGTTCCCTGAGGAATTATTGTTGTCAGATGTACGACGTCTTTTCAGAAAACCTCTGCCTAGCTTATGTAAATACCTTAAGGACCCACTATCATCTTTTCTGCATTAGGCATATGTACATGCACACATATGCATAAGTGCACACACACATCTCACATAATAATTTTGTTGAAGATTACACTGAGGTAACATCAGTGCAAAAGTCTTCTGTGATTACAAAAGATTTTAAGGAAGAAATGTGATGCCAGTGATTGTTATGGAGGATATTAATTGATCAGACAGATGTCTGTTACTATTCATCAGTTTGAAAAGAAGTAAGTAGATGGGAGAAGCCCAAACAACTTGAATAACTTCATGACTCAGACCCCACTTCTAGTTTTCGCAGTTTATGATTATTCTTACCTCATATAAACCAAACCCAGAATTTGGGAAAAAGAAAGAAAACCTGGATTTTTGTTACTGAAATCTAAATGACTGAATAATTCTGCCTAAAGATTGGGCGAAGTAACAAGCAACAGGCAAATTAGATATCCTTCTACTACGTGCTTTAATTAATTCATTGCAAACAAATAACAGAGTAGTAGATGAAATAAAGATGTCATTTTGGTCATAAACTGGGTAAGATTCTGTGGATAGAACATTATGAATATTTGTGAAAGAGATTTTATAATGATTATGTATGATATCCACGTAAAATAAAGTATGTTAAACCCCAAAAAAATATATGTAATTATCTATATTAATTAATACATAATATAGCTGAAGCTTTGCACATGAATGAAAAAGAACAGCAAGTCAGAAGGAACTACTCATATTGCCAGTGTTTAGGAAAGAAAATGAAAACCCATCTAAAAAGTAAAATGCGACAACAAAACATGTTTGACATTATTGTCTTTGGTCCAACAGGATGTGAGGCAATCACCGTCTTGCAAACTGCATTGGTAAACAAATTGTGATTAATAGGACAATCTTTGACAGTATCAGTCTTAATTGTCTGTGTGTAACTTGAGGTTTCCAAAGATTCAGAACTCTAGAAAATCAAATCTCCTTAAGTTCCAGTGGGCTGTCAATTAAATTTGACTGATTACACTCACCATTATCCTATAAAGATAATCCACAATTAATTGCTATACTCTGCAAATTGCAGCAGGACAAGAATAGTTTACCGGCTTAGGGAAATGTATGGCAATGTGCACCCATGCTCTCCAGACACCTGAATCTCAATTTTTAATATTCCCAATGTCCTTCCAATGTCAGACTTAGTGATTTTTATGGGACTCATTATAGTGCATTTCTGCGGCAATTGTAAGATTCTTTAGCATGGATCATGGCCCATACCTGCCAGATGAATCACTATTACATATACATGAGCAGAAAAAGAAATGCAGGCTGGCAAATTCAGTATTCCAGATTTGCTTTGGGAATGTTTTCTCTGGGATGCTGAGGGCTCAAGGAAAGAAGTTTCTCCGGAGGGCTTTTTCAACTCTGTATGTGAGCTTGGCCATTAAAAATTCCTTTATATAGAATGAAGTTGCATGCACCTGTTTGTATGAATAGCATTTATAGGAAGATTTAAATGAGATAATCCTGTCATTTTTTCATGAAAAATGAATGCTGACATTGAGCAAATATAGGAAAAAAATATGCTGGAAAGGTGAACATTTCAGCATTCAGCAGTTGTAAGTGACATGCTGTAATAGTAGCATTAGACAAAGATCCAATGGAGGTAGCTACAGATTCTAGAGAAATGGGTCAGAGAATCCTTCAACTTTTTTTTTTTAGAAATCATCGAGAAACAAAAAAAACCTGGGAGAGGGAAGACTATTAAAAAATAAGACCAAGACTGTGATTCCCTTTTGTAAAATAGAAAGGTTTTGCTGAGAAAATTTTAGTGGCGCTTCTGCACTACTGTGAGTGGAGATGAACACAGTATAAAAATCCTAATCAAAACTCATTTTGAGTCATTAGTGTGTTTATGTAATACAGCTATTGTCAGTGATACTGTCTACATGATCAAATAAATTTATGTTACTAATAACCAAATGAAAAAGATGTCAAAGTTAATTAAGGAATTACTAAGCTATGTCACTATTTAAGTAGTAATTACTGCAACTGCAAAGGAATAATATCTTTCTTTCTTACCTGTAAGTGTATTTACAATATCTCAAATCCATCTTTACAGTCAATGAATCCTTATCACGGTATTTTGCTTTCTCTTTCCATTTCGTTTTTTGCTAACTCCTAACATTTTTCCAAGTCAGTATTTCACAAAGAAATATCACGTAATTGATGGAAGAATTTAACTGTATTTAATGAGGTGCATGATAAATCTAGGCACCATTTACTTGAGGCAAACTTGGAACTAGGCTATCTTCTAAAAGAGCGGAACATCTATTCCTTTATTTAAAAATGTAAGACATAGCTATGGTCTTTATCTTAAAAGAGAAGCTGATTTAATAAAGCATGTGAGAACGTTCTCTTCAGGGTAGAGGGTAATTGTTTTGGGGATAATCAGAGTGATATGTCATGAAGAAGATTGTCTTTTCCACTTCTCTGTGGAAAAGAAAAAAAAAAAAAGAAATGAAAGAGAAGTAAACCTCCCATTTTAAATTTACATAATTTTACAGACTCGCTAAAGCTAATGTATCTTATAATCTTTATGGAACATGAGGGGTTTAAATGCTGTAGAGAATATTGACAGCTGACAGGCAACAGTTATATCAAAGCCCTATTCTGCTTCTTATCTGGTGGTAAAGATGCTGAGAGAGATTTTTTGGCAATACTGATCTAAAAGCGTGCCTTTAGGTGCGAGCATGAGTTACTGTATTGTTATTGAGAAGTATATGCTTTACTAAAACCTTAGGCAATGTGATTATAAAAACAGTTGTTGCTCAAGGAAAAAGAAAGAATCAGTATGCTTCAGAGGAATTTATGGAAAAATGGAAGGCACGCTACAGCTCAGAAGGAGGACCTTTCCAGGTATTGTAGGAGAGAGAAAGCAGTTGATTCTAATACCATTAGAAGCTGTAATTCTTTAAAATCATGTAAGTGTGAATGAAAATACAAACTTTAAGAGCTGAAAGATCTTTCCATAGGAAAATACATGTTTTGCTTGATTTGAAAGAGACGTGGAATTCTAATTAATGCCACATATAAGTAAAATATACTTTAAAAAAACAGCCTCAGTAAGAATTATCATTTGTTTTTCAAATTAAATTTTGAAAACTTCTTGTCCCAGAGATTGAAGGAGATGCAGACAAAACAGAAATGCAAACAGACTAGCTTACTTAATATTTTTTAAATGAGGCTATTACAAGGGCTGTCCTAAGTTGGCACTCAGCTGATAAAGGATTCCTGAAATCCACTCATGGTCCTGGAAGAGCTGCGTTTTTCATCTGAATGTATCAGGGGCTTGGCTGGTTGCCAGTATTCAAGAATCCTTTATAGTCTGTAGTTAATAGGAGGAACATAAATTCCTATGATCTCTTTGTTGGCCTTTGCCTAACATGGTATTTGTGTACTCCTTCCCATTAAAGATCCATTATTGTCTCAGCCTTTTGCTTTTGTTATATTGTTAAGGTCCCTCTTCAACAAACAGCTACAGCACAACTAAGGAAAATAAATTTTGCAGTCTAGCCCTCTTCATGAATAACTGTGCATAAGTCTTCCAGGCACATTAATAGCCATAGACAGCAAAAAGTACCAAAAACTGTCTCATGGACACATATAAAATTCTGTTTCTTTCCAAACTTGAGTCTAACACAGGTGTTCTAATCCTCAGGGGTTTTGTGTCAGAACTCTGAACCTGATCTTATGGAAGTAAAAAGTATCTGGGACTTGAGACCTGAACAGATGTGGCTCCCATCTTTTTTTTTTGTTTGTTTTTGTTTTTGTTTTTCCCCATGAGAAAATCACGCAGGACATTTGTTTTTACTACTTTGTTCTTCCAGGCAGCAAATTAAGTGGCTTCTCAATAACATCATTCTCACCTCTTAGAGCTCTGGAAAAACACAGCCAGTAAGAAAATGGTAACACTTCATATCAGTTCAATGCACGCTTGGAAGTAAAGTTGTAGGGAAGCTTTTTAAGTCTTGTTTTAAAATACATTGTTTACATTATACTGTCTGTATAAGTGTTACTATGCATGAGTTTGTATATATATGTGTGTATACATTTGATTCCAAATTTAAAAAAAACATCAGAAGGAGAATGTCTTAGTAGAGATTTGTTGACATAATAGAGTAGAATTTGGGAGGTAGATGTATTTTTTAGCATTTTATTATTGCTTGTCACCAAGATTAATGCATAAGATATATTTATTTTGGACAGAGACGTATGGTTCTTCATCTCAAAAATCTCAGCTCAGTTGCTTGAAAGAATTTAGGTATGGGCCTACCCATGAAACATTTCCTCATCACTGACTAAAGATGAATCAAGGCAAAAACAACAGGATTTTTTTTTCCTTTCTTTAAGTGATTGTATTTCCAGATAGCTACAGCTGATAGTACTAACAGCCTCTGTGAACTTCCAGGTTGTTTAGAGTCAGACTGGGTATGTCTAGGAAAGAAACATAAATTAACTTTGGTAAACACAGAGAAATTGTGGGACTTCTTTTGAACGTAAAATTACCTTGTGGCAGCAGCATGCCTGCTTGGAGACTTGTGGAAATATAAATATATATATGTAGGTACATAATTTCAGTAAGCAATGTAGCTAACTTCTTAAACTCCACAGGACTTGACCCATTTTTGAGCTTTCTAAGTTGGAGTAAGAAAAACATAAGGGAATTCAGTTTTACTTAAACACCCTCTAAGTACTCTCTACAGGGTTTATTAACTATGGCCTTTTGAGGTTGTCCTTAATACACAATTTGAAAAATACGTTTTCCTTGTCAAAAGAAATCTGTCCTTCTAAGAGAAGAAAGTATTTGGTTATGCAGTCATTGCTGAAAGTACATCACAGAAGTATGGAAGATTTTATCTAGCTGACTACTCTTTACTGTTTTCTCTCTCTTTTTTTTTTCTTTTTTTTTTTAATAACTTAGTCACAAGTAACAGATTTAGGATTTTCTTTGCCCTTTTTTATTTTTTATTTTTTCTTCCCCCTCCATGCTATATTTAGAGGGTTTTTGGGTATCTAAAGAGTCTACTTTTGGTGATTGCAGTATGCTCCTAAGCGCAAGAAAGTCATCGCTTGGTGAATTTAACCCCTCAATCAGTTCAGAATTTTGACTTTCAGAGCTGTCACATCTTTATCCTTCTTCCTCCAGGTTGCAAAGTGTTTTTCTTTCCTTACAGAACCGTGAAAACCACACCTGATATGAAAACTAACATTAAAGCATGGAAACAGAATATGAATCTAATACACAAATTTGTTTCCAGTAAGGGATATTAAGCATTTCCAATGTAAAGAGCTGGGGTTCTGATTTAGCACCAGTTTTCAAATGATTTTTTTTTTTCTAAAGCTGAGGTTTTTAAAGTTAAACAGTTACTAGTAAAATGAAGCCTACAGTGATGGATTTTCTTTTGCTTATGATTAATGAACAACATTGTTAAATTACTGCACTGCTTTGTTTTTCATGCTATACAGAGCTTAGATCAGTCCTTTTCGCAACATGTAAGCCTATTGATCTTACAATATTTTGTAAGAATAACTTCTTTAAACTGATTAACAGACTAATTAGTGACAGACTGCCATGTCTAGTGTTTTTGGTAGAAGCAGATCTCGATTTGATTGCAGTGGAAGTCACAGGTGGGATATTTGTAATCTTTTAAAACACAACTCTGTAAGAATTTTCCAGATAAATGCATTTACCTACTTACCTAGCTCATAATCCATTTGGTACGGTTTAAATGCAAGAGTTTATCTCAGAGTTGTAAAATGTAGTGATATCTTCCATGCAGGATTCATAGTGTTTTCAGTGGTATTTTGACTTTTGAAACTGGTCCCTTTAAACAGATTGGAAGCTATCAAAATGGGTAGGCACATCAGAATTCAAGCACAGGTATGAACAGAATGACAACAGAAACTTCTAGTCAAGAAGAGATTGCATTACTGCTTCTGAAAACAACCGTATGCATATTTATTTTTGTGTCATTTTTTGTAGTTCATTATTCAGCCCACTAGATAGCTGACTCCAAGGCTTCATTACTCTAAAATTGTTAAATTTTCCTCTATTCAACATAGGAAACAATATGTCCAGTGGGAGATTCAGCTAACCAAAAGTCTGAATTTTCTTGAAGAAACCTTTCACTGATGAGTTTAAAGGAACTGACTTTGTTTTTCTTATTGCTGGTAAAGTTGTTCAGCTTAATTATGCACTTAGAAGATTATTGTTAATTGCGTCAGATTTAAGAACTGCAAAAGCACTCACTTCTTTTCAAACAACAGAATATCAATAAACAATTTGATTTCTAGAATAGAACTATCTCAACATGGGAAATAATCCATAGTACTAGGAATGTCTGGGACACAAAATTCCAGATTTATTTTGTATGGTGTTTCCCTGATGAAGCTGAAGCTAGCCTCTGTAGGTTTGCTCAGTATGGACAGCAAAGTGGAAAACATCTAAATGATAGCAGATCAAATTCAAGAGTCTTTATATATATATATATTTTTTATTTTTTTTTTTAACTGATACATCATATGATATGATTCAGTGTTAAAATTCACATGCTTGAACTGAAGTTCAGGAAACTGTGTTCAAGTGCAAGGACTTTTGGGATGCAGCCATTACCATCATCTATAAACACTTTTAAGGTAACTGTCAAAATGAGACTATCTTCTTTTTTTGTAACAGTCAAAATTGTAAGAATCTTCTTTTCCCAGGAACCAATATGACAAGGATGACTTTAAAAAGAGTGTAAAAAAGAGAGTACAAAAAGCTAAAAGTGAGAAACTGGCACAATCCCAGTAGATTGTGATTTGTCACAGAGAGCACTCAAATACAGATGGGGGTGGGGGTGGGGTGGGGAATTACATCTGTTATTGTTGATTGTCTATGTTTATTGTAACTATACTAAGCTTGAAGTGCACAATAGGTGTAAATCCATATTGTATGAAGCCTTTAATGTGGCCCGATTTAGGAAGCACACTTCAAAGCAGGTGGTGGAATACAACAAACAAAAGGTTAATAAATGACCTGTAAAGGAGGATTGATAGAGTGGCCTTTCTGGTGAAAAAGAGGAAGCATGAAAGAAAAAGAAGAGATATGAAGGCTGAGAACAATATTCTCTGTATTTACCTTTTATCATTTGATTCACTGGTTAACTATCTAAATATGTGTTTGCTATGTTCACTATGCCTTTCACAACAGCTGTACCAGGTAGGATGAGAAGTGATAATCTTATTGTGTAATAAAGGACATCTGGGTTTCAAAGACATTTCTAACAGGATAGTGAGACAATTCATTTCAGTGTTTGAGAAACTGGGTAATTTCTGTCTCCGGAAGACTTTAAAGTAGGGTTAAACAAATATTGTTCAATTTATTTAAATGGATTTGTGGAGTGGGGCAGAGATGAAAAAGATGACCTCTTCAGAGCTCTTCTAACACTATTTTTATACTATTTCATATGATATTCATGCTTATAATTTTCCTTCCTAGCTAAACCACTGGAAGGTGAATGGATTTAGAATAAGCATATATTCATGCTCACAGAGAACATGTTTATGTGGAGTTAAGGCTCTGAGATCTTTAAGATTGTCACATTCTGAATATCAGTATTGCATTTTAAAGTATGTAAGTCTTATCTATGAATATAATTAAAATTCAACAGAAATACATAAATGACCTGCAATCATTAGTACTTCTTGACAGGAAGATCATAAATCATTTGTGAAACCTTACTGGAAACCCAGAGAAAAAAGCTTTTCCCTTTGACACAGTCTAGGACATGACCTTCAATGTTTCTGTTCTATAAGAAGTTAGAGCAGTCACTTGCAAGAATTTGAGAGTTAACACCATTTAAGTGTTCTTGGGAATATGATAAACTGTTTCTTAAATCTTTGTACAGCAGGTACGTGGTTGCACTGTTTGACTGGGGATAATCAAAAGGGAAGGTGTTGCTCATGGTGAACCTTCTTTCTTTGACAAGACCAAACCCACATTGCTTCTTTGCTGTATGGACTCTGAAGTTGTTCCATGTTAACAGTCTCGCATCTTTTCTTTCATTTGCTTTTCCCATTCAATGTACAAATAAGGCTTAGATTAAAATGCATTACAGCAGAGGCCAGGGACAGTATGTTGTCTGACACCAGGGACAGAAATAAGAACTTTGAAACAAAAAAGCATATGTCTTAACAGCTTGAGCTGAAGAGCCGACTTCAAGGTGGGAGGTTGTCAAGTGTCCTATCAAGTATACTGTGTATGACACACTGAGTCATCCTACAGATGAATAATTTGGAGAAAAGAAAAAGGATGGGGATTGCCTAAGGAAGTCACGGTGCCAGTGGCAGATGGGTGATTGAACCACTGGGTATTTGTAATAGGAATCTGAATTCCAAAAATGCAGAGCTGCTTCTGTAGTGTGTTGGAGGTCCCTTAGCAATAGATTCAGAGGTGCTCAGCATATTTAAGAATTAATGTTACTTGCAGCTTAACGCCAGCCATCAACTAAGTACCGCACAGCTGCTCACTCAATTCCCCCTACTCCTGGAGGGGTGGGGAGAAGAATCAGAAAAAGGTAAAACCCATGAACTGAGATAACAGTTTAGTAATTGAAATAAAGTAAAATATAATACTAATACTAACACTAATAATTAATAATAATAATAATTGTTATTGTTATTGTTAATAATAGAGAATTAAAAGGGAGACAAGAAAAAGAGAAAGAATAACCCCCAAGACAGACAAGTGATCCACAATAGAATTTCTCACCTTCTTCTGACCGATGCCCAGCCAGTCCCCCAGCAGCAGTCACCCCCCCAGCCAGCTCCCCCAGTTTATACACTGAGCACGATGTTCTGTGCTATGGAATATCCCTTTGGCTAGTTCGGGTCAGCTGTCCTGGCTGTGTCCCCTCCCGGCCCCTTGTGCCCCTCCTCATGGGCAGAGCACGGGAAACCAAAAAGCCCTTGACTCAGGGTAGGCACCACTGAGCAACAAGTAAAACATCCCTGTGTTATCAACATCATTCTCACACCAAATCCAAAACACAGCACTGGGAAGAAAAATGAACTCTATCACAGCCAAAACCAGGACAATGTCAAATCTCTTAATGTAAAATTAAAGTTTAAATGTTTTTGAAGTCCCCCAGCATTTACTTTACTATGCTAGCTCGACTCTGCATTGATCAAGTTAAGCTAGTGTGCCAAATGCTTTTTTTTTTTTCCTCAGGAGCAGATTGAATCAGTTCTCCAGTGCTGTGCAATGACTTCTGCATTAGACCCTTTTCTTGCCATAGCAGCACTTCAGCAGTTCAGCAAGGTGGGCTTGTATGCCGTTTTATGAAGGATGCTTTTTTACGTTTCCTCTCTCTGCTGTGCCTAATATGTAAACATGAGGTACAAAAGAGTGGTCATTGTTTCCATAATGCCATGGACCCCAGTGGGCTCATGCATATTCACTTATTATTAAATGGTTCACATACCTTTAACCCATAAGTTAATGGAGCATAAACCAGTCAAAATTTGCATTTTGCTTGCTATTCAAATTTTTAAAACTCATGAGCTCCCTGCCTAATGACAAGAATATTTATCCAGGTTAACTGATAAAATCTCCTCAACATAAAGTGCTCTAGGAAACAATTTCAGAACATTTACATCTTATATTAACATCTCATTATTTTATTCAACACCCTCAGAGCAAGTAAGAATGTAGGATGAATGGAATGTGTTTTCTAATGGCTTTTTCTCTAGAAATAGCTCGTCTACTTCTACCATAGATATCTGTGTATGGTGTTTTGCTTAAGAGCTGACCATCCTTAAAGATCTGAGCATACAGCTATTTCAATATGAACCAGTAAAATATGAATCCAAACAAAGCAGCTGCTAGATTTTGAATACTGAATGGTTTCAGTCAATAGCGGTATTTTGCAGTGAGTTTCAATAGAATTTTTAAAGAAAAAACAAACAAACAAAAAACCCAGCAGATTTGCTGTATAGTCATAAGCAGTGCGTAAACAGCAATAGAATCCAAACTGGCTAAATTAATGATTGGATACAGGCTAGTACTCCAAGCTTTTTTTCCCACCTTTGCAGTTGCTTTTGTTTGCTTGATAACAGTTTTCTGTGAATTTACATAATGGTGTCCTTAAAGCAGGGAAACAAAGAGGTAAAATAAAGGGTTGGAATTTGTGGTAGAATAAATGACTCATTGAAAAACTCTAGTATCTAAGGTTCGGTTGTATTTTGTACAGTTTCTTCCTGATGTCCATAAAGCATTTACAGTGGTGATTTCCACCCTATATTATGAAGTGTTTTAAGCTGAGTAATTTCAGATCGTCTCAGTATTAGTTTTGTTGGCAGCAGAGTGAAAGCAAAACCTTGTACTTTCCTGCTCAGGTGGGAGGAGGAGACTAATTGATGTTATAGTAAATGGGAATTAAGCTAAATACTTGTCCTCCACTACTGAACTGAATGAAATTAGGGCAAAGTAGGTTGTTTGTGAATAGGGAGTTATGATGAAAACCGATTAGAAGAAGTCCTGCATTGTAAATGTGAATGCAGGATCACCTTTTTAGGCTCTGGACAAACCTGTGAAAGTTCAAAGGATATGTTTGTCTAAGTGTTTATATAATTTAATAGTACTTAATAAACAGTTGAAGGTTAAGTAACATGAATCAGTCTTTAAAGTGGGTATTTTTAACGCTTAATCTTCAATCAACAGAAAAAAAATCCACTTTTTCAGACATAAAAATGCTGTCTTCATATTTCTAGATTTTCTGAAAAGATGAAGTAGCTTTCCATTTAGTTCTTACTCTGCTTTCTGCTCTCACATAATTCCCTTCTGTGGCCTCTTCCCTTTCTTATATTCCTTACCCATGTTCCAGCTCTAAACAGAAGAAGGAAAACAAAACCAAAACCAAAACCAAAACCCAAAAATACCCTTGCCACTTTTCTCTGGCAAACACCAACAGCTGGAAAAATATCTGACTGATTCTTGTCTATTACATGTACATAATTTTCACTAATATATCTTGGAATATTTTGCTTGGTTTGTCTTTTGAGTCATACTTACTGTCATTCACTTTCGTGAGGTTTTAATGTCAGCCAGATGTTACTGCCAGCTATGGGTTTAAAAGCTCCTGAGGAGGAGGTTGCTGTGTTGTTGGGAGATTACGAGCAAAATCCAGCTGTTCTGAGCAATGTGCTTGGTATCATTATTAGTCTTAGCTAATGTGTCAATACTGAGCACTTGAGAATGATTTTAATGCAAATGAAATTATAATCACAACAGGGATTTACTGACCTACCTGTCTCTTTCTGTTGAAGTTCAATATTTAGGCATCACATTATTATGTTCAGAATTTCCTGTTTAAGTCCTGTTTTATGCTCTGATGACCAAATCCTTCTGAGTTCTGGGGTTTGCATCCAGGCATCAATACAGCCACCCAGGCCTGACAAGTTCTCAGAACATGGTGGCTCTCCCTGTGTTGTCTTTATCTATGTAGCTGAAAACAGGCCGTCATACATTCTTCAGTGCCCAGAGTCCGTTGGTGTGACTCTTGAGTACTTCTTAGGCAAGAGGTGGTGACTTTAGTAGTCCAAGATAGCTTTAGTATTACTCTGTATTTAAATTCTTTTTCATTAAAAGTTCATTTTTACTGTCCAAAACATCAAGTGGCAAGAAGTTTCTTAAGTCAGCCACAACTCTTACAAGTACTTTGATTCTGATCCCTGTTACTCACTGTTTCATCTGAAGTTTCCTCATTTTTCTATCAGTAGGGAAAATGAGTATTCATTTCTGTTCACATTGTCCATTCTAATTGTAATGTTATTATCATACATATGTATCTCTTCTTAATCATGCATTTTCTTCATCCATTAAACTATCTTTCACACATGTACCCTTCTATATGTTTTTTTTCTGTTTCCTAATTTTTTTTAATCATGTCCTCATCAGGCTATGATTTTTTGTTGGGTGTTTTTTTGTTTTTGGGGGTTTTTTTGTTTAGTTTTGTTTTTTCGTTTTTTCTTTAGCTTTAAACTTTATTCTGTATTCCTGTGTAATGTCATACTTTTACTCTCTATGAAATTGGAGCAGTGGACAGATAAAGCCATCTGCCTTCCAAGATACTTTACTAGTTAGTTGCCCCTCCTGCTTCCATTTCCCTGTTTCTTCAGTAGTTTCACCTGTCATGAAAGCCCAGGACTTTTCAAAGGACAACAAGTTTTCACTTTCCACTCCTTTTGCAGTAGATGTGTTTTGGTCCTCAGAAATATTGCGTAACAGTTAAAGCTGGGCAAGTATCTTATTACTTATAACATTCTTTAAATATACTAGATCTGTTAAGGACATCATCAGAAATCAATGAAGAGCTGCAGTCTTTTGTTGTAAGTTTTCACAGAATAAGTCTAATGGGAGATTTTCACACTGGATGTCATTCACAATTTTTTTGCTTTATTTTTATTTATTTGGGATGAACAGTTTGGTTAGATAATCACTCATTATAGTGTGAAATACTTATAACATTTTTTTTCTTCTTTGCTTACATGGATATTTTTTGGATTAATAGATCTTTTCCCCTCCCTTCAGTCCCAATCTCCTTCTGAAATTCTGTGCCTGAAAAAAAGAAAAACAACAAACTGTTTTTTAAAATATCTGGTTTATTTCTGCAAATAATTGATGCAAACTGAACTAAAAAAGAATTGATCTGGGGGCAAAGCTGACCTGAGAAATCTTCCCTGCTTTGCAGAATGCTCCATGAAGAACAAAGGGTCTTACAAATTGTTGCTTCTTCCACTTCTAATAGTATTAAATATAAATCTACAAAACTTGCTGAATATAAGATGACTATTTAACTCCAAGGTAGCAAGGAGGTTGTCTGGTCTCTTTTATTGTTGTTTAAGATTCAAGCAAGTACTAAGTGGAATAATGAGCATCATAATTAAGAAGTTTGTTCCATTTGCTTTTTTCTGGAGGCTCTGCTCAATTTGATTTCAATGACACAGCAACACCCAGAGGTACCAGGGCTCTTGAGCCTCACAAAACTGCTTCTGTCCAGGAAGAGAAACACAGAGAACGATACAGAGCTGGGAGGGGGCAGAGAGAGATTTTTATTGGAAGCTGTTAAAGTGGTTGCTATGAGACCTTCTCCAGCTAACACAGGCACAGCAGCGTGAGGCTGATAAATCATACCTCTTGCATTATACCTTTCCTTTCTGCTTCCCCCCCCCCCCAACGCAGTTTTATAGTTGTTTAAGATCAGAGAAAGCACCTGCCAGTTGCTTTTTCATCCCTTTTGCTCCCTTCTGCCTCGTGCAAGATGGAGCTAGAAAATGAAATAATCAGCTCCTCCAGCAATTCTTCAGCAGGCTCCAGAGAGTACAAGGTGGTGATGCTAGGAGCAGGGGGAGTTGGCAAAAGCGGTAAGTTTCAGCAACAACATTTTTGGGGAGAAGGGGTGAATTGGGAGCTTAAAGTTCACAGAACAAGGACATTGTGTAATGACAGGTTTCATTCCTCTTTCTTTTGCGCATGGCTTGGATAAAAGACTGTAATTTGTGACTGGGACAATGAGTCAGCTTAATTTGTTAGAGACTGAAATGTTATAAAGCATTTTAATCGGATAGTTTTGAAAAGTAGCCTTCGCTCCGTGGTATATGAGGAGAAAGCGGTCAGCGTGCTGCTGTTAGTGCAACAGCAAGTGTCCGTGGCACTCTCAGACTTGGCGAGGGGTGGTGTTTTACTGGACAATGTGGCTGTAACTTGTTGGCCTGCCAGTCCTGTGCTCAGGCAGAGATGAAACTAACTGCAAAGTCAGCTGTACAGTGCAAAGTGTGGAGAATGCCTACAGTGACTCTTGTTTGCTTCCCCACACCTTCTTTTGACTTTTGTGCTGGGTGTCTTTATGGCTCAGCTGGTGTTAGCTTTCTCTCCTGGCCGGACAGTTACAGAATGCATTTCTGAGTCTCACTGCAGGTGATAAGGTAGATTTGCAGCATATTTTAATATCACTGTCCAGCGCTGGCAAGATATGCTAGTGTCTGACAATAGTAACTCTTCAGAGGAGTCATTATTTTCTCCGGACAATGTTTTCTTTTTCCCAGATATTATCACCTTTGATTTATTCTCATTGACACTAGCATTCTCTGTTCTTAAAAAGACTTTGCTGAACGTGCAGTGTTTGTCTCAGAAGCTAGTGTATTGAGCTGGCCACACAACAAGGATTCAATTACACCTTCTGGAAATAAAACAGGGAAGGAGGAGAAGAAAACAAACAATAACAACAACAACAACAACAAAGATAATATATCCAGGCTAGATTCCAAAGAAATTTCAGGATAAATAACCTGTGAAACTGAACTGTAATAATTTTGAAGATCAAACAAGTTTCATTTCCTATTCAACCAGCAAGACAAGGTATAGATGCAAAAAAATTAAGTAGTGGGAGTGGATATAATTTCCTCTCTGTACCCATAATTTCTTTTTTCTTGTTATGTTTGGCTTCAACTTCAGTGGCACGTCTTTCTGTGAAAGCTGTTTCCCATCAGTATTGCTTAACCAAGCAAACAATTCTTGCACAGATGTTATGCTATGATCACTATATAAAATAGGAAAGAAGAAAATACTGGTTATCTCAGAGTAACTTTCTGAAATTTAGAATTATCTTTTCCATGGTAAAGCAGGTATCTAGGATGTGTCAGCTGGAACATTCAGCAAAATGAAACTTTTTTTCTTTTTTTTTTTCCTTTTTTTTCTCCCCTAAGTGCATCCAAAAGATGACAACAATTTTTCCCAAATATATTATTATAAGAATAATGTCACCAAAACAGAAGATATTACAGACTCTACCATTATACCATATTTATAGTATAACTGCATCATAACAGCCTCATTTTATATACACATTGAGGAAATGTTAGAGTTCTCATTTACTATCAGATAGGAGGTTTAAAACACAAATGAAGTTTATTCAGATCTCCTTGTTCAGAAAATATTAGCTGTTCATTTCATGAGAATAAAAGCTGCAAATCTCTGGATCATACAAGGTAAGGATACAGCTCCAGAGCTGAGAACCACATAATTATTCAAGCAGAATTGGGTATCAAGCAGAAATAGGATGAAGTGGATAGCTGTGACATTCAATGGGATTCATGAAAACCTTCTATTGTTTTCACAAAAGTGAAAATTCTGGGGGAAAAAGACAGCAACTGAGAATTAAGCATCTAGAAAAGAGGAGATGGGCAGTTTATCATTTACTGGCTATGAATTTCCAATGTGGAATAGGCATGAAATATTTCAGTAGAAATCCTGAGAGATAGTCCAATTGATAGAATTCTGATAGAGAAAAGGACAAATTGATGTAATTCCATAAATCATTAATTCATTCTGACTGTTGTATAGACAGGGTTAATTTACACTGAACTAAAAGCAGAAAAAGGCCTGAACGACTACTTCCATTCTCCAAGACAAGCTCTGCTTTCCCCTCATGACCTAGATTCACTCTGTCCAGGAAATAATGAATTTAACTATTAAAAAGGGCCAGGGTAGAATAAAGATGAAAGATTTTAAAAAGTTCAAATTCCAATTTGTAGTTTGACAGATAAGCAAAATATGGAATGATAGATTGATAATATCCTGGCTTCTTTCCCCTTCTTCTCCCTCCTCCTTTGCTTTTTAAGTCATGATAAAAGCAGTAACAGCTGAGGTTAAGTTGCTGAGTGGGAAACCTCTTTTGGATGAAAGCCTTTCCATTCCTCATTTTGTTCAATAGTAAATAATTCAGGTTTGGAAAGGATTTTCCTTAGGAGCTGAGCTGCAGAAAAGCTAGATTTCTTTCTGCCCTGAACATAGTTCATTTCTAGAGATCCCTTGGGCATTTTGATGTTCTGTTTCCCACCCTTCTCTGCTCTCTAATGTGCCACTTCATACTGTATGCATGGAGGTCTTTGCATTGAAAATTCCATGCTCATTACAAGGGGTCGAGGGTGGTGATTGTGTTTGTGGACAGGGAGGAATGAGGAAGATGACATAGATGTTCTTTAGACGCTGGTGTTTATAGAATATTTGCTTTGGGTTGTCAGGCTTGTCTCTTCAGATCTGTGCTCCAAGATGGCACACGATCGAGGAGGACAGCCAACCTCCTGTTATTTGGGCTATTCAGTCTAGTAGAAATTTCATAAGAATTGGTAACAGAAAATAAGCTCGTCACATCCAAGTTTGATACCCATCATATTGAGAGTAATGATGCATGAAATGGTTTAAAAAATTGTTACTTAAGTGTCTTCAAGTTTCAAAATCAGTGCCAGCCAAAAAAAAAAAAAACAAAACCAAAACAAAAAAACAAAAAAACGCCACTATTTTATAGGAGGAAAAAACACTATTCCAAACCCCAGAGTTTGTAAAAAACAGGTAATAGTTTTGTTTAATTAAAATGTACAAAGCTATATGTAAATTTTCCTAGGAATTGATTCCTGTACAGTAAATATAGATTATAATTCCCTAGAATGAGCTATCCATTCTAAGACTTCTGAATATAGAACTGTTTTTGTTTTCAGAGCAATATGCTAATTTATTACTTTGTAGATTGTGTCTGACATCAAGAACAGCTATACACTCTGCTGCAAGTTCCGAGCAAATGTAGGCTAGAACCAGGAATTAACCTGAAATGAAATAAAATAAAATACAAGTAAATTTTAACTTTTACCTCATTATAGTCCATACTTAAATTACACATTTCTAAGGAAAGCTAAACTTAAATGAAAAAAAGAGATTTTGACACTCAGTCTTCTCTGATTCAATGACAAATCTCAGGTCAGCTCAGTACTGTTCAAATCTACCCCAAGTTGCCTGACATAAGGTTTACCTATGGGTAAACTACCCATTCTGTGAAAGTTACATTTCAGATGAGAAGATGACTTTTTATAAAGAATTCAAAAAATAGTATTTGTTGATAAGTTGTTGGTTTTTTTTTTTTATCTTGGAGTTATTTCAAGAGTTATTTCTCATATTGGTTTCTGTTTGGTTTTTTGTTGCCACCTTAAAGAGACTGAAGGGATTGTCAACTAATTATCCTCAGATTTTGCATATGATCCCAGCTACACTGGAAAAGCGTGAAGAGCAAAGATAAGATTTCACTGGCATTGAAAAGGCTGAGGTTGAAAAGTACCATTTGTTACTGTTCTCAGACCATCACAAGGCTCAGTACTGTAAAACACACTTCACTCATTGATCAAACACCTTCTCAGTAGTTCTTTTTTGTCTGGGAGAGGTTGGTTTTGTTGTTTTTGTTTGGTTGGGGGGGGGGTTTGCTTGTCAGTTTTATTTTTCTTTTTTCCCAGTACACTTTCAGGTACAGCTGTGCTTCCCTAAATGCCTGGTAGGTGGATCAAGGGAAAGAGTCTGGCTTTCTATTGTCTTCTGAGACAAACCAATCAACAAAATACAGCTGGAGAATTAAATTAGTGATCATGATGAGTCAAGGTGGAAAAAGTAGCCTTTTGGGTATCTGGGCATGCTGTGGATCACAGCTGAGGCAAACCAAATTACTTTTTTCCCACCAAAGTCAATATAAGTATAGTTTTTGGTGTGTGATTTGTTGCTTCTCCTGTGATGACACAAAACCCCGTCTTTTTTTAATTGGAGTAGAAATTAAGATACACAGTTAATAAAGACACATATCTGCATTCCTCTGAAAAAGAAATGTTTGTTCCTTCATCATCCTCTGTCTATAGAAAGGTAATTTGAATTTTTAAGGCCAAATATAAGACCCTGGGAATTTCAGGGAAATAATTACACTTAAATGAAGAAAAAGAATTTTAAAAATGTGAAGGAAGAAACAATATCTATTTGTTGACCAGAGAAAAACTTCCCTGCTTGCTAATAGTTCTGGAAGCATAAGGGTACCCATCAGTCAAAATGATATATACATTCCCTTGGCCACTTCATAGTACTGACCGTAACCTGTTAGCAATGGTGACCTGATGTGGAAGTGTCAGTGCAAGGCTGGGAAAGGAAAGGAAGAGACAGCAGAATACTAACAGTGCTACAGCCCCCAAAACATAGTAATATTTCTTGACAATTATGTATCCACGGAGGAAAAAGTCCTAACTGAACACTGTAAGCCACCAGCTATGTTTGTCATGTTTGGGATGCTGTAAATTAAACTACAGTCATAGTTCTAATGAAGAATGACAAATGTTGCATGCAGATTGATGGTGGTGCAGGTTGTATTTTCTCCATAAAAAAACCCCAAACTTTATAGGTAAGGCCTACCAATGCCAGACAACCACATCCCTGGATAAGGGCAAGTTCCAGTTTTTCTCGTAAACCAGATTAAGCACCTAGAGACTTCATAAATGCAGAGTTCTTGTATAATTTGATCTTTGCTAACAGAACTGTTACTATGTTTTAATTACCTTCATAGACAGGTTATTGAATTCATTTCAAGCTTGATCTTGTGTAATTCCAACTTCTAGCCATTTTATCTCATGACTTGTGTTAACAGCTTTGAAAAACTCCATATTCTCCTGCTTTCCTGTCTGTTAGCACCTGTAGACAACGATTAGTTCACACCTTGGTCGTCTTCTTCTTCAATACATAGAACATCTTGAACCTCACTTGTAGAAGATTATTTTCCTGCCTAGAGCATTTTGTATCCTTGAGTACCCTACTATTTCCACATCATTTTCTGAATATGAATTCCAAAAATTCACATGCAGTTCTATTAACGGTCTTACTAGAAGCAAGATTGCTTACTGGTTTCCTCCTGACAGTCTTTTTTTGTTCCTTTGAGAATAATGAATTCTTTTGTTCAGGTATAGTTCACAGGGATCACATACAGAGAAATATCAGCAGTAACCCTTAAGTTGCTCTTTCCCGCAACTCAGTCGCCTGTGCTATCACATCTCTAGTGATGACCTGAATTCTGCACTTCCATATATGTTATCCTATTTTGGAAGTATTTTTCTGGGTTGAGGCCATTGAAGCTGATAATTCAAATAATTCTGGACCCATTTCCTATGGTCTTCATTTATCTGTAGTGTGTTTGTTATCCACTTGAAAGGATTAAACACATTGCTTATTCATTAATTTTCTTGACTATGGGCAGACCTTGTGGCCAGAATTACTTGCCTTGGGGAAATGAGTTAAAGATGTTTTCATTATTTCACCAGTTCACATAATTCAGTGGCTGGAGGGGTGGGTTATTGGGTTATTTCAATTAGGGCTCCTGCATTTAATAGGATGGTTTCAGCATGTGAGATACCAATTGGCTACTGAGAAAGCTGTCTGCAGTTCTGGTTTCTTCAATACTAGAAGCCATCTAATAAATAGGAAAGAGTTCAGAAAAGACCAGCCAAGATGATAAAAGGGCTGATGCAATATGATTTATGATGACATATGACTATGACTATATCCAAACAGCTCTGTCAACCAGTAGTTCATGATTCTTAATTGTGCAACTTGCATATGTATATAGTGATATAATGTAAATGGGACTGAATGCAGCTGCAAGGGTTATCTATCCAGCTTTTCCCATCATAATATCCAGATGATGAATACCCACTTGGATAAGGCCAGTAAATGGGCTGGTCACTGCTTGTGCCACTTTAGCACAGGGGACAAAAAATTTGCAATGTTTGAAGGTAAAAAATATCAAGAAAAGACAGTATGTTTTCCAAAATTCGAGGAGAAAAGGGACCAGAATTGCTTAATGGAGAGTAATCTGTTAAGTGATAAAATTAGAATTAAAACATGTATAATCAGAGATACATGCTTCAGGCCAGACTTCCTTTGGCCAATAGGAGCAGTATATGTTCTTAACCATTTGCTTAAAAGCAAAGTGGAACAGATTGTGGAATAGTCTTTGAAACAAACAGGTTGGTGAAAGTTGTATTAATGTTATTGGTTTATGCTAATTTAAGATAGAAGAAAACGTCATAGTAGTTGAGCATCAATGAGCAAATATACCTGTACAGAAAAAGCATTTACAGTCTTCAAATTCTTTTACAGAGGAGAAGGAATGCTGTCATCCTCAAAATGTGTTGAAAGTCATCAAGACTTGTGGCTGATGTGGCATTACTAATGCATATAAACATCATCGTTATGTTCAGACTGCTTAAGAGCGATCCTAAGGCTGATCACAAGACTGGACTTGTTTGTTGTGTACTAAAATAGTCATTTAAGTTGCCTCACACACAGCTAAAGAACATACTTTAGAGTAAAAGGGCTCCCGTATAAGTGGGAACATGCCAAGATGGCAGCCTAACGGTAATGGCCACCTAATGCGTATGTTGGGTAGCGGCGCAGGTGGAAGGTGAGTAGATATGTTAGCTCACACCTTGCAAAAAAAAAAACCAACCCTATTCTCAGTTCCACTGAGAAAAATGGCATTTATCTGTTTCAGACCTTCATCTAAACTTCTATGTGAACAATGTTGTCAAGTGATTAGAACTCATGGAAAACTGCTTGCTATTAAGAGATGGGAAACCTTCTGGCCTGTTCCTCAACAACAGGAACTATCAAGGACCCTCCTAGTTGCAACCACACACAAATCTGCCATTTAAAATGCCCAGATAGAAGTCTCAGATAAGGGAATAAACACTGTTTCATGACAATAACTGGGCACTGTCGGTATCTTTGCTGTAAACAATCTGTTGAGGCAGCCACAGGAACTGTTTCCCTTCCAAGCCATCCCTGCTGCCGAGCTGAGCCATCTGCAGCATTTTGGGCACATGCTATCTGCTAGAATTTGGATGAGATTAAATCCATTAGGGACACTCTTGAAAACACAATTAGGAAAAATCCCCCCTACCCCCCCCCCCCCCTTCTGTTGCTGCTTTCATTTCCTTCCCTTCCATACTTCCAATTTTATTTCCTTCCATTCCTCTAGTAATCCTTTTCCACTTGTAATTTGTTCATTGACTTTAATTAGTCTCCCTTTATGCCTGCAAGCCTTTCTAATTTTCTTTCCTAGAAGCTAGAAGACTCATCATGCTCACACAGCTCCACTGACGGGTATCGAGTGTTACCAAAGCCTTGCGCAGGGTCCCGGTTTCAGAGGTCTCACTGGCTTAGGAAGACACATTGCTGCAAACGGTAGTGATTTCCTCATGCCTTACCCTCACACTAACCGGATCCCAGCGGCGGCACTGGCTAAACCCACTTTATTTCAAATTGTGTGGAGGAGTTGCCAAGTTGGGTTATTGTGATTCTGGCCTTCAAAAGAGGTGTGTTTTCAACTCAGCTACCTGCTGTAAAGCAGTGTTTTATATTTTCATTCAGATAAACCCATTTTTTTTAATCTATCCATTCAGATAACTATTTCAGGCTACTCAAAGGTGGACCCACAAATGGTTATAAGTTTTAAAAATTAATTTCATAAGCTTTTTCAAAGTAAAAAGCTATAATCATCTGACAGATTGGTGCATGTAGTTCTTCAGTTTATAGTGACTACAGTTATGAGAAGAGCTATTGTTTGATTCTTTTCCTTGCAAACTTATTGAAGTGCTATGCAGCTTTGTAATTCTCTAATTCTTGTCCCTTTTCATATACACAAGATTAAGGAACTCTAGCTGAAATTCATGTTTTCTGTCAGATCCTGTGATTCTTTTAGTAACTTTACTAGTCTACTACCTGCATGGCAGCAGGTTGTGTTACACTGAACTGTTGTCTGCTGAACTGGATCTGCAGTGTCTTCACAGAAATGTCCATTTAGCAGCTGCAAAATATGTACCATCATTTCAGATTTTTACTCAGAATGTTCAAACCCCAGTATTGTCAAATTCTTGATTGTTTCAGATCAGCAGAACTCTAGCTTAAATGATGAATAATGCCAGAAAAAACCTTTCCTCTTCTCTAAAATTCTGTCTGGAACTCTCTTACCTAGAAATGATGTCCCTTTCTCAATTTCAATAAAAAATAATCGTTAGACATTTTCTACACAGTGAATAATCTCACTTGGGTTGCCTGTTGACAGGGTCATCTGTTCTTTCATGATACAGAGTATACCAGAGGTCTGCTTTGTACAATATCTGCCACTGCATACAGCCAAAGAATGTATTTCTGGGGCTCATGAAGTCTCCTTATGTTTGTAGATATGCTCCAGAGACACTTTATTTCTCTACTGGGAATAAAGAAGAAGGAATTATCTATCACAGTAATCAAGTAGCTCCCCAAGAGCTCCAGAAACCTGGTTTCCTAAGCATTTCTTTCATGTAGAGCAGTTTCAGTGGATTTTCCAGTGTCTAATAATAGCTGTGCATTTGCATCATAGTCTCTCTCTCGGTGTGTGCTGTGTTTACTCATCTGTTTTTATAAAAGTGAAGTCAAAAGACCCATTTTTTAAAAATCTTTCCTCCATGAAAATGGACCAAGATACTTAGAAGTTATTAAATGTCTGACATAACAAGTAGTAAAGCATAGAAGCTTTCACTTTTTTTTTTTTTGGGGGGGCGGGATTCCCCTCCCCCCCGGCGGGATTTCCGCCCCCCCCCCCCCCCCCCCCCCGATAACGTGCTCAAATCAACAACTGGCTTTGATATTTTGAAGTTGGAGAAGTGGTTAGGAAAAGAGCAAAACAGAAGATACAAAGGAAACAAACCAAGTAGTGGGAGAGGGAAATGCAACAGAGGTGAACAACTGAGAATAGAGAACAAGAAATAGAAAAACCAGAGGCGTAGGAAAAGGTGGAGAAAATGGAACAACTAGACAAAGATGAGTAAAAGCAATTGTAAAAGAGTAAAAAGACAGAAGGAAAGGGCAGTAGTTCATGCTTCAAAGAGCATTGATTTCAGACGCTGCTTTTCACTGTGTTTATCCTACTAGATGCTACTGGCCCGTGGTTATATCCCAACATCTTCTGCAGGTACTGGTGTCCAAAGTGAAGAGAGGTTACATCAGTACATCTTTCTTCTGTCTCTCTGACTTCCAATCTCATGTTTCTCACCCACTGGTTTTCTAAAATAGGAAACTAGGTAGGCTGCAGCACAAATCTTGGCACTGCCCTTTTTCCCTCAGCTCTTCAGGTTGCTTGCTTTAGCCATGGGCAAGGCTGCGTAAGTCTAACATTGATATAAATTTATAGAGTGTTAGGCAAAGCAGTGCTTCTCTTGTGTGGTGGTCTTAGAATCATCCAGAACTGAGAGGATTCTGTGGGCCCCAGCCTTAGCATACCTAGCACTGAGTGAAAACAGTGGGACACCAAGCTTTTGTCAAATTCTTCTCTGTTCTTTGAGGAATTAGATCCATCCATACACCAAAACCTCCAATAAAACAACAAATCACAGTGGTACCAAAGATACAATTCACTCGGTACCAGTGGGGGAAAAAAAAAAAAAAAAAAAAAAAAAAAAAGGTCTGTTTTTCCCCTATCTGGGAACAAAATATCAAGATGCAAGGCAAAAATGTATATATTTATATATTTTTGCTTATTCTTTGTGACCCAGCTGTTACCTTCACCCGCATTCCCTAGCTTTTATTGCTCTTCACACCTGCCTATAAAAAAATGGCTACATCCCTGTAATCAAGTGTGGACAAATAGCGGTAGGAGGAAAAATCAAAACAAAATGCCAGTGATTATAAACAGATCTAAATGCACATATCGTTGAAACATGGTCATGTAAGATTTAAGTGTAAAGTAACACACATTTTCACTCTTTAAGGGAAATAGTTGTTTGTGCCAAAGTGTTATTCAAAGAATTTTAGAAAGCTCTGCAAAGCCCAGTGAGATAACCACTTCTACTGATTGACGGTGACAGTGTATTTCCAGAACAGAATTTGGTGATTGAAAGCCTTTATTCCTCAATGTCATTTATGTAAAATGGACTATGGATCAAACTAGTTTGCGAAGCTGCATCATAAGTTTCTAAAGCCACACCGTACTTGCTGGATGAGTATTAGTATATAAAGTTTCAAGTATTTGTTAAACCAGTTTTGTATGTTGGGTTACCTTAGAGTGGTGCAATTCAAAAACATTAATAAGCTTGTGAAATAAGTGTATTTCTGTTTGTGTACAAGCAGGAAAAATGTAGAAATTAAAACGTCTGTTCCAAGAAATTTTGAACCGTTCTCTTCTGGACTCAGACTATCTCAAACGAGGTTGATAAAAATTGTAGGCAGCAAATACTTCACAGGGTTGGAACTCATGGAAATATCTTTGGCACCACGGATGTTAATTTAGTCAAAACAAATAGCAGGATGTGGACTGGGAACATATTAGATAGGCTGTAGTAGACATGATTGCTCAGGAAACGACCTAGGTAGATAGAATACCAGCTTGCACTGTGATGGAAGTTCCTGAGGGAATCAAAGGTTTCTGTGGCTCACAGTTCAAGTTCAATGCAATAAACAAATACCATGAATAATTCTTTTCAGGTTTAGTGCATAATGGGTTGCTAAAAAATCATTAAGAGTTTGGTGATAGAATTACTGGCCTCTGAGTTCTAATTCGTTCCTCCCACTTTTTTCTTGCAGGCTCTCCCTTCAAGCATATGGTAGAATTTATGAGGGATGTGGGAAATGTAAAATGCCACCTGTTTATATTAGTACATTGTGTGGAGCCCATGCTATCTTTCAAAATTCTTTTTATCTTTCTCGTAAACTCACTTTAAGTGTATTCGCTGCTAATAAAATATTTTACCAGGAATATGACAGTGTTGGAAGGCTTAGATTGATAATCTAATGTGAAATACCTTATCTGTTCCCAGTTGAGGCTCTGTTGGGGTTTTTTTGTTTGTTTTTTTTGTTTGGTGGTTTTTTGTGGTTTGTTTGTTTTTTGTGGTTTGTTTGTTTTTTGGTTTTGTTTTTTTGTGTTTTTTGTTTTGTTTTTTGGTGGTTTTTTTTGTTTGTTTGGTTGGTTGGTTTTGGTTTTTTTTTTTTTTTTTTTTTTTTTTATTTCTAATTTATTTCTGTATTTGTATTAATTTCAGAATGTTTAACATATGGTGAGTTTTCCACCATGGCAGATTTGGGAAACTTACCTATCTGCAGAACCATCTCTAGCTAAACTGATAACCAAATACCTATTTGTTTACTTTTGCACTGGAAAACCAAGATCGGATGGGTCTTATTTGTTTCCTCTGTGTCTTCTGTGTCATATCTGTTCAGCTCAGTGATTACTGTCAGTATTGTGGCATTTAAAAGAAGGGCTGAAGAGAGAGTAGAAATGCAATTTGTGTTCTGTGCTGCCTCACATATCACAAAGAAAACTGGCAGCTTAATGCAGGATCTTTTTTTGACCTTAGCAGTAGAGCAGAAAGAATACAGCTCTTTTTTTCTTATACTGAGAGTTCCATTCTAATGAATGCATCTTAAAAGGGAAGCCGCTCACATTGGAGTACGTGCAGAGGGGAGGGAAACAGCGAAAAAAGATGCAGTTAAAAAAAAAATCTGCATTTGTTCCTGTTGTCTCTTTGAAATTACCACAGAATGCCTTAACCCCCATTTTCTGCCCTACCCACTTAAATATCTGTGTTAAAACAGTTAAAGCAGTGCATGGCTAAATGGGATGGAGCAGAGACGGGAAGATGTAGGAATTACTCCAGTAATTTCTGAGATCTAGGGAGAAGTATCCAATAGTTTTGTGTCCATCAAATATTGCAGAATTTGTAACAGTATTTGCAGGACAAATAACCTCATGCCTGTTTCAAGCTTGATACATTATGGAAGAGAACAGTTGACAGAATAAATGTTCCTGGGTTACAAAAAAGTTTCTAAAGTTTAAGATGTAAGTCTTTGGGGAAGCAATTACGGAGGGTTGACCCCAGCCAACAGCCAAACACCCACCCAACCACTTGTTCACTCCCCTTTTGTACAGCAAAGGGAGAAAGGGGAAAGCGAGCAGACTTGTGGCTTTAGGTAACAGTTTAATAGATGAGGCAAAAACCGCGCACAGAAGCAAAGAAAAATAAGGAATTTATTCACTACTTCCTATTGGCAGGCAGATTTTTACCCACTTCCTGAAAAGCGGGGCCTCAGCACACAGGATGGTTACTTGGGAATACAACTGCCGTAAGCGTGAATGAATCCTGCTGCTTTCCTTGAGCTTTTATTTCTGAGCGTGACACCATATGATAGGGAATATCTCTTCAGTCACTTTGGATCAGCTGTCTCAGCCATCTCCTCCCAGTTTCTTGCCTACTGTTTGCAGGGGGCAGAGTGGGAAAAAGAAAACAGGCCTGCTGCTGTGCAAGTGCTGTTCAGCAATAGCCAAAAAGGTGGTGTGTGATCAACACCAAAACATAGCACCATACGGGCTGCTATGAAGAAAACCAGCCCAAGTACAGCAATTTATGGTCTGAAAAGAAGTGAAGGTTTATTTCTTCGTTGTTGTTTGTGTCTGTGTTTATGTCCTGTTAACCCTGTGTTGGTACTGCCATGCTCTGTTGTTGAATTGATGTTGGAGGCCACAAAGCCAGTGGGGGCTGTGGCTATTTTCCTTCTTTTTTTCTATTTGTTTATAATTTGGCTGAAAATCAATCTGTTGTTTCTTTGTTTCTAAACTTGTTTTAGAAGCATTGTAGCTGGAATCTAACTAGCGATGGGCATCTCGGTGGCGTGGGGGTGTTTCTGCTGTACACCTTACACCGGTGGGTTATTGCAGGACACCTCCGCAGTGCACACGTGGTGGTTTAGAAATATTTGCCATCCAGCTGCCTCACATGTTCCTGGGGAACACCACGACTGAATCCAGCTGAGTCTGATGGCCAGATGCTGAGGAACTTATGGAGTTCCTGTAGCTTTTTCTCACAGGAGGAAGTTCACGGCGTACTACTTTTCTACCATACATATGTTTATGGCATAGTACTTGCAGTTGAAACAAGGAATGGCATATTTATAGCATCATTAATTCATCACTGGCAAAAGGTGTGTCAGTATCCATGATATTTAACGCCACTGCTAGAGTACCTATCATTCCATGGAGACTTAAACCAGTTTGAACTGTCTTTCCTGGAAGGAATCTGTTGAAGCCGATGCTGCAGGCCAGCATGGCAGTCATTCTCCACACCAGATCTTCAGTTCTCAGCCTCAGCTTTCTGCTATTGCACAGTATATGGAAGTCCCTCTGGGAAGCCAAAATGCTTTTGAAGTCTGAGACTATTGAGTTCAGCTGTCCTGTTGCAGTTCAGTAACTCTGAGCCTGTATCAAACACACACAGAAATCAGACACAGTGCAGCGGGGCTGAGGCAGTGGCACGGGTCAGCAGCAGTCTCCCAGGCAATGCTGGTGCCATGCAGAACAGACACCAGAGCAGGACAGCAAGGTTGCCTTCACACAGCAGCCCTCATCAGCTCTGTCATACTGGCTGCAGTTCTCAATGCCCAGGTGGTATTTTTTCAGTGTGATGGTTTCTTGGTCTCATTAGGATTCTTGACAAATCTTCAGATCTGTTCCATGGCAGGGAATGGCCAGTTCTGAATGGTGATTCCCAAAGGCACGTTCTCACCCCTCCCAGTTGTCAGTATCAAAGTATGCAGTGGACAAGACTGACTGGAGTGCCTGTTTCAAAGGTAGAGGAGATTTTGTTTCTCTTTTGTTTAAGTTAATTTGATAGACATAAATGCAATAAAATATATAAATAATAATTTTTTTTTCACTATTTCATTTGATCTAATGTGCTGCTTATCACTGTAGCTTGAGGCTGTGTATTTCTGTGTTGATTCCTCTGACAACATCTTGGTTCATACATGTTTTAAAAAACTGGGTGTCTTTTTGTTAGTTTTTGGGCCTTGAGAATTCACAAAAAATTTGAGTGAATTAGTAGTCCCCCAATCTAAGACGGGATTTTAGTTTTCAGTTTTTAAATACATAAATCTGTATGATTAATGATCTTATAATTTGCTTATAAATAAAAATAAATTTAAGCTGCATGATGTGTGGCAATCAAATCACTGGTACTGCTATCGTGGCAGCTGATGCATAAGCTGGTGGAATTCAGATATTGCAAGCTTAATACATGCATAAATGCAAATATCTTTCTGGTTCAAGCTTCCTAATCCCCTGAACATGAGGCCACATTGCTACTGATTGTCTAATGGCAAAAAATTCCATTGGAACACAGAAGCTTAACCTTTCATCTGATTTCTGTATTTTATACTGTGTTTTACAGTCTAGTGTATACCTCACCTCTCTGTTTCTGTTTCCCATCTGTAGAATGAGACCAGGAATATTTGCCTTGTTTTGTAAGTAGGCAACTTTAGGCTGCAGGATACTCTTTGAAAACTATTAAATGATGCACCTTAGTAGATATTTAAGCCACAAGGGGTCATTATGTGCAGCACAGTTCTGTGACTTGTACCAGGTGACAAGTTCTTTGAACGTTTTCTAGCAATTTCTTCAGAGTCCATGTCATCTCCATGAACAAATTAATAAAATGTGATAAACATTCTGTAAAGATGTTACAACTAGAAATGATGATTCAAGGAAAGAGAGTCTATCATACATTTTGGTAAACTAAGCAATCAGTGAAATCAGTGTGTATCTCCTCAAATAGAAAATAAACTGGGAATGCCTACTTGCTACAAATATTGAATTATTGAACAAATGGGGGTGGGGGTGGGGGAGGTGGGGGCAGTGATGAGCACAGCCAGCTGCTTCTTGGCCATGTTTTGGGCAGGGCCCAGTACTATGCCTCTTCTCTGAGAAATTGTTTTTTTTTTTTTTTTTTTTTTTTTTGCTTGACAGACTTAAATGTGAAATGACTAATTAAGTGTTTGAGATTCAGGTAGCATTGGGATTTGCCAGAAAGAAACATCCAGGAAATTCCGTGGGCAGAAATTTAGGTACTAGTGCTGAAATTCACCTTGCCTAATTTCAGCTTCTGAAAGCATTATCTAAGTCTAGATATGTAGGCGCTTTTTTATACCTGGTGAAGCGAGGTGCACAATCCTAGGTACTTAATGCTTTCCATTGTTTGAGAGAAGCCTGGATGCCCAGGCAACTAGGGTAACTAGTACTGAAAGGATACCTGGGAATGGCCAGAGTTCAAATGTTGGTAAAGGTGGCTGTAATTGCTGTGAAGAGTGCTTGAACATAATAAATTTTGGTGTTCAGGACCAGTTCCTATTATTGTAGAATTTATCAATTTTTCCTCTTTTTTATGTAAATTGTATATGATGGTTTCATTTAAATTTGTTTTGAAGATTTTTTCCTCTATTAAAACCATCTATAACTTCAGTGATAATAATGCTCCCCTTTAAATTGAAAACATATAGTCTGCTGGTTGGTGTGGTATATCTCTTTCTCAGACTTTAATCCACCAGGTATGGGAGACATTTTCAGTCCCCAGTTTAAGCAGCTTGCTTCTTTTAGCTCATGCAGACTGATGAATTTCACTTTGGAGTTCCCTGCTCTAATACAATAGCCTTTAACATGCCCAGAGGTGAAGCTTCCAGTTACACTTCACTTTTATTGAAGCAAGTTAGATTTATGTTTTATTATTATTATTATTTTCAGTGAGGCAAACAGTTAAGCAATTTCTGTCTTCCTGCTATCTTCTTTTAATCCATTTTCCAACTGACCAGTTTAGCTTCTAAACATGAGAAAACCATGAATCAGTTATTATTTCGAGAGTGTTAATTTTGTCCGCAGGAGACACCTTAGATTTTTGTAGAATACTTTACAAAACATATGTTACTGCAAATTCCTTCAAGGATCTCATAAAGGAGAAGCATCATCACAAAAAAACATCTCTGTAAGGAATGCTTCTAATCACAGGGTAGTGAAGTATTCCAGCAGTGTAGGACTGAAGGTAGCTGACAGGATGCAAGGCTTTTCTTTGCTTACATTCAGGCAGAGAATTCTTACCAGATAGGTACTTGATATTCATAGTTTCACTGAAGCAAGTCAACAGTTTCAAAATGGTATCACCATATTTAGAGAGTTTGGTGAAAAATGAGTCAGTGCTTCATGGAGCAGGCGTATCTTCTGACATCGATAGCATTTTGTCTGCTGTGCTTCTCACTTTCGCTGGCACTTGTTCTTGATTGATCTCTTGCTCTGTGCCACTTGATTCATCACGGTCAGTGATCCAAGGGCATGAAAAATTCATCCCAAGACAACAAATACTTTGTAGTTTATGATATTTCTTTCCCTTTGGACTCAAGCCAATTAATTCCTCCAGAGAGCAGAAAACTTATGGAGTATAGAAATCCTGGCATTTCTGTGGAGAGAGCAAGTACAATCATGTCTCCATTTTCTCATGCAAGAATAAAGATAATGTGTTACAAAGCTGAATTTTCCAAATAATAACAAAAAGTAATTTGTCTAAGGGAGTAGGTTTTGCAAAAGAATTTATTCCTGCCCTGATGGTAAGAACCACTTAATACTGAATTTCCAGAAAGATGTAAAGACCTATATCAACAACAATTTTCTTTTTAAAGAAAATTCCCATTTTAAACTACCTGTCTTACTTAGATAAATAAATTCCAGCCTGTCTTGGTGTCACTGTGCCTTTAGTTATTATGATACCTACTCATCTACATAAAAAACTGATGTTCCATAAGCAGAAGGGATCCACAGTGTGTATTTGTTTCTAAACTTGCAGTTGAGATCCAGTTTTTTCACCAGTTTTCAACTTAAAGCAGTGGGGTAGTGTTGTGACTGTAGATACTTTGGAGAATCTGAAATGAAAACTAGACTATCAGCCATTATTATGTCCAAGAAATGAATACAGAGCTCCCAAGCCACAGGACATAACCTTATCTCCAAATTTACCTTCCCTTTCTGGGAGTTCAATTTGCACATTATCAGACTTAGACATTGTGGTATTTGATAAATGTTGTCTGATGGCTTTTATGTTATCTCCTGTAAGACAAAGTGGCATCTGAAACAATCAAAGAGACAAATGAAGTGAGAACTTTGCATAAGAAACAGATGATACGTAATTTAAACTATCTAGTGGCTGACTACAGTAATTGAGTTGAACAAATTACTTCCCTGAAAACAAGTGGTGGAGTCATCTGGTGCAATATGAGTAAATAGCTAGTGCACATGTGTCAGAGCTGAACATGTGGTGCATAACTGAGGTAAGGGAGCCCAAATCATGCATCTGCTCATTCCTAGACTCTCATTACATCACCTCTTTGTCCATGCTTCTCTTTGTCTCAATATATTCAGGTTAAACAGATAAATCTTGTCAGTTTTTTTCTATTGTGTGAAGAAGAGGAATATTTCTCTTTACATTTCAAAAGCTGTGTCACATTAAAGTGCTTCTGTCACTGAAAGATAGGACAGCTCTTGTGATGTTCTTTTGCCTTATACTTTTTGCCTCATACTACATCTCTAATGCGTTCTAAGAATTAATATTGCTTTTTTTTTTCATATATATATTTGTGCAGAACTGCTCCTGTTTATTTTTCACAAAGTTTCTCTAAGTCTTATGAGAATAATTTATTGGAAAATAATTGATCTTTACATGTGTTTTACATATGTTGAGGGAAAAGGAAGCAATGTTCTTAATGTGGCGGCTCTGGAGATGGCATGAATCTATGCAGTTCTGTTAGGGACACTACAGATCACTTCCAGTCCTCCTTGACCAATACTATGGTTAGCATGAGCAGTATCCTACTAAAATTTCTAAATAATCATTACTAAATATCATTACTAAATATCATTACTAAATAAATGGATACTTCATGAGGTGACTGGCTTTTCAAAATATGATATGATGTCATGCCTGTCACTCTTTTAAACGTGATCACCTCCAAAAAGGAATACCCGTAGCCATACCAGTGAAATGGGTCAAACAGATTCAGGTTTCTATTTGGTCACCTATATTTGAAGTCTGCCTGTATCTGAATATACATTTTCTCTATTTAAATTTTCAGTGATAGATCAGTTCTGTCACTGAATTTCTTGATGGCATTTGAAGCATCCCAGGATGCTGCTTGCCCTCTTGGCTGAGGCTGCTACCTCACATCAAGCCTGCTACCAACCAGCACCCCTAGGTGCCTCTTCAGGGCTTCTCTCCACCCACTCCTCTCCCAATTTGGACTTTTGTCCAGCATTACTCTGCCCCAAGTGCACAATCTGGCATTTTTTCATGTTAAAATTCATGACATTGATAATTGCCCAATTCTCCAGTCTATCTAGATCACTCTGCAAGTCCTCATCCCTTGAGAAAGTTAACCAAGATGTATCTTCTCATAGTATCCAAAATTTAGTCTCTACTCATCCACCAAACCCCACCTTAAAAATAAATGATAAAAATTAACTGTAAGTACAATTTGCTGATTTTTCTATTTTATTTTTTTTTTTTCTCTACAGCAGCTATTGGACCAATCATAAGGATTTCCCTGACTTTTTGTCTGTATCTATTCCTGGCCAACCATATCAGACCCCAACATTCAGTGCATAGCCAGAGCTCAGGACAAAAACATGGAAAAGCTAAGGCCCTCTAAAATGGGACTAGCATTGAGAAAGGTATCAGCATTTAATCTTCACACTTGGCACCACATAAAGCTGATTAGCAGAAAGATAGCCTGAATCAGATCATGTGCATGCTTTTATACAGAGTGACTACACAGGTTTCCAGAAGGCTCCAGGGAAGAGAAATTCAAACCACCTATCCTTTGCAAGCCTCCAGACTCAAAGCAGATGAAGTCTGTTCCAAATGCTGTTTAATAGAACGTTGATACAGCTACAAAACATGTGGAGAACATTAGGGTCAAGAAGGTCCCTTTATGAGATAAGAGATTGCTACTGTCAAGTCTCTTGAAATGTATAAAAATAAACTAAAGCCCAATCTCTGATAAATATTGTAAGTTTCAAAACTGATGCACAGTTGCTTGAAAAACAGCTCCTTACAAAAATCAATTCAGTAATTGCAAAATGCATAAAAATACACTGTGAACCTGTCTTATCATTATCCACTTGAGAATATCAGACTTTCAAAGGAACGTAAAAAGAAACAAACTCTAATAGTAATTCTTTTAAAGCAATAATGTAAAGAATCAATAATATGACACTCCATGTTAAAAAATAAATTGAAAAGGTGACTGTGCTCTTCTGAATATTCTGTGAGTGTCTGGATCAGTCTGACTGAATGTCTGAGAAGCTGTTTGTTTGATTTTCCTTTCTGTTATATAAACTTGTGGTTAACATGTTGGTCTCAAAGGCCAGCTGAAGATAGTTACAAGATTTATGTCAGCTTCTCTGGGCTATGAACAAAGATGTAATGCTGAACTTCTCTATATTTAACTGCACCAGAAGCTTCACTTATCTTTCTGTATGTATAATTACTCTTAATCTTTCTTCATTCTCAAAAGTTTTTCCCATGCAGTGATAAATACACAGCAGAAATACTACAGGATTTTGCTGCTGTCCTTTGTACGCTAACACCAGATAGGAAACAAGTTACAGGCTTATGTGAAATTCAGTGACCTTCAAAAGACTAATTTTTCTTTATGAGTTGTACAAGCTTTGTATAACTACTTGGAATTAATAGAAGTAAAATTTGTCCATTTTGAGAATCCAACAATACCGCAAAAAGACAATTTAGTCATTGAGAATTCATTTTGAAGGGTAAGACGATGAAGTCTACGTAATTCTTTCAGAAGGTTTTAGGTTAAGATTCAGAAGTCTGTCCCTATTTAGAAAAAGACTGATCTCTTTAAGCATATTTTATGCTGGCTAGAGGTGGGGGTTTGGTATTTCTTGAACTGGGCTGCTGTGCCCTTATTCAAAATCTAATTGATCAGTTGAAAAATCCCTGTAGGTTCCAACAGGCTTTGGATAAAGTGTTACTGCAAGATGTTATCTTCTATTAGAATAGATATCATATAAGAAAACAGCTTTTGGTCATGAAATGCAAGTGTTTTAGATCAGATGACACCACTTTAATGTGTAGTTTCTATACTAATGAATCCACTGTCAGCTGTCTGCAGTTTGGAAGAGTTGGTCAAACCATGGTCAAAGATTTTATGGGAAGCTGAATCACTTTCCCAAAGTACATAATGGTTGGAGAAAGCGGGGTGGAAAATGGAGATATCAGTGTGGGACTGATAGAATGCTAAACAAAATAATAAATTAAAAATACAAGAGCAGCACTCTGGTAATTATCATATGAAAGTAAAAAGTTAAATCAGAGAGAGTATTAAAAAGAAAAAGCTGAATAAAATGCACAGATTGTTTCAAAGAAATGAAATAAATCATTTTCCTGAAAGCTGTGTTCTTATTTCATATGAACACAATCTTCGAACAACTTGCTTTTAAAAAGAGGGGTAAAGAGAGGAAAGACTGAACAAAAATGGCAGGGGGAAGGAACAGTTCACATGATTCACACCCTTTTCTATTTAAGGAACATTTATATTTATTTATTTGCAATATTTAATAATTCATCCCTTTATGCTTCCTATGTAGGTAAACCCAGTAAGGAGTAAGAAAGTAAGTGGCTAATCAATTTACCCAAGGTTTCTGCTCAAAGGAAGTAACTTGACATAGATCTCCTAAGTCAAATTCTACTACTCTCTGCATGGGACCATTCTTCATGAGACAATTTTCAAATGACAAGGTGCTGACACATAAAATGTATGAAGTTGCAGTGTGAATACTTGAAGAATTTGCTCTGTGACATAAGAGTTTACCAAGGCTATCCTACCTGAAGGAGAATTAAGCCAAGCAGATTTTATGCATTTCATTCCCTGAATGTTGCTTGGATTGTTCTTAAGTGTGCATCAAGTGTAAATTGTGCCTCTGTCCCATTTTGAAGCAATGGAGAGGCACCCAAATGACAAGTCTCAAGAGGCATGTTTCCCAGGCAGGAACAGTACCTACTGTTGCCTCTGCCACTTAAGAGATCTGATTCAAGAAATTTGAAATCAGCTGAAATCCATTGATTTGAAGGGACTTCATAACTAAGTCGTAAAATAGCACTGCTACATTCTTCTTAGGAGTGTCCAGAGTTGTTAAAGTATGACTTCTAAAATCCTTCCTATGTCCTTTGCTGAAGTAGTTCTGAAGTTATGAATCACCAAAGAACTTAGATGAGAATCAATTCCAGAACCACTTACTTCTCAAAAGGTCCAGAAGCAGATGTGTTTGAGCAGATATATTAAAAGGGAAACTGAATGAAAAAAACTTCAGATATTGGGAATGGATGTTTCTCCAGGCAACTGAGATAGGGTTTGAAAAGTTGAAATTTTGGGCACAAGCATTTAAAGTGGCATTCAGGCCTACCTTCTCTGAAAATTAAAGTGATGACTTGTACTAACGTTTATGAGCACAAGTGCTTTATGGGAGTAAATCTATGAGCCTTTATTCTTTTAGATATATGCCACATGCTCTGCATATGAATACCTGTTCATACACAGTTTATACATCTACTGAAAACTGATCTTCAGACCAAGCACTCAAAAAATCCAACAATTGAAATAAGAAATGATTTATAGTACTTTTCATCTGCTGCTCAATGGAATAAATAGAGGTGATTCCATAGACTTGAATGAATATGGAGCAGATCCTAAATTAGGGAAAGGCTTTGGACAAGAAGCCCATCGATTAAAATAATGGGATGGTTGAAACCTCCTCTGTTAAATCAGCTCAGCATCTAAACTGGGGAAAAATAAATATTATTCTGCATGTAAAGACAGTGATAGTTGTCCAACTACATATGATAGAAAGCAAAAAGGTACCTACTGTAAGGTACTCAACACAATAAATGAAAATAAAACCAAGCAAGATAAACTTCTGCTTTCCTAGTTGATTATCTCTTTTTCAGAGCATTGTATGAAAGAGTATATGCCAGCTGATTTTGACATGAATGCTTTGTCTTTACATTGCAAGGTAAGGGACACATTAGCTAATCACTGATCTATTTCATAAGTAATCATTAAAGAAATGTAATCATGTTTCTATAAATATAATGGTCAGTGGTAGTTATTGCTCTGCTCTTGGGACAAGCTCATCCTTCTTAAAAATAAATTGGCTCTGTGTGAGCCAGGAGCAATCGTTATTTTGAGCTGATTTCAAGCATCTGATGGAGAGAAAGCCTCTCTAACACTCCACAGAGAGTTAGCAGAAGAGAAGGCTATGATTAACAAGCAAACTTACAGCTAAACTGAAATGACATTGATTGACAGTGACCAACACTTGAAACCAAGGAAAAAAAATTATTTCCTTTCTTATGAACTACTCATTCTTTTCTTCCTAGTCAGATACACCATGGTCACTTTCTCATTCTTCGATTCTGTTTATGAGAGATGAAAATTGCTCCTGTAAAAGTCCAGGATTTGTTAATTGTTTTTCCACAAAACAATTGCCTTTTTAAACAGACATTTTAATAGTGTGGCAGAAGCTCTAGACCATCCCTTCTTCAGACCCATTTTGAAACAGATTTTTTGCTTATGGAAATGAAAACATTTTTTCTGTGTTTTTTACGAGGCAAGAGAGTGATATTGCACTTTCCACTTGCTATTTTATCTTCTCATTGATAATTGAGCTTGCTGACAGGAACATATTAGCTTCTGGCATGGATAAGCAGCTCAGAGCTCATTAACCTTGTGACTGGTATCTGGGACCTTTTGGCCTAGAGCATAACCGTGGACAGCCGTAAGCTCCTGGTGTTTGAAAGCAGCTTTACAGGCTGTGTTGTTTGGTGCTAAAGACTTCATTGATGTGCGCTTGGTACAAACATCTATTGAAACTGTGCCTGAGCAGTTCCTGTTGCCTAAATTATTTATATGTGGTGGGTTTTTTTTTGGTTGTTGTTTTCTTGGTTTTTTGGTTGTTTGGGTTTTTTTTATGTCCTAACTTTGTATATGGGGTTAAGATATACAGCAGTATCTGTATTTAATTGGCAGCACTTATTATGTCTCCAACTTTCTTTTCAACTAAACTCTGCATAACTAAAAATTAATTATAACAGAAATTACCACAGTAACTGTTAAAAGGACACATGAGACTCAAGAGCGATGCTCAGGAGCTAGACTGCATGATTTGTAATCTATTCTTTATAAAATGAGTATGATTATACAATGCTGCTGCTTTGAGCAGGATGTTGACTGTTCTTCCTGAGGCATCTTCCAAACAGAATGATTTGATAATTCTAAATACAGGGAAAGGCAACATATCTAGTACAGCATGTCCAAAGACTGATAATGAAACTTCAGGAATCTAGTTTGTCCTGGTGACTATGTTTTGTTGCTAGATGATCATCTATGTCTTCTCTTTGGCTATACCTCTTACAGTGAAGATTCTTCACAAATATTAAAAAAACCCCAAACAAACAAACAAAAAAACCCAAAACTACATAAACCCCAAACCAAACTACTCAGTTATCTTGTGAGAGAGAAAGTAAAATGAATGTATGAAAATTTGTCTGTGGATCTTTTCAGGTCTCAAGAGAAATGTGCTGCGTATCTTCATAGCAGACTTTTAGCAAGGAAGTGGAAAATCTTTGAAAATGGTCATTAAATAACGTTTTAAAACTCATACAGGCACATATATATATATATAAATATTATATAGCTTATATAAATTGTCTTAACTTACTAATTTTTGGAAGGTATGTACATGATTAGAATTTCCTGATATTGCAGATGAGTCTGTTTTCAATCACTTACCCTGTCACCTTCATAATGAACAATTTCTTTATATTTCAGAATCTGGCCTTTCTTAGGTATCTCATGACGTTTTTAGCTATCTTATGACATGTGTCCTAAAATGGAGGTATCTATCTCACTTTTTCAAGTCTTGGACATCTACAACTTTGCAATTGTCATCAGCCTGTGCAGCTCAGCGGGCCTGAAGATTTTATGTCTTTCATGTTGCATTGCTTGCCTTGCCATGAAAATGGTCATGTAGTCTTTAATAACAGGATCAAAACCTAGAAGGATCAGAGAGGAATAATTCTGTAAAATTGTTGTTCTATAGACTCATTAATCTTTCACACCATTTTCTTCTGTCTGAACTATTCTGAAGGAGCATCACTAACCCAGACTAATAATGTGCTAAGGCAGGGACAAACTATAATTACATAGTGAGATATACCCCTGCAGAAAATGTAAAGTAGATCAGCTTACAGAGAGTTCCTCTCCAAGCACCGAAGGAATGTGTTTGCTTTGTTCAGTCAGAAAGGGGAAATTCTTCCATTCTTGGAGGAAGAAGGAAGGAACAGCTGTGTGCAGCACCGATCAACTCAGCTGTTCCTAAGCACAGCGCAGATGCTGCCTGCTAATCTACCAGCCAACAACTTTCCATCTTGTAACCTTTCCCAGACAGATAGCTGATCGTTAGGAACAGTAACCATTGTATATGCTGGTATGCATTTGGACTGCTTAACTCTTATTTCTTAATTTACTTCTTGCACTTCACTGATTATACTGCGAGTACTCCAGAGTGGCATATTTTAAGCTTGGGCACTTATCCAAGACACATGCCGTCTATCTTTGCATATTCTGAGCTGCTAATACACGAGGAAAATCTTTCCTTATTTTGTCTTTTCATTATTTTGTTTTTCAGTTTGGTCTTCTTGAAGTATAGCACACTATATTCACCATAATCCAGATAGCCTTGGATGCAATCATATTAATAGCACACAGAATAAAACTGATAGACAAACGTTGACCCATCAGACACAACATGGTCAATTGTTCTATATATGCCAATCAATTGGATCAATCTGATCACCTGTAAAATGGTCCTATGTATCTCTTTTCTATTGACTGATGTGCTACATCATGACAGAGTAATGACAGAGGGTAAAATGGATCAGCATTGGCATATGTCATCTTGTATTGCTGTTTTAAATATTGAGGATATACATCAAAAGACTTGCCATGTTGTCATAAATTTTGTCATTTATTTATCACTGATGTTCTTAAAGACAAAGTTAAGATTCGAATATAATTTTCAAGGTGAATTTTATGGCAACAAGGTCTTGCATGGACTGATATGTAAAACAGAGACATACCCAGTTCCTGATGTATGATATAATATTGTCAGCATTAAAAATCTGTTATTTCCTCATTGTTTCCACATCCAACTTATCTCTTATTGTGTACTCTGTGTTATCATATTCTTGGGTAGTAGGTTACTTGAAGAAGAAAGCAGGATTTTTGTTCTTTGTTTTTGAAACTAGTCAAAGGAGTTACCTGACAGATTAGGAGTCATCTTCTTTCCTAGACAGAAAAAGTTATTAATAAAGGAAGATTATGCACAGCACACACACATATTCAGATGTACACAGTCATGAAAGTAACAAGCAGAGAAAAAATACTTATCTCACCATACTGTTCATGGATCCCACTGGAAAGCTATCACTGGTACCTGTGTAAACATAATCATATATATGTCTCTTCGGACCTGATTCATGTACCTCACAGCATTAGAAGAGCCCCATATGTTTCTTGAATTGTCAGCGAACACCAGTCCAGCACATTCTAGTGAAATGCTAAGCTGCTGGAAGGTATTGAGTTGCTAAATCATCAGATTTTCAGAGCTCTACGTACTCTAGAAGGTATTTCCTACTAATATTAGGCTAATCCTCCAAGTTTACTGTGTAATCAAGTGGCCTACAAACCAAAAACTTGCCTGGGTTTTTATTTAAGTGTGAATTTGTACATCACAGTCTTTAATATTTCTGAAGATGTTTTTACTATGAAAATGGTTATATACATGTGTAATATTAGCCCTATAAACACCCATGATATTACTGTGTTAGAAATAAAACCAAAATAGCATGCAGAAACATAATTTTCTTAATTTGGTGAATTCTTTATTTTGAAATCTGTTTCAGCAGTGAAGTGAGCATAAATAAACTGAAGCAGGAAAAGCAGTCACACTGAGGATCATGCACCTATCTTCTATAAAAGCTTCAAGAGGCACAGTGCTATCAGATTTGACAATGTTAAGTATTTTTCTGAAACTATATCTTGTTATGTAATTAATTTGTTAGGCTGAGTAAAATGGCATCATTTAGTAATGGGAGCTAAGAAAAGATTTGTTATCTACAAAATAAGTGCACATTAGCTGGAAATGCTTCGGTAACAGAAAAAAGAATAATGTTTATCAGAAAGACCTTTTTTGAATACCAAATTCACCCTGAAAAGGCTGGATTCTAATTTTCAGTATATGCATCTTCAAATTTTGCCTAGTCCAATATTTAATGCTGGAAAACAATGACCTTAAAATGAAAAGTCTGTTACGATCCTGTTTTCAGTGATTCAAAACTGTCTTATAAACTTTTTTATGGGATGAATTCTCCATGCTTCAGAACGAACTCTCTAAAACACTTAAACACACGGTCAACTGTAAGTGTATGTCTAAATTTTACTGAAAACAATTTCATAAATACATGTTTTTATACTTGCATAATCAATTCTTCAAAAGTTTTTTTGAATAATCTTTATAGCAAAGACTCTTTTCAGGATTAGGTCCTGCCAAGATCCGGAAGGTCCATAATTCTGCCAATTTTAAATTTGTACCACAGGTTTATGCCAATGTTGCTTAGGTCTGATGTCTAGAGGACAAATTGTTTAATTATTTTAGTGAGAATGTGGCAGAAAATAACCTCAAATGCATATATTTTTAAAAGTTTCTGGTTTGTGTTGGCAGCTTTTATCTCATTTGCTCCACCAATGATCTTTTCAGTTTTGACTTTTTTTGTTGTTTCCATCTTAAACAGCTCCACCAGCACTGCCAATAGTTGTATCTCAATTTTGAAGCAAATAATTTATTAGAAATAAAGGGAACTATTTGTTGCCTCATTAAATTCCTGTTAACGCTATAACCTCCACCACAGCATAGGAACCTGATAATTCTTCTAAATTCGTATCGGTGGTTACATAGAGATTTTGTTTCTCCTCTTTCCAGTTTCCTCTGACAAGAAATATCTAAAGGTAAATATCTACATTATGTTTATTAGAAACTGTAGCCAGGACAGGCCTTCTGTAATCAGCCTACAGTGTGGAAATCAGTCACTCTAGTTCTTTCAGGTTCATCTGAACTCTTAGTCCCAGGGAGTTTATCTGTTCTTTATTCCACTTGATATCACTGCTTTTATCATATCTGTTGCTGATTATTTTGTGTTGGAGTAATTCCTAGGAAGAATTAGGGCTGTGTTCTACAGGGAACTCTGTCTGCAAGAAACAATCACGTAATTACCTAAATAATAGACAAGGTATAACAAGCAGTGAAGAAGGGAAAAAGCCAACAAGTAATCGTAAAATTATAGAATGGTTTGGGTTGGAAGAGACCTTAAAGACAGTTAGTTCCAGCCTCCCTGCCATGATGGGCAAGGACACTTTTCACCAGCCCAGGTTGCTTCAAGCCCCATCCAACCTGGCCATGGGCACTGCCAGGGACGGGGCACCCACAGCTGCTCTGGGCAGCCTGTGCTGGTGCCTCACCTCCCTCACAGGGAAGAATTTCCTCCTAATATCTAATTTAAATCTCTCCTTTTCCAGTTTAAAGCCATTCCCCCTGGTCCTATCACTACAGGCCCTTGTAAATAATCCCTCCAAGCTTTCTTGTAGGCCCCCTTTATGTACTGCCAGGCTGCTATAAGGTCTCCCCAGAGCCTTCTCTTCTCCAGGCTGAACCACCCCAACTCCCTCAGCCTGTCCTCACAGGAGAGGTGATCGAGCCTCCTCATCATTTTCATGGCCCTCCTCTGGACTGTCTTCAACAGGTCCATGTCCTTCTTGTGCTGGGAACTCCAGAGCTGAACACAGCATTGCAGCGGCGGGACTTACCAGAGTAAAGTAGTGGGGAAGAATCCCCTCCCTTGCCCTGCTGGCCACGCTGCCTTTGATGCAGACCAGGATACGGCTGGCTTTTTTGATTATGAGCACACATTGTAGGACCATGCTGAGCTTCTCAGCAACCAACACTCCCAAGTCTTTCTCCCCAAGGCTGCTCTTGGTCCATTATCTGTCCAGCCAAGAGACTCTGAGGCTGAGGAGCATAATAAGCAGTGGTGACACTCCAGCAGCTGCCTAGCTGTTGCTCTTAGGTAATTTCTTAGGCTGATGTTATGGGAATATTTTAAATATTAAGAATTGAAAGGAACAGTCTATGTGGCTCTTTGTGCAGGTTTTTACCCATATGGAATTCACTTTAAACATGTAAAATGTAGCTTTTCATAAATTCTGTAATCTAATTGCCTTTACACTCAATGGAGAGTCTTGGAATTCCAGGGTGTGATCCAGCAGAGCTCTTTTATCATCTGTTCAGTGAAATTAAGTGATATTGTATAGAAGAATTGCTTGTTTTATTTGACTGTATGTGAAGTCCATGTGGCAAGCCATGGGTGCTAGTGTTTTGGATTAGTCAGCTAAATCCCTTCACTCCTCTCTCAGCTGGCTGAAGCCCAGAAAGCAGTGGTCAGAAATGCAGCATCTGCTTATTCAGCAAGTTATTTTCCTCTTGGATACATCGCCTCAGTAAGCACACGTGACTTAAGGGTACTCAAGACAGCCTGAGGGGTTGGTATGGAATTAAAACAAGTGGCTCGAAAATGCCACTCTTAGGAAACTGGAACATGGAGATAAAGGAAATGCACTCAGTCTTTTCTGGCTTTGCTAGAAGAATCCAACAACAACAGAAAAATATCCAACAGATATTAGAAACCTAATGGGACAATTACAGCTCCTGTGCAGCAAGTTCCCACACAAGCGTTCTTCAGCAATAAATTTCCTTATTTCCATTTTCTTCTTTTAATGCAGAAAATGAGTATATTTAGTAACAAGCAGTTTGTAGCTATCATGTCCAGCATTGATGTATATTTGCTAAGCAAGCAGTGTCAGACAGTAAACAGGAACCCAACTAGGTATTAAATTCTATAAAACCACAAAAGTTTACAGCTAGCATAGACTCTTCTAGATAATATTTTGATAAACTGTTATATATGGCAAATCAGAATTTTTTTTGTCTTTTCTAAGTTTGAGTAAATCTCTTCTGGCAGTCAGTCTTGTATTATAAAATCACCAGAGGTTGCCAGAATGCTTCCAAAAAAAAAAAAAAAAAAAAAAAAAAAGGAAAGTTATTCATGTATAAACCACAACAATTATCAGAGAGCTGGAGCACCTCTCCTTATGAAGAAAGCCTGAGAAAATTGTTGTTCTTCAGCATGGAAAAAGGAAGTCTGTGGGGAGGAGACCTTATTGTAGCCTTTCAATACTTAAAGGTGACTTACAAGAAAGATGGAGAGAGACTTTTTACCAGGGCCTGTAGTTATAGGACAAGGAGTAAGTTTTAAACTGAAAGGATAGATTTAGATTAAATCTAAGGAAGAAATTTTTTATGATGCAAGTGGTGAGGTGCTGGCAGAGGCTGCCCAGAGCATCTGTGGGTGCCCCATCCCTGGCAGTGCCCAAGGCCAGGCTGGATGGGGCTGGGACCCGCCTGGGCTGGGGGGAGGGGGCCCTGCCCTTGGCAGGGGAATTCCACTAGATGATCTGAAAAAGTCCCTTCCAACCCAAACCATTCTATGACGATGTGATTCTATGAAACTTAATGGTACACAAACTATGAAATCACTGCACATCCATCATTGTTTATAGCAGTTACTACCTTGAGACAACACTCCAAGAAAATCTTGTTGACTTAAAGGCCTGCATTATTAACCAGCAGCAAGCTAACCTGGCAAGTTCTGTAATTTCAGACTGCAGTAAAGTACTTAATTCTTTAGTTTCTGATATATATAGTTACATTGATATGACTGTAATGACCATTAAAACAAGACATAATTAGAAACAACCTACCAGCACTGTGGCCGGGGCTAAAATATAAGTGGCACATCACTGTGTCAAGGGTAGTAAAGTGCTAAGAATATGTCTAATTGAAATACAAAATGAAGTTATCTTGAGGGCTTTTTCATTTGTTTTATGAAAGACTCATGAAGCCTGACTTCAAAGCACCTCTTGAACAGAAGGAAGCCTGTGGACTATGCAGAAGGTATTTTGTCAGTAGATATTTTAACTCCAGATTTCCTTTCTTGTATATTGCATGAAATTTTGGTTTTAATTCTTATATTCTACCAAAATTTACATCATTCTCAGGGAAGTATGTAAATATTTCAAGTACAAGAAACTTGATGTTGATGTAGTTCACTATATTTTCATTATTCTGCAAGTTATATATTTTACTTTACAGTAATAAAAATATTTCACATATAAATACTGTCATAAGTTAAAATGCAAAATTTTACGCTTTCCCAGATATCAGATGAAGTAATATTTCAATTTCATTTATCATAAAACACAAGTTCATAAATTTTCATTTTTCCTAAATAATTGTCTTAAAATAATGTCTTTGTCAGGAAATCTAATTGATAGAATGTTAGATGCAAGCTGCCACCTTAAGAGGAAAATTTTGTGGTATGCAAACTACAATGGATTTAGGGTGGTTGATTTTAGTGTACAATTTGTGTATGTTCTACAGAGCCCTAAAGGAAGATGTGTTTGTTTACCTATTGTGTCTCATAAATTGTATTTTAATATTCCCCTTAGGCACACCATATGGATTTTTGTAGTAGTACCGGGGTTGAAGAAAGACAAGTTTTTCTTTTTTCTGTTGCACACTAATGGATTTTAATTCTGTCCCCTTAAGTTAACCTGAACACCACAGATTACATTAACTTTTCAATAGCTAGTTGCTCAGATGGGGTATTATGGCCGTGCAGAAATAAATTGCCTGCAGCTCCAGAACATAAATATGTACGTGTGTGTGTGTATGTACAAGTGTGTATGTAAATACATACATAATACAGACATACAAGAAGCTGAAAATCTGAAGAATTAAAAGACATCATAAGACCATGTAAAATATGATAAATCTACCATGTAGTTCATATGCCATGGTTGACAGGTCATAGAGTGTTGTCAACTCCAGAGAAAAAGAAATGTATAAGTATATGTATCTATATGTGCAAGCAGAACTACGTACACACACATACATCTGTATATATACATTTGCGTGTCTATTTACCATTTAGACCATATGGTCTTTTCATAACTACTTTTAGGAAGTGACCAGAGCATAGAATTAAATTGTCATTTATAATAAACACTGTTTTTCACTCTGTGATTAGCATTTCTGTATACAGTGCAAAATTGGGCAGGTAGAATTATGATTTATTATTGGATGATGTGACTAGCTACTTATTCAGTATTCATCATTTGAGATTTTTTGCAGCACCCAGTGAAATTCAACCATGAGATTAATGCTAAAGAAGAACTTCAGATAACAAATGGAATGGTTAGTTTTGTCTACATTTCTCAAATATATTGGGATAGACCCAAAACAAACAGAACTTCTTCTCTATGAGTTACTGATATGTAATATTCCATTCACATAGTTATTCTAAAAGTAGGTAAAATAAATGACATTTTTTCATTTGATACCAGGAGAAACTTAGTCCGTTGTCACCATGAAGTTCCACAGCAACTTCTAGGTAGTGTGGACTTGTAGTAAGGGGTAAGAAATCAGAGCTGTATCCTGTTAATAGTCTTCCTCATGTGCCTAGACATTTATTTCATGTTTCTTGAGCATTACATTGGTAAAAATGGAATACAAATAATTCTTCTGAAGAATTGTGAGATAGTGCTTATTCCTAGGTAAGCAGTTGAAATTCAGCTCCTTGCAGATGTCCAGGACACAGTTCATTTGTGACTTCTTCAAAGCATTAAAGAAGATCTAAATAACGCTATCATAATGCAATGTTGCTGAAATGAAAGGGAATTGTGCTGAGATCATTGAATATGAGTTACAAATTTTGAATTAACTTGGTCTATAGAAGAAAATTGAACAGAATTTTGAGCAATTAGCTTGGGTTAAGGTGATGATTAGTAGAGGAGATGCAAAAGGTTAGCATTTCTTCATTGTTTTTCTAACCCATAAGTCAGCGCACCTTCAGCATAGGTCTCTTATTATAAAAGACACAAAGTTTATGAATTGTGCCTGGTCTGTAAATTGTCTCTTCCCAGAAATGGTCAAAACATTGGTGCTGGGCCAGGTGGTGATTCTCAGTTATAAGCACTGTTTGGAGTGTCAGGGTTTTGCTGTAAAGTTTGTTGTGCTCAGAGTGCTCATGCAACTAAAATGTAAATATTGTGTGTAAGCAGCTGCACCTATTCTAAAGGTGTGGTTGTTGGTTGCAGATTCTTCCATAAAACCTGGCAGCTGCAGGCAACTACAACATTTAGGATACTCGTTCTGTTTAACACAGGAATAAACATGTGCCTTCTCAAATATGTGCACCCAATCTGCTGAAATGAATGTTCACTTTAGGGTTGTGTGTATAACCCAGTGATAGCTTATTTAATTGATCTGTTGACTTCAGTGAGCAGCAGATAGAGACTGTAAGCTAGAAAATAAAGTTGAAAGTCATCCAGCTCTAGGACTGAACACAGATGTCTCTATAAAGGCAAAGGCTGGAATTGCAGAGTATCTCCCTAGTATAAACATGAATTTCAGTGTGACTGTAAATATTAAAAAAAAAAAGTCAAAGAACCATAAAGACCTCATAGAGCTGAAACAACTCATCCACTGGAATAAGGCCTGAACGTATGCATTTGGATGTAATAGACTCTTAATGCCACACTTCATCATAATGCCTTTGAACTTTTGATTGTTTTATGCAACCAGACCTGAAAAATCATCTGAGATGTCCCCCTTAGTAAATCAAATGTCAACTTCCAACTGGTATGCTGTACATATTAGACTGTACTGCATGCAATTTTTCGTTCATTTTGCTGTTATTTATAGCTGGTAAATTTGACTCAAGTTGTAATTTAAAAAAGAGGTAGGGTGGCAGCAGAGATACACCCATCTAGATAAATCCTCAGCACTATATTGGGATACAGTTGCTTCAGCATCCCAGTGACCTAAGAGTACTCAGTAAAGAGTTTAGTCAGATCCTTCCCAGCTCCCCAGAATTCACAAGTTTTATCACTAACGCCAAGGACTCCAGAATCTGACTTTGGCAGAAAAAGTTCCAAAATTCCCGACATTTATTGTCTACCTTGCTATTTATTAAGGAAACATGTCTTTGCTTGCTGCCCCTAAATGATTTTGTATCTGACTAATAGCAGCTTCAGCGTTTTAGAAAAAAATTACTGTGGGTGATAACAAGAAAGCGTGTAGGTCTATTAGGAGGGAAAATCCTGGAGGTAAAGGTGACAGCTTTACGACAGTAGCCCTTGCCTTATTTGCAGTAACTCATTTTGTATATAGTGTTTCATATTGGTGAAGCCATGGGCTAGAGCTGTATGTTATTTACGTCAACCCGTAAGGGGGGTGGTAGTATCCAAGAGGGCAGAAAATAGGTCTGTTGATTAGAACAGTAAATTAGAAGCAGACAGAAAGACAGAGAAGAATAACTGGGTTCCACAGACATGCATAAACATTTCATGTTGTTTGCTACTTGTTAGCTTCCCTATAAACTCTGCTCCAGAAGTCTTTAAACTAATGATAAAGCTTTCCTCCTCATCCCGCTCCCTGGGTTATTTATCTTTATTTGGTTAGTCAGACCTTCTGTTTGTCTGACCTCTGTTATGGTACAAAAAAACCCAAAAACAACAACAACAACAAAAAAGTTATTTGCACTGAAACTGCCAAGAAGGCGAAACTATCCTCCATTCAGCTGTGCAAGCATTTGTTTTTGACAGACGTGAAAAAGAACCCTATGCTTTTCCTTACACTGTACTGCATTTAGTTGTTCAAATAATGCCCTGAAGGACCACTGGCCTCCATGCACCAATTCAGAGACCATCTTCCTGAGATGTAAACTCTCATCTTGATTGTGGATTTTGCAAAATTCAGTTTTGTTTCATAGTATGTTTGATCCAGTTTGTTCCAGCTACAATAAGTTAAAGACCTGACAGTTTTAGTTATACCACCGTATTAACCATTTATCAAGATAATATGCAAGACTGGTAGTACCTTTCAATCCTTAATTTATTTAAAAGTTTAGTTTCTCTAAACAGAAATATATTGCATATATAAAGATTAAAAATACAGAAATATATTAAATACATCTTAGTCTTTGGTTTCAATATACATATTTTTTATAACAGTCTCTCTAAATATCTTATGCTATCAAGAATAGTTTCTAGTTTGATTTGATTTTCAACAGTGTAAATTTTTGCCAATTCAAAATGAAAATAACAGAACTCACTGAGGATTTCTGAATTTCGCAAATTAGCAGATTATACCTAATTTTGACAATTCACATGAGCGTAGTTTTATCTTTAAACTTACAAATAGCCTCATTGCCTTTAAAGTAAAGCAATTGCTCGAGTTTTGACTTCAGAAACATATATGAATAGAGGTAACAATGAACATAGATTATAAAATACATACATTTTGACACATTTATACAGATAACTAGAATTTTGTTTAGTTCACTTCTACCATGTCTTATTTTTGCATTATTTCTGCTTTCTTGAATTTTTCCATCTGTTTTCCAGACATTTTGTCAACTTGGAGAGTATTAAGATCTTAAATGAACTTATTGTTCAAATGTGTCAGAATAAGGAGAAATATCTTACCAAATGGCTCTCAAAAGGGAAGGGTATCACATAAAATATAAGATAAATTCATGTGCACCCTCACTGGCCTTACTGCAGTCAGGATTTCTTTCATCATAATTTCCATAAACAAAAATGCAGACCAGCCGTGTAGGATGAAAAATATAATACGGCTTTTTTTTTTTTTTTTTTTTTTTTTTTGTAAAATTTGATTATCCTAGAGCTCTTTTTCTAGTACAACATAAAACTCATCTTGCAAAGAACAGTATCACTGTGCCCATCTCATACTTTAGAAAAATACAGCCTACAGAGTGGGTGTATCACACTGTGATAAAACCAGAGGCACCCATGGGACCGGTAGCTTCCCCAGCTCCTACCTGATGGAGTGTCTAACAGGTTAGATCACTTTGATGACAAACTGGAAGGTGAAGTCATTTTGTAGGAATCTTTTAATATTTTTTTCCCCAGCAAATATTGACCTATATATTAAAAAACAAAACCAAAAACAACAACAACAAACAAAACCTCTTATTGTTAAAAAGCTTTTGAGAAAAGGGATGACCTATTAAGTAAAAAAACCTAGCTGGGAACCAAGGCCTCCTGAATGCCATTAACAGCTCTTCTCATTTGGACATAAAGTGAAATCAGTCAGTTTGCAGTTGCCAGCAAATAATTTTAACCTGCCATAAATAGTCAGTATTTGCTTTGGTTTCACCTATGCACAGATTTGAAGATCTTGCAGAATTGTAACTCTTTTTTGTTTTAGCTGAATGTGTCTCTAATAGCCTGAATTAGAACTGTTCCCATGGAGGACAGACAGTTGGGCCAAAGAAAATTCCAGACTCAACTTTATAGCTCACATATGGGATTTGAGTGCAGTACTTTGGGCCAGATGTGATACCTAGTTAAGGAAGTGCCTAAACCACTGAATTCTGGTAGTAAAAATGTACTGGGAAAGATGGTTTTATACCTGCTGAGTTGCTTTCATTCCTACCTACTGCTGGAGATAAGGTGCTGCACTAGACAAACCTTGGGTCTTAATGCACAGAGAGGCTTTCATGAATGTGTTTGAGATGCAGGTTGATGGCAATGTTCCAAAAGGATTTAAAAAACTATTGAAAAATACGTTGTTATATTTAGACTTTACACTGTCTTTCCACAGATCATCCAAATTTCAGATCCTATTAAGAATACAGCTTCCTAGAGATATCTGTGTTCTAGACCTGATGTTCATAAAATTATCTTTATTTATGAGAAAAAACATTTCCCAGTTAAAAATAATGGAGATTATTACTTGATTTATTGCTTTAATTAAAAACTGGACAAAGAAGGCTGTGCTTTGTTGTTTCTTCTTTTTTTTTTTTTTCCCATGTAGAAAATAATCCAGATTTTGAGGTGTGAAAATATATTTGCAGAATTACAGATAGTGAATGCGGTCACTTATACCACGTAAAACAAATAATCACAGTTGTACACTAATATCAGAGAAATTCCAATCCAAATAAAAGACAGCTTTGGCACTCATTTCAAAGAGCCACAATTTCACCCACTATAATATCTTCTGAAGATATTTGATTACCTCTCCTCAAGAACATTATAGAAAGAGCATTGTGGAAGGAAAAAACCAATAATCAAACGCCTACTAATATCAATGGAAAACTCCCATTGACTTCTGTGGATCTCAAATCATGTCCTTCAAAAGCTCTCAAGGATCTGTCAAAGGAAAAGTTTCCAAGCCCTATCAAGCATGCCACCTAAAAGTGAAGTAAAACCTGTACTGAAGGAAATATTGCAGATGAAAAAATAATTTTCGCCAGAAAATGGGCTGAGATTTTTCACTCTGTGCTTAGGTGAGTGCTGCAGCAAACATCCTCTGAATGAGGAGCAGACAGAAACACACAAAGCACATTGTGCAGTGGGTTGGACTTCGACAGATACCGGTGTTAAAATGGTGTTTAGGGTTATGGATATAATGACCTCATAGTTAAATGTTATAGAACAAACTTAACATCCAGATCTTTTTTGCTTTCTTCATTTTGCTTGCCTCCATTTATTTTCAAGTTATAAATACTTGCCATTGAGCCAAAGACTTTGCTGACTAAACCACTGATGACAGATGAGTCATCCTGTCACATCTCTATCACTGCAAGTACCTTCAAAAAAAGACCTGATTCTCCTCTTTTCTGGTAACTGAGCTGACTCATTTCTGAATCAGCACAGCACAATGTCATCACGCTGTCGGGATACGGAGTACTTCCATACCGTTTTCTTCACTGAGCCCCTAAAAGTCCTCCCGAATCCTTTTTGATGTGCATGAGGAGACATTTCCAGTTCTTTTAACCTAAAGCTGTATGTTGTTTTGTGGTTTAGGTAGTCATACGCTTATCAGGGTCTTAAAAAAATTCCCCTACTCTTTCACAGTCAGCTCCCAAATCTTTATCTTCAGGGAACTGAGTTCTGATGCCACTGCACCACCAAGACAAAATTAGAATTATTGCAGGGATTAGGAAAAAGAAAATCCTAGTCCTATGATAAAGGAAATGAAATACAGCTCCTAACCCCAGGACAAAATGATTTCTGTGAAGGAGATATGATTACAGAACAATTTTCTAGAGTAATTAGGAAAATCCAGATATGGCTAAATATATCCATGTCTTCTGTAGCCTTTTATGAATAAGAAGATAATTTTGATTTTAAGGATTGTGGGTTTTTTTCCACAGTTCAAAGAACTGGTTTTACTAATCAGGCCCATCCCAATATATTGTGTTTCCAGTTAAGTTTCAGAAATGCTGAGAAGCATTTTTCCTCTAATACAAGGGAAGTTTTTGAGACACAAGTCCACTCTGTGGTATTTGTTTGCTTATTTGGGGGATGGGGGTGAAGAGTTTGGTGGGGATGTGCTTTTTGCTTTATTTTGTTTTACCTGCTGCTGGTTTTGCCTGGAAAGGTCTAGGGTCACCAAATACGGCTTCTGTCACCTGTCAAGCTAAGGTGGTACATAGCACCATAAACCCCTGAGACAGCTAGGTTTGCACCAGAATAAATGACAAGTGCATCAAGGGCAGAAATTGGATTATGAAATACATGAAAGTAAGTTTACCCCAGAAGGATGAAAGACTAAGCCTTAGTCTTTCTGTTCTAGGAGTGTAAATATTCTGAAGCTCATTGCTGGGTCCCAAGCCATCCCCTTCCAGCTGTAGGACAAAAAAACATGCTAAACTGTTTCCATGTTGTTAGTATTGATATAGCTTTGATATTTCGTATTCACACTGAGCGTACAAACCCAAGCAGGCCAATGCAGATTTTCTCTGTGAAAACACAATCACTCCTCTACAACTTTTGTATGTGTGTTGAAGCTTTCTGACCTTTTCAGCACCACGTTAATGCTATAATAAATCACCTTTTTTAGTGCCTGAAGTGCTACCTTTCACCTCCAGACATGTCTAGCAACCGTGCCCACTGTCAATATATCATCATAATGTAGCGTGTACATGTGTCAAGCAATACGAACGTGCTTTTGGCAGATGTAAACTTCCAGTTGAGTTTGTACTGTGAGAGGGGGGAGAGGCTGAAAAGCTATGTAGCTATTTTATGTTATTGTCCTTGTACTTTGTAGTCTTTTCATCTCCACTGTATTAGTAACATCTTCATTGTGTGAAAGATGTTGATCTCACGTCTCCTGCTTCCTTTCATTCAGATAACTTCACGTTGAAGGGATTGGTTAAGTCAGTTCTTAAAAATGTCATGGTTTTACTAACTTCTTTGAGATGAAGAATCAAGGAATGCATTCACAGCCAGATATTAGGCAGCAATCCTGTAAATCTCAGAGCTCTCTGTTCATATTGCTGCTGCCTTGGTTGGGTTTTTGGGTGTTTGGTTTTGGTTTTTTTCTTTTTGTCAGGTGTGGAAACTGAGGCAAATAAGATGCTGGTAATAACCAAAGCAGAAAAAGCCGATAGCAGAGCCAAAAGCTAGAAACACCTTTCCCCAGATTCATATGATCACATAAAGCTTCTTCAGTAATTTTACAGTGATTAAGTCTTTGCAAAGTAAAAGTAACAGAAATCCTAGGGCTAGTACTTTCCTCTGAGATAGCTCATTATTTCTTATCATGATGTTCCCAAACTACATGTTTTCTAGAACTAGAAGCTCTCTTCTTCCCAATCAACTTGAGCATCTGAAGCCTCCAGATGTTTAGTTCCTATATTCCTTTCCATGCCGTTAAAAAGTTAAAGCCAGTGTTTAGAACTGTAAGGATGTCTATTTCAGGCTGTTTTAACATTTGTGGATGTCAGATCCTAACAACTGAATGTTTAGGGTCTTTCAGGTGTCTTGCCTCTGAGCAATATTGAGAATCTTCTGTGAAAGAGATACGTCAGCTGTCACCAGGAAGAGTCTGATGTCCCACAGAGGGAGTAGAAAGGCAGAAATCATGGCTGGGAGCCACTGAAAGCCAAAACACAAAACATGCAGCCTTTTAGAGTCTGCTAGTGCAAACCCATAGCTTTTCTTTTGCATGCATGTGTGATGTGTGTTTGAATATGGTCAGAGTATTTAATAAGTGTAATAAATCTAGGAGTTGATTTACAATGGAAAAAGATTGCCCCAGAACCCAAGTCTTACTTCTTTTCTATATTGTTACCTTTGTGATTTTCATTTTATTCTGCTTAACCGTGTTCTAAGTGTTACTGGCAGTAAAAAAGAACTACTTCTTCCCCATCCAGAAGACCTTGTTATCCTCAGTTGAAGACTTTCTCAACTGTTTGATTTGCTTTTTGGGTAACAGTTCATAATTAATCAGGCTTTTTGGTTTGTACATGCACGTGTGTACACAGAGGAGACAACCAAAGAGCCTCACGTTTCCTAATCTTATGGAAATTCTTCTAATTCTTCTAATACAGCAGAAAAGAAATTAAGAACTCATGTTGGTATAAGTGATGATGTGTTAGGTTTGACTTCATTGTGAAATGTTCCCTAATTAGCTGAGAGAGAAACATCTCTGAGACCTGACAGGGAAAACATGTTTAGTTCAAAATCATGTTGGTAGTGAAGAACATTTTTCAGCTCATATAATGCAAATCATGTGGCATTTAACTCCACCAATATAAATATAAATTTAAATATATGAGTAGGAAATAAACTGTTGAGGATAGCATAATCAAATGTCTTTGATGAATTTAAATTTTTATAGGGATTTTAACAATGTCCTGGTATTAATTTTCTGGCTTTAGATCTACCTATCTTCAGGAATGCTTCCTTCTTTCTTAGTCTATTTCCATTAAATATATTTTGAACACCATTGTTATTGCTGGAAAAATTGGGTGGGATGTTAAGAGAATGGATCAGAGAATTTCTGAGCAAAATACAATATTTTAGATTGTATTTACATTTTACATTGAAAGAGAAAGCCAACATATTAAGCTACCCTTGTAAATACAAATAAATTAAAATTTCCAAAAAATATACCATGAAAGTGATGAGAAATTATCTATAAATCATAGATTTTAGAACAGAAGTGTAAATATAGGTGATATGTTATAAAATATTTATCAGTAACATTAATAAATCAGTTCTGTATTTTGAATAGTTTTGATACCATCAATCCAAAACAGTAAATTTACCATGACTTGGTTTAGGTTTTTTCCTGAATTTCATACTAATTGATTTTCTCTCCATGAAGCATTTTCATTTCAGTGGAAGTTCATTCAGCAGCAGGAAGCAAGTTTATCATTTTAATCATCAACACCTTTAAAAACCAGATCAGAGTTTTTGAGAGAGACAGAAGGTTATTGTTCAGATCAGCAAGGATAAGCACTTAAACCTTGGGAAGTTACAGGCAACTGGATGCCAACGGTATCTGCCAATTTGGATGTTATTCTCTGCTTCACTATAACTGATGTATTGAGAAACCCTAGCACCGACTAAGAAAAAAAAAAATAAATAAAAGCTGAGCTGCACTTTAATGCTGAATAAGACTTCTGTGAGGCATTAAATGTAAGAGTTGTATCTTCCTCTCTGATGTGTCATCAATTTTCTAGACCATAGGTTTGAAGTACAGGAATGTTGGTACCACATTACAGAACAGCAGCTGTTCTCCCACTCACCACAAAATACAGCTGCTGTCACTGCCCATTCATCACTGCTTGACGTCTGGGGTATAATTTCCCATGGAAGGTATCGCAGGAGCTAACCACTAGTTTATGTTAGGAAGCCTACAAACAACGCCAATTTACCACTACCTGAAACAGCAGTAAACCAAGCCAGAGCATCTCACCTTATCATTACATGGAAACATGTCAGCAGTTCAAAAAAAGGGAGAGAAATACATGTGGCTGCTGAGAGGTTCCTTTCCATCGAACAAAACGACTTAATCCTTTCTTGAAAGTTTTTCTCACAGTGAGCTAATCATACTTGAGATGGGCAGCTGCAAGCCAGGGCCTACTTGTTTGCTGTACTTTGCAAAATTAGAATATTTATCCATTGACTTTAATTGAGAAGTGTCGATTTGTAATGGCTCAATATTGGCTCTATTGTTCCCTGAAATAATATGTGAAAATGGAGTCTTTCTATCTTTATTTAATGTATTCTGTTTTAAAAATCGCATTATATTGGAGTCTGTTTTAAAACCTTTTTATGTCATTACACTTTGGATTGCTCGCTAATGGAAGGCTTAAGTTACCGTTGGATTTTCTAGCCGAAGTACGGTAGAAGACACATTGAGTTTTCCCACCAATTTTAACTTAATGGAAGAAACACAGTGGGAAAATGCGCTAATAGCAGCATTTACCAGAAGTAATTTCTGTTTAGTAATGTATCTTGTCAAGTTACGTAAGCTAAGCAGGGTACAGAACATTTGGTATTTTTGTGGGAGAACTTTCTAGAAAGGGTCAAGGATATACTACAGAGGAAATGCTGGATAAGTGGTAGCAATCTACCTTGTCATTATTGTTAATTTAGAATACATTATGATGATTTCTTATATGGGGAGTAAATAGAACTCTTACCTGCTTCCCTATTTCCTGAAACACTGAACAGAGTTTTTAACATGAATTTTACAATGCAGTACATTCTGCCTTCCTATATTGCACCATAAACGGAGTCTGGATGTAGATATTAATGGTAGTCAGAAGCTTTTAGGACAACCATTTCTCACTAGCATGTGCTGACTCAGAAGACATGGAAGTTTTCTGCAGTGAGAGCACTTTTGCTGAAAGTTTCCTGAAATTTTCTCAAGTCTAGGATGAATTTTTTTGCAGTTGTTCTTTTTATCCTTCAGTCCCTGCTGGAAAGCTGTGACCAGTACCTAGCATATGTCATTGTTCCACTGGTCACACTTCAAGGAGAAATAGTGAGAACTCATGTCTTTAATGCTTGTGAGAAAGTGCAGACCTTTCTCTTGAGAGATGCTCTGAGATTCATGATTTTTTTTTATGTATTCATTCAAGATGGCTCCCAAAACAAAACAGATTCTGCCCGTCTCTTCTCTTTGAGGAAGCAATTCTCATCTGCTTCCTAAGTCTTTGCTTTTAGTCTGGGGGCTCATACTGCCACAATGCATAGATTTCTGCATCCTTTGTTTCCTTCTGATGCAAGAATATTCTCCAAAGAAACCTTTATTTCTGCCTTGCTCTATCACCACCAACTCCAACATATTTTGATTAGTCTGCTCTTATCCTATAATGGTAGGGGGCACAAAACTATACAAAGAAGCCTTTCTCTTGTTCTCCAGTCCAAATAACACAACTGGCTCCCCTCTTTCAGTCACTATAAATGTTAACTTTCGGTGTAGTATTTTGGTTTTTTGGGGTTTTTTTTGTTTGTTTGTTTGTTTTGTTTTCTCTTGAGGCTTACTTTAACATATTTCCCTAGTAGTTTTGTGTTATGCTTATGAACAAGAAAATAAGGGATCTAACTGGTACCCTCTGGAGGGAGAGAAAGGCCATCACCTTCCTGGCAAGAGAGTGTGGAATCCCAGAGAGAAAATGGGATGCAAGACAGTGAGAGAACTGACAGGAGCAAATAGAAGATGAATAGGATTTGGAGGTGATGGAAATAATTTTCCAGGGGACCACAGAAGCCTGTGCAGTGCTTTCTTCAACTCAGCCTTCAGCCAAGACCATACCAACAGAAGGTAGCAGAAGGATCTGTCATGGACAAGGAGGAGTTACCTGTTTCTGTTCTGGTTGTCCTAAGAACTACTGTTTTCTCTGATTAAAATTAATGTGTTCTGGGGGGTTGTGTGTTTGATTTTTATTCTAAGAAGATAGATTTAATTTGAAAGAGTTTTGGCTGTTAAGAGTCTGCCCTTCTGATGCTTACTACTCTTTGCTGTGGGCTTCAGATTTGATAGGGGAACAAAACACGTATCACTTTAACAAAACCCAGCGTAAAAAGCAATGCTGTATCAGCAGCCTAGCATACACAGTAGATTGTTGTACAGCAAGCCTCTGTATTTTTCTAGTACATCAAGAGGGGTTTAAGAAAGAGAAACAAAATTTTGCTTGCCTTCATTTCACAGCCAAGGCTCTATAAATAATAAATTGTAACACCTGAAAAATTAATAATTGCAGCTCACAGACTTTGCAGTGTTCCTTCCTGAAATGCTGTGGCAAACATCTTACTCTTGTTTCTTACAGGGTATAACAACGTAAAACCAGCTGTACTGGGTCAGAATAAAGGTGATTTCAGGCTGGTATCCCATAAATGAATCTGGTCTATAGTGGTTGTTCTAGGAAAAATATATTGAAACTTCTCCAGCAGTGTGAAAAATGTCTCATCCTAGGGTGAGATCTTTGAGTTTATAACCAATCTTGTTAAAACACAAGTTTTTAATCCAGCAATATGTTTTGCAATTTGCCATGTCATGTAACAATCATATGGTTAACTATACTCTGCAAAAATATCTTATTGCTAGATAATATTGCCTTGTATCTATACTTACTTTCCCTGTACTCTTAAAATTTCATGAGATTATGTAATACCCTGCATTAGACATCACTATTCTTCTCATTCATCTTTTTGACCAAAATAGATACTCCTCAGGTAGTCACCTTACACCTTCTAGTAGACATTACCTTCAGTGTTTATGTTTGATGCTCGAACCTAACACAACACCTCCACAATGGGAAATGGGTAACTCCGTGGACTTCAGTGTAAGGCAGGTCATTCACATTCTTTTCTGGGTAAGGATTTTGGTCTCCATCTAATCAAGCTACATGTCGTCAAGGAAGACTGCTGGTTTGGATGATCTTCTGTCCACTGACATCGAACAGCCTCTCTCACCTTTGACATTGGTATCTGTTGTTTGGCGATTTTGGCTTGCACTGATCTGAAGCCCTTGAATGTATCTACAGTATTTTGTCATTCTGACTCCTTTTGGTTAGGTTCAGGTGACTACTGCTGTCAGTTGTTTATTCTAAAGCGTATTGTGATCTAAATGCAACATGCACAGATAAAATAAGTAGAAATGAACCAGGAAATATACTGTATAGCCAAACCACATAGTTCTTTGTGACCTGGAAAGCTGTCATCTCATAGAGATGTCTGCTGCTTCCTACTATTTCTTAGGAAGGGGTAGGAACAAGGATAACAGTGCAGTACTTCAGAAATGCAACACATTTTGTTCAAAGCAGAAGAGGCTGCAGATGGGCTGCTTTTGACTGCATGAATTGCATATGAAGCTCTGTCAGATTCCCCCACCCCCAAGTATATCATAAACATAGGGTCATTTAAGTTATCCCTGATTATTACAAAACAATGTTTTCCATATGGAAACTTCTCTCTGGTTTATGAAATGTTTGAGATCAAAAGTACTTAGTATGTTAGGAAAGCAAACATTCATTTCCACCTCTGATATTTTTTGAAGACTTGTTTATAGATGTTATCTATATCAAAATATCATACATTACATAGACGTTTTCCCCACCTCAGATTAAGAATACAGGGGAAAAATCTCTAAAAAACCTTCTGTGTCACCGAATCACTCCCACGTAGGAAGCACCTTAAAATCAAAGAGGTTTCTTGCATCTTTCATACATGTTTGAATTCTGTTTCACAAAATCCCTCATCTGGTGGCTAGAAATATTTTATAATTTGTAGCCTAAATTTGTTATAGCTAGTGTCTCTCATTTGTTTCACAGCAAAATTTCCTTTTAACCTTAATAGCTTTTCTTTTTCTTGGTTGTCTTTGATTTATTAAACTTGCATAAACTGAACATACATGAAGATCTCCTCAGACTGTATTTAAATTATTTTAAACTTTTTTCTTTTTTCCCCTCTTCTCCCTTCAATATATTGTAGCATTATTGGTGTCTTTAGCCATTCAAAGTTGCTGTGAGTGTTAACGCAATTCAGAGAGTGGATAAGATTTTGGAAAAAACCCTACAGTCTTCACCTCTTGCTGTTCATCATGTATATGTTTGCACATTGTTACTGCAAAGTCTATTCGATAAGATCCAATGGGCAGAAGAATGATTGCAAATGACTTTTTACTTGACAAGCCAATCTAAAAATTCAGGAATGAGCTCTAGAGGAGTTAGTTATAAGGATGCTTGTCATTTTTCCAGCCAATGAAACAGAACTCAACATTCCAGTTCTCAGGCATGAACATTTGAAAAGATCATACATTTTAGAAGATGAAACCTAGGGGCTTGCAGGCTTGAAACTACCAGAAAGACCAGAACTGTTCAAACTATCCAGTATTTCAGAGATTAAATAGTTGTAATAAAATGCTCTTCTAGTTGCTGAAATAGCTTAACTTTGATATTGTAACATTTTTACATACTTAGTTATATAAAAACATGTTATCATAAGAATAAAGTCAGGTATGTTCAACATGTCCTCACCATGTTTTTTATAAAGTTATTTAATTTTACAGATTGATAGAGGCAAGCATGTCCCTTAAACTTTTACCATATTTATCACTTTTTCTTTTCTGTGAGTCTCTTCCTATGGTACACACTTTGTTAATATGATCTACTGCTCTGTTTTTAGACTCTGTAGCATCTCTGCCACCTTCTCTGTGCTAATAATCCCTATATGCTGTCTTCTTTTTTTCAAGAACTTAATGAACTAACATATAAGTCCACTGACTTTACCACATCATATTGTATTATTTTTAAGTCTGTCTTCTGTGCTGGTACCTTTGAAACCTCAATGTTTATCAAAACACATGTTAAAGATCCACTGGAATAGTGGATCTAAAGTGAATTAGCCACATGGAATCACAGATCTCTGAGTTGCAACTGCTGTGGTTGTTGTGTTATACTACTGAAAGTATAGGATCTCGAGATGAGGGTAAAGATTCTTTTGGAAATGGATTAATATAGAATCATACATAGTATCCAGGAAAGTGTGAATATGTAGAAGTGCTTGGGTGAAGAAAGAAGGATAGAAAGCTCAGGATGAGGTATTCTCATCAGGGATACTAATACCATAATTTTATTTTTTTTTTTGGTAAGCCTGCAATGTACACTGCAACCTTGAAAATTAAGTATTGGACTATTTTCAAAAATTTCAGTATAAATCAAATTTAGAGCAAATTAAAAGAACAGTGGGATTCTACTCTATCTACTTTTACAACTGCATGGGTATTGAAGCATTTTTTCTATTGGCCTGTGGGCCCACACATATATTTTAAAAAGTTGGTACCTTCTTTACATGACATTTAATATTGCTGCACTGATCAAAAGGATGCTTTAGAATAAGTAATATAACCTCAGCTTTTTTCTAAGCATGGCATTTCTTACTAGGAGGTAAGTAAAATATTATTAGGAAGGGGGTGAGTATTACATTGAAAGTAGCAGACAGGACTAAGTTTAGTATTCGTAGCAAACATACACATTTCATTACCAGCATAAGTATCATGTATGCCTTTCTAGATAGTTAATGAACAGTGGGTAAGCATGATTGGAAACAACTCAAAATTAAATATAGGATCTGAACACCTTTTCTATTTAAAACAAAACAAAACAAAACAAAACAAAACAAAACAAAACAAAGAACACACAAGAGAACTTTAAAGTTAGGTACTTTATCATGCATATCAGGCTTACACTTATTCAGCTGGGACAATCTGCACTTGCTTAGCCACAGACGGATATAAAGTAGATACTATTCATCTGAAACAATGATCCTTTTACTTATTGTAGTTGCCATGTGATGTACTTTTCCCATTTAAATGGAATGATCTTCACAGTGTTATAAAATATTCATTAATTTTTTTCAGGCAACTTGCAATTCACAATATCTGCTATGGATTAAAAGCTTTTGTTTTGGTTTGGGATGTTTTACCATTTTTTAACTGACTCTGCTTTTACATCTATATGTATTTATTCAAATATCAGTCTTATCCATTTATTCTGGTTTAATATACTGCTTTAAAGCCACATTGTGATCCAGTGTTTTGTATGTGGCATAAATTAGAGTTAAAGATCCCTAATTTCTAGATCTGCAAAAATCTGGAGTAGTATTATTTGGATTTCCAAAGGAAAATGGTTACAACAATACCTGATGATGGTTTGGATTTGTTAGGTGTGAGTGTTAATTTATTTGGAAAAAAAAGGATAATGAATAAAGAAGAAAGGAGGAACCAAGGATAATATTTTCATAAAGCAGCATGGAACACACATGCCATTTTTGTATTAGTTTTCAAAATTAATTTGCTCTGGAAAATGACTTTGCAGCTGATGTTAGTATCAGTTAAGAAGCCAGTTTATTCCAGCTGAGGCAGCTGCCCCACTGGGAGACCAGACACAGTTGGTTATAAGGTCTAACTCCTGAGGCTCCAGATGAGTTGCGTGGTTTCATGCCAGTGGTGACTGAGCCTTCTTTTGCTTTGGGAATCATTCCACCAACTTCTGAAAATCATTCCTAATTTCTGCATATTCAGCAGCCACGGCTGTGGAATATCTGGTATATCCAGACACAACTGATGTTGTATGTCACACCTGATTCTTTGAGACTTTGTCTCCCATCCTCAAGGACTAAAGGGTTTGTTTGAAGCCAAAACCTGGTTGTGCCTTTCCTTTTAGAAGAAGTGGCCTGTTATGTCTGCTCTGAAAATGCTTGCCATACTAACAGGCAGTAGGATTTAAGAGAAATTGTGAATTCTTATTCTAAAGAACACACAGAGGATGATGGGTTGCACTGCCCATCTCTTATATCCTCATTTCCTTTTTTTACATTGTAATTCAGTGATTTAAAAGATCATTGTACCTCAATTCCTTCCACCTGAAAAAACCCAAAGCCATATTACCTGTTTCTGGGAGAGGATGCTAATCCCTGTGCAAGAGGTGACAAGCACTAAAGAGGCCAAAGATGTTCCTTACCCCGGTGACTGGGAGGAGCCCTTAACAGAGGGCTGTCATGGAAGCAGTTGGGGGACAAAATGCTTGTACAAGGAAGTTTGTATTCACTGTTTCCCTGGCCAGCTGACTGTAAGATATCTACATTTCATTATGCAGAGTGCTTTTCGGAACACATTTCTCTAATTCTGAACCTTTCCAGATCCATTTTATACATAACCAAATCAGTTCATGCATAGCTCTGGACCAGGACTAGGATCAGGCAGGCACAAGTCAGTGTTGTTGCTCTTGACATTACAAGATGTAAGTTCTTCTTCTGATCCACCTCTAAAACACAGTGTGCAGCCCAGGTTCCTGTGAAAGTTTTGATGATGCATATTCACACACATAGAATGATCTGGGAGATGTAAATTTGACATGTCCCAGTGTCTGACATTTTGCATGTTACCATAGAAAGTATGATGGTTCCATATTATCTCAGTCCTCTTAGATCCTGTGGATCTGATGAGGATATAAATGATGTATTGATTTGGGGCTGTCTCAGGAGAGAGGAAAAATGTTTACCATGAGTTCTGGGTGTCCTCTGAGACTTTCTATTTCAGTTGCAACATATTTTGTGATGCAGGCATAGCTCCAAAAGGAAACAGAATGAGATCAGATGTAGAGATGTAGAGTAGTTAGCTTTTAAAAATAAAAATAATAATAATAAAAAAAATCAGCAAGAAAAAGCAGCAGGTAGTGAAACAAATTGTATTTATTTATGATACAGGCCCTCAGAAAGCTCAAAATGTGTAGGCATAAACCACATGAATATCTCTGTTAGCTGCCTCTGCTTCTCAGAGAAAACTAGCTACATTACATTAGGCATCAATTTATTCTTCATAAACCACTAACCGTTAACAGATCGAGGTGCCTAAAAATCTGTCGTGATTAAAAAACCAGGTGTTCTGGAAATGAAAGTGCCGAAACATACATAGTACTTAAAAGTAATGCATCCAACAACAGATAATATAGAAGACCTGAGTGTCACTGTACATAGATTTATTCCCCTATAATATGTATAGAGTGAATGAGCTTTTTTTACAGTTACCCTCTCTGAGTTACTATGAATTTATAATGCTGCTTCTTAACATTTATATTTGTCTACACTAAAGATGGAATAATTTATTAACATGGTAATAAATGTTTAATACTCCTTCTCTGTGTCATTTTGTAAAACGATCTCCTTAACCCGCTGATTCTTGAAAATATAAGGAGGACAAACAAACTAAAACAATGTTGTTTTAAAAACAGGGTGTATTTATAGGCAGATTTTTTAAAATGTTGCACTTCTTGCTCATAATCTCTGCTGTCAAAGGTAACAGAGATGTTCAAGTCGTAAGGCAGAATCTTATGTTTGATTGAATGTGTTGTGACTGATAGTTATCATTCAGGTGGGGTGCTTTTTTTAAACAAATGCCCACATAGCAGCTATAAAAGAATTTTAATGCAGGCATTAAAAAAAAACATGAAAAATTAAAATGATGAAATTGGCTTACCAATCAAGGAATAATAAAAAAAATAATGGTAGATTGTGGGGGTTTTTTCCTCCATCTGTTCAACTGGAATTCACCTGTTTCACTTCTGAAGGTCTTGTCACACCTTTCAGTGTTAGGTAGATATCTTTTCTTTACAAATGAGCTGAGCTTCAAACTCCTGAAGAAAACCAACAAAGTAACATAATTTCCCATGTTGTTCTGATAACTGATGGTATTCCTGTGACCTCTGAATATCTAAGCCTACTTGTGTGGTTATTCAAAGTCCATGAACTTTAGATGTCATGTTGGAAACATACGATTGGTCAGGATATGAATGTTTCTGGCTTTCCACATAAACTGGATTTTCACTTCCAGAATGCCACCTGTTGCAAATGATGCAAAGCAGTATTCTTGAAGACTGATGTGACTTTCCTAAAATTTCTGAAAGCAGGTAATACCCAGCTATAAAACAGTCTGTTCAGAAGAAACCAAGCTTTAGGTGGTTAACAGAAGAATTTGTCTGCTGCATCAAGTTCAATGGGTTAGATATTTCTAAAACACACCAGAAATCAAATCAGATACTGCCGTTAGTGGCATTTTGTAACATCATGAAAACATTTATGAAACAGCCATGTAAATTGTATTTTATGCTTTCTTCAGGGCAATTTTCATCTGTATACACTATCAGGTATTAACAGTATTTACCAAGTGATAGAAAAACATAATATTTTAAAATGTCAATTGATAAAATGAGGTTTTAAAAGGAAGAAATTAAGATAAATAAGGACGTTTAATCAGTTCTTAGTTAACGCTGCAATGTTAGTGCATTCGTGCAGCTGTAGACCAGACTTTTGACTGACTTTCCAAGCTGACACTTGGATAAGTATTTCTTCTCCCTATTGTAATTTAAAGACAGTAATGTCATTCTTTTATCTTCCCTCTGTGTTTCTTCTCACCAGCAATGACAATGCAGTTCATAAGCCATCGGTTCCCTGACTATCATGATCCAACTATAGGTGAGTAGAGATTATTTCTCCTCTTTATCCCTTTCAATCTCTGCCTATTCAAGGTTGCCATACAGTGAGAAGCTGCTCCTAAATATCACTTAGACAAAAAACAGATTTGTACACTTTAGATTAAACCTTAATTTTGTGATGATGATTAAACTGTGTCATGGTCATACCATAGTTACTTCTTCCTGAAATGTGTTGTACAACAACAGATTTGTGGCTTCATGCCTTAAAATTATTGATGAGTGGGCAATTATCAGCACAGAATACAAACCACAAATGTTACAAGACAGAAAATAGTCTTTATGGTGTGTTTTTCAACATTTTGTTATTTTAGTACTGTTTTCCACTATTAACTTTCTCTAGAAAAATCAAGTGACTACTGATTTTAATATACTACATTTGTGCTTTGCAATCACATACTCTGCTGACTCCATCAGGTTTACCTGCATTATAATCTTAAATAATGAGAAATATTCACATGCACCTGCAATACACTGAGATACATCTTAGCTGCTGGCCATTATATGACTATAAGGCTGGAGTACAATGGTACAGTCTGAGCTGAAAGAGAGATCTGGAATTCTAGTTGAATGAGTTTCAATTTCTAAACCAGTTAATTCAAATAAGCTGTGGAAAAAATTTGTCTCTGAAATATTTGAAATGTTTTTTTTTTCCTTTTTAAATTGTGTACACATTTGGAAAATATTTACAGGGAATAACCCCAAGTAATTTAATGCCTTGAGCAGCCCTGTGTTGCTGTTGTTGTATCAGGTAGCATCTATGCACGTCTTGCCAGAGACCTGGTGAACACTAAGTTGAGCATGAGCCAGCAAGGTGCCCTTGAGGCAAAGAAAGCTCATGGTATCCTGGACTGTATTAGGACGGCTGAGAGCAGGTGGAGGGAGGTGATCCTTATCCTCTTTGCTCAGTACTGCTGAGGCCATATCTGGCTATGGGCTATCCAGTACATGAGAACATTGGCATAGTTTGGCCAGAGAGTCTGTGGAGCCTCTATCCTTGGAGATACTTACAACTGTATAGACATAGTTCTGGGCAGCTTGGTTTAGGTGGCCCTGTTTGAGCAGAGGTTTGGACCAGGTGACCTCCAGAGGTCCCTCCCAGCCTCAAAAATTCTATGTCTGTAATGTTAAGAATGGTTGTCAAAAGAATTCTGTCCTTGCTACTGAGCATCATTTGGGCACTACTATAATTATTAATATAAAAGAATATGTGACATCAAGGTAGAGCTAGGCATCATTGAATGTTTGTTCATTTGAGCGGGTTTATTAGTGGTACTTATACTAAAAAGTCCTTGCATGTTTAGGGACTTTCCATGTGTAATATTTAGCTATACCGAAGAGAAGATGTCAGAATCTGGGCCTGATAAATCAGAGGCACTGAAAATATCAATATGTACAAAGAATACTTAAAAGAAAAAAAAAGTTTATCCACCCCCTCAGTGAAAATGATTATTTGTTATATTTACAATTTTCAAATATTTCAAACTAAAGTTTACACTCTATAAAATTACTGCTTTGCTAAATAGAGCATCTAACGATACGATTTCTTTTTATAAAATTCTTTCTATAGTATTCCACGTTTCCTGAATAGTAACTCCTGGTAAATTGTAATATTTTAATGATGAAAAAAATAATAATAAAATGCATAAACTTTTTGTGCCACTGGTAATTTTATAACCATTAAAAATATTGCAGAATAAAACTGAAATCTGTCAACTCTAAAGAAGATAAAACTACTATGAAATTGCTACCAATCCATTTGTTTCACTCAGGAAAAAATAATCGTTATATCTAATTGGAAAAAAGGAACATTAGTAATTACTGACAACATTAAGTTATGTACATACACCCATCTTTATTATTAACTATCCACCTCCCAGCTGTATTTATCCATATATTGTATCTCGTCATAATCTCTAACTTATTGGTCTCTAGACACTACCACAATATGAATAATAGATAATCATAAAGAGAAGGAAAGCTTATGATGCATTGTAAGTACATACTGCAGGAATGCCTGGAGGACCTAATCAGGATGAAGGTCTCCTTGAGTAAGAGAGAGCTTCTGCTCAGTTAAACCAACACTCTAAAGAGAGAAAAGAGGGGGAGATAAAGAACAGGGAAATGGAATATTGGATTCAAGCTCACACAGCTGGCTAGAGGCAAAACTGGAAGTATGACTCTTGAGTTTTCTCTGCTCAGCACTTCTGTCTCTCAGAACATGCTGAGGACATCCTGAGAAAGGTTTATTTCTATTCATTCTCTAAAACAGGTACTAAACAGCAGAGGAGTACAATCTTGGGCTAAGTACATACGTTTCCTCCTGGGTAAATTTGTGATATGACCCCTTAAAACTGGACATAAACCCAAAGAACAGATAGAAACAATCATTTGTTATCTGATCTGTAATAAGAAACAAACACATTTGAAACTCTCAGCACACTTGAAAAAGTCTATACTGTTGAGACTGCTTTTACTATTTTTGAGCTTCGAGTCTCATCACAGAATTAATCTTTTTTTTTTCTTTATTTTTTTTCCTTCTAGTGTTTTTTTTTCTTTTTTTCTTTTTTTTTTTCTTTTTTTCCCTTCCAGTGGTAGGCATATTTTAACTATTTTCCATCAGCTAAAAAAAATATTAGGTAAACCAGAATGAGCATATCCAATGCCAAGACTATGCTGATGCCAGGAGTTGTCAGAGGAGGGGTTATTTCTCAAAGGTTGCAAGAAGGTAGTCACAAACATACTTTGTGTCATGGAGAAGTTACCGTGTTGGGACAGGTAGATCTGTCTAGCCAGGGGTTTGTTTCTTCACCGTAACCCAGCAGCAGGTCATGAGGAAAGAAAAAAACCCAGGCCACATATGAAATGTACCTTCACTCTGGCCAAGTGGCAAAGCAGAATATTGAACAGCTTTTCAGTGGTGTCTGGCATCACTGATCTCACCGACATCAAAATATTGTTTTTCCTTTGTGTCATACATTTTAGGCCACTTTCGCTCCTCAGCAATTTCTATCCCGTTTGGGGAATTCATGAGCTATCCTGAACATCCTGGTCATTCTGACCTCAGGTTTTAGTGCACTTTGAACATAACTTGTTCTGCTTACCCATGGTTTTATTTGTCTTTGGTCACTTAAAGGAACAAGTTTCTGTTCCTTCAGGTATCACTGAGAGGGTGGTATTCCCTGGAAATAATAAAAAATGTTCTATGATGAGATTAAGTGATAATTCAAAGACTTCCAGCATTACCAGCTGGCTGAGTACTGTTCTCTAATTGAGCTTTAAGATAAGGTCTATTGTGGTTTGGCTATTTTTGTTTTACAGGGACATAAGAATCTAATAACTACCTATATATTTTTTATTTTTCCTAAAGTTCTTGCACTAGCTACTCTATTCTCTATGTTTTCTGTGATGTGTAATTGTGGCAGCAGTGAACACAATGCTCAACTGTGCAAATTTAACCATGACTTAAGTAGTTAGCATTGACAGAATTGGTGCTGTACCTCCTTGTGCTTGATGGGGCTTTCTGTAAGAGCTGTCCTAATAGAAACAGATAGGCAGAGAGCTGTGAAATGGAGGGGCCTTTGTAAATAACATCATTGTCTTTGAAATTCCAGAAGCCTTTCCGTTTTATTGGCAAGACTTAAGTGACCCCTGGGGCTACTAAATGTTTACGATCATTTTGACCATTTTCACTTTTCTTTGTCCACCTTAAGCATCGACATAGGAGCGGAATAATAAATTCAATTGGTTTTCTATTTCTGTAGATTCTTGTGAAATATATTAACATCTGGGCAAAAAGACAGGGGACACTAAACCGTTCCCAGAGCACATGACCAGAGGACTGATATAATTTGGTTGGCATTCTACTTGAAAAGCTGAACCAAGCCATACTCAGTTCACACAGGGGATCCACAAAACCATCTTGTATGGTCAGTTAGGAACACATAAAAAACCTGAAACAAGGAAGCTGGCTTTGCTTTGGTTTAGAAATAAATGGCTGCCAACTGGTTTCCATGTTTTATTTCCTAAAAGCCGAAGTCCTTTCAATCCTAAGAAATGTTTTGAAGTTTGATTTTTTTGCTATAAAGGGTACACTTTATGTCCCAGCCTACTCCTTGGTCCATAGAATCATACCCATGGGCAATTGACTTTTGAAGATTTTTAGAAGTTGGAGGGTTTTTTTCTCCTTATTCTATTTTTATTTTATATTTCATCTGCAAACTGATAAGACAGTAAGCTTTAAGGGGAGTCTAAAGATGAGAATATGTTTCTCTTTTGTCTAGTCCAGCATGGGGATGTAGTGAAAATTGCTTGCTATTTCTGATCAGAGAATACAGATAAGTCCTTTCACTTCAATATGCTGCCAAATGTGCTTCCCCTTCCCACTTCTGCTTCCCTCCAAACACAGGGCTAGGAATTTATTCTAATAATTCCGTAGCTTTAAAAATCCAGAGGCATTGTTTTTCCCTTTTTTGTGACAGTCTCTAGGAATGTCACACTCTTTCCCTATCACTCTTTTTTATTGTGGTTTCAAGTTACGCTGCCAATGCAATGGAGATTCCTTTTGCTACAGCGACTCATATCTGTAGTAATACAGTAGAAATAAACAATTGGAATATAATGGTGCTTTGTTCTTACAACTTTTTTTCTGTTATCCACTGACGTTTTTGAAATATTACAGGGAATCCTGATCACAGAAAGCTGCTGCTGCTATGAGATGATATAGAATTTTTTGTTGAAAGGACATTTCAGTTGCTGTATTATGTGATGCATGTGCTCATAGATATGTATGTCATACATACATATATTTCAAACATGCTAACTTTGATCCTAAAAGAGCTTTGCAAATAGAATTATTTACATGTTTTTCTTTCTGTGTTTATAAGTTATAGAAGGGATATATACACTTCTGATGAATTTTCTGGATGTTGTGATGCTTAGTCCAATACTTTTTAAAGTCCACGAAATTTTTAAAGACTAGTATGGGGTTATTTGAGGGAAGAGGCTGCTTTTTGTTCTGGTTTGTTTGTTTGTTTGTTTTGTTTGTTTGTTTTTTAAGTGGTGCATTTTTGTTTACTTAGGAATTTATTCAGAGAAGTCATATGTACAGTGTGGATCAGACATATCGTGTCAAAATAAATGATGACAATAAATGATACCTTCTGAGGGATGAAACTGTCTTTTGTTTTTGCTGGTTGTCTTTGGAAAAGCTGCTAAGATCTTGAGAACCTCAAACTCCAGACATTATATATAGATATAAATAAATATTCATACAAATAAATACACAAATAGGTGTCAGTATTTGTTTAAAATATAAAGTAAACATTGATTAAAAAATTAAGTGCTACCTGAAGTGCTAATTTTAATGCTGTCACTTTGAGTTAATGCCACTTCAAGATAAAACAGGAATAATGATTTTGTTTCAGGCTTGCTACAGATGTTGCAGTTCAGAATTTTGAGACAGATATGTATTTGTTTTGTAAGTAAATGGGGAGGGGAAGGATGAAATTCTTTTAGTATTAGGCTGTAACTGGGCAAAATTTCAAAGGTTAGTACTTCATGAAAATGAAATGATTTCAGCTCACATTTAATATTTAATTGTAGTCAACAATGGGAACAATTTCCAAGTGGCAGTGGATGTGATCGTTTTCTGGAACAAATGGATAAGAGCAATTTACACTCTGTACAGTCTTTGGCAATATCACAGAGAGTTAATGTGAGTAGAGTGGCAGGAAAGGAACCATGACATAGTGTAGCAAACTGGACAGCCTCCAAGATGCTCATTAACCATGTGACTAATCTTAAAATGAATACATAATGCAAACGAGATGCGAAAGCAGCTTCCTGTTTTGGTGAGATACCACTGAATAAGATTGTGTCAAATGAGCAGTTGAGGGCATTAAGACTGTGTCAATGTCAAACTTTAATTGAAATGGGTGTGGGATGGGAGGCACTCTAGCATTAAGCACATGAATTTCCATGAGGTTTCCTAACGAAGTAATGCATTCACCAATGCATCAAATAAAACACATTTAAACTCATCTTTAATAAGACAGTGGAAATGCGTGGGTGAATTTGAGAAAAAAAATAAAAGATAAAATGTGACTGAAAATATTCTGAGGTTATAAAATACGTACAAAAAAATGTCTGTGTTATAAAGAATATTCTAACTGTTTTCAAGGTACAATAATGAAAAAGGATAAAGCAAGGGAAATGCAAACTCATTAGTAATGACAGAATGAAAAAAGACTAAGATGAGACATATCTCCTAGAGCAGGAGAGGGGCATCTTGCCACAAAAATTCTATTCAAATGCATTTTTAGGGTACAAAATTTTCTAGATCATTTCTAGTCACCTAGAACATATATATGTATATATTCCATCCCTAATTTCATTCTCATATTGTCATTCCCATTTTCCCAGAGTAGATAAAGTATTTATGATGGACTGAACAAACCACAACTGGATTTGAGCTCCAAAATTATTATTATTATTTAAAATCATACAATCAGTAGCTAAATAGTCACAATCACCTTTCATTCATCATTCTCCATATGTTTATTAGCCTTATCTGAGACTGCATAAACAACTCTTATCAAATGATCTGGAAGCAGTACTATTTGTCTCTAAACACTGTCTCCAAGGCTATTCAGACTGATTGTATGGACATAGCTACATTTGTGTTCCATATTCATCATCATTTAAAATGAGCAATGAAGATTATGTAGGACTACTGGTGTCTGCATTTGAATGATATTCTTAAACCCATGTTTTATTATTAGTTGTTTGCTTGTTTGTTTTTCCTATCTGTTGATATTATCCACTTTATATGTCACATTAAGATGTTAATACTCACTTTCGGTATAAAGCATTCTGACCTAACCTACATGAAGAGCAAACAGTGATTATGCCTGCTATGTTAGGAGTAAGACTCACTTCATTAATTCATATTTCAAGATTTCAGATTCAAGACTTACATAATTAATTCAGACACCTGAATTAAAATGTCTACACAAAAGCTGTGTATCTAGGTTCCAGTTATGTGGGGTTCAGGGATATTTAGGAGTGGAGATCTAGGTCTTTGCTCACTTCCCTTATAACAGGCTTTGAGAGCCATTCGGGGTGTCCTACACTATCTTGCTTTGGTCCTGGATCCTGATCTAGAAGGCTGTGGATCTCCCACAGGTCTTGTGTCATCGTCACCTGGTCCCCAGTGTGTGTGACATAGGATCAGGTGGACCAGATCTCTTCTAGTCCAGTAAATGAAAGCCAGACAGGGTTCCTGAGACCACATCAAAAGGCAAGTGTCATGTACAGGCAACTGAATAGTGTCTATACTTCCATGAAGGGTAAGGGGATTTTAGATACTTACCTTGCACGTAGACATATAGTGTGTAGCTGTCTAAATGTAAGTGCCTGAAGCTGAATTGCAGTGCCTTCCCTGATGGCTTGCCAGAGCAGGGACTTTCACAGAGCAGCATGATATCTTTCAGAATGCCTGTATGATGCCCTGCAGTGAAGGGAGGAAAATGCAGAGTAGGACTTGCCATGCAGAATCCTTGTTAAGTGACAAAAGAATAGGGAACATTGGCATGTGTCTGGCAGCATAGGCGCTCCCACTGTAAGACTGAAAAAAACCCCCATGAATAGAGGAGGAGGAGGAGTATTAGGAAACCGACAATGCAAAAGGCACCTAAGCTGCTCAGTTAGTTTAGATTTCAATGAGGCAGCAAAATACCTTCTGTTTAAGGTTGTTGTTATATCCCACCATGAAGGGAAATAGAAATTATTCGAAGCCATGGAGAATGGAGCCTGGAAGATCATAGCAGATCTTTATTCTCTGTGATGGAAACAATTTGATTAAAAAAAATAATAAAATCCCATTTCTCTTGGAAATATTTTTTTTTTAAAGGTGGTAGATTCTGTCTAAAGAGTAGATTAATGGATCATCTCTCAACATTTCAGTCTGAGATATATCCTCTAACTTTAGATGCATTCTCAACTCAAGACGAACTTTGATTCTTTACTCCTTCTTCTGCTGAGAACTTCAGTATTTTCCTCATTAATGAAACAGCCTGGCCACATTCTAAATATGCGGTGTCATGCAAATACATGATCTCCAGCTCTGCTGTTAAGCTTCCTTTCTTGGGACTTTGCTTTAACAAGTCAATTATTCAGTTCAAAACAGTTTGCAGAGTTCATGTAAGAAAAAACCAAAGCAAACAATTACATTTCCCTGTCCATACTCAAGATTAATCACCTCTAAAATCCTGGACACACACTTATATCTGCTACTGCTTTGTCACATTCATATTTTCTTAGAAATGCAACTCATCATGCAATTATTTCAGGACTGTTTATACCAGGTGACAACTTGCTGTCTTTTAGCATTTTCAAAGACTCGGGAAACAGTGCGTAATCCAGGAATTTTCCTTTGCTAATATCTCTGATAATAAACACTAGCAGACAAGCAAACACAGTCTGTATCTTCCTAGGGAGTAGGTGCGTCTGAAAGCTGTTCCTAAAGTTGTCATTTTCTCCCTTATCATTTCACCAAACATCTGCTCAGAGGTTAGAGGTTAAGCAGAACACTTTGAAAAACATTTAGACTTGCCATTTAGTCTTGGAAATGCAGTTGTTTGTCTGTGTCACTCATGCCCTTAGAAAATTTACCGAAGCGGCTACACTAACACATTTGCTTCAGCCATGGTGGTACCAAGCAGTAGCTAGTTATGAGTCTGTAGTATACTGTGAGGTGTCAGGCAAAGAAATAGTGCATAGAGGAAACCCGGTGTAGAGCTATCTAATTTCGTTACCCTAAACCGTGGACAAAGAATGATGCACAAACCTTCACCAGCTATGAACAGACTTTGGTGGCTCTGCAACAGACTGTAGTTTTGTCAGATGAGGTGAGACAAATCTAACAACTCATTTCTGTGGAGAAGGACGAGGTCCCACTCTTCATCTCTGCCCTTCTCCCAGCCTTGTTGGCTCTCTGGCATTCATCTGACAATTTTTTTTAAGCTGATTCAACAGTAGTCCAGAAGAAAACTAAGCCACCCCAACACAGAATAGACGTCTACCAGGGTAGTGAGTTTAATCACTGCGGTAAAAACAATTCTGCAAGCTCAAAAAGTGGCAAAAGGGATAGTGTAAAACCACATAGGGGGAAATGGGACCATAAGCAAGAATGAGAGGAGAGAAGAGATCCTTTTATTTCTGGGACAGGCAATACGTGAAAACTGAGTCAACCATCTGATGCAGGGTCACTATCAGAGACCAGCTCCTGAGCCCAAATTTCTTCTCGGGTCAAAGTTTTTTATCAAAAAGAATACCGATAACGACCTGTGCCAAAACTGTAGATATCCATCAAAGGCTGTTGAAAACGAAGATTTTGCTTCCACCTCAGAAAGGTCTTTGAAGTGCAACCAACTCGAAGCTGACAAAATATGTCAAGCAAAACTCATTGTGTAGGATTCCTTGGGCTACTGGTCACTCTCCAAAAGAGGAAAATGGATTAAAAGGACTGTTGAACTTTTGCGGCTCTACTTTTTGTATTTTCATTTGGAGCATTTATTTAATCGGAATGACTTTAAATGATAATCTGGTCAGTGATCTGACTTCCTTTTCTCCCATGTTTCAGAAAGCAAACAAACAGGTGAATGACTCTTTATTTCTCAAACATCTCTTCCCAACATCTGCTTACCATGGCTAGAACATGAGACAAAAGTGTTTCTCCTGCATGTTGCCATGAGACCTGTGTTGCTTGTTCACATTAACTCTTAACGGTTAATACTTATTATTTCCTATCGTCCATTAACTCTTTTTGTGTTAGAGGTAAGGTACAATCCTGACTTGGCCATCTTCTCCACTGAATAGAGTGTCAAGATTAGAGCATAGTGTAGAGCCCTTCTATTCCTTCTAGAGACCTCTGACTTTTAATTGTATATCTGTTAAACAGAGAGAGAAGGAAAACAACCAAAAACTGTATAGAAGTGTGACCTGGTGGCTTTTATACTTATGCGCTGATTAGCCAGGTCAAAATTTAGGAAGGAAAGAAAAAGCCTTTTCTTATAACTGTAACAATATAAAAGCATGTATGTGGTAAATCTTTTAATAGTATTAATACTAGTAATAATGATAATAATGAAATAATTTAATGGAAATTATTTCATAATTATATATACCATATTAAAAATATAGAATCCACTAAGATTATAAACCATTGTAAAAATATTTTTTCCTCTTCTACACAAAATAGGCCATTTTATATTTTTTTTTTTACTCTAAGCTTCATACAGGTAGAAGACCTTTATCTCAGCAACAGGTGTTTTTGATTTGACTCAGTGCAACAACCCTCAGTTCCCCATGCTTTGGTTCATCAAGTCTCTAATTGATCCACCTAATAAATTGGAGTGGGAAAAGGAGTTGAAGGGTGCTTCTTATCACAGAAGAGCTTGTCCTCAGAGCAGAGCTTTTCAGGCCTACAGTGATACTCCAAACATTGACCTGTCATAGAAAACTGGGACAGCATCTCATTCTTAGGTTCTTAGCTATTGTACATTTTTTAGTAGAGTTTCATATTCTCATTGGATTGAACCACTAATATAATCTGAGGAATTCAGTTCCTAGCCTGTAGATCCTGACTGGGTTTAACCGTGAGCAAAGTGTGCATCTGGCTGGTGACGTTAAGGCAGGAGACTTTTTAAGTTTATCTGGAATATTAAACCACAGTGAAGTCACACGCAGGTTGTGGGTTTTAATTCATAATGTAAATGTGCTGAAGTTCTATAGCATGATTCATCTCACCCTAACATGTGCATCTCAGGTTAGTCAGATAAATAATGCTTTCAAATGTGAAATACTTTAAAGGAAAGTTTAGCTTCTTAGGGCTAAAGCAGGGTGGAATGTTATGTGGCAACTGAGGGGATTCAAAGGTCCTAGGAATTAGATGACTGAAGTTACAGTGAACACCTAAGTCACTCTGTGGCTTTAGCCCGGTAGTTCTGTCATAGATATCACAACCCACATACTGTGATGATAATAATTATTAGGATCATGAACTTAGAAGCAGCTTGCAACCCATAAATAGGGTCATCGGTGGAAAACGTGCTTACTTATTCCTTGTATATCATGATTTGTAAAAATACTCCTTAAGTGATTTTTGAAATTGGAAGAGGCACAGATGCTATCATTTTCTAGAATTGGATGATTTATCATGCTCTATTCAAAATTCTTCATCACAGGACAAATGTTTCCATTAACCTTTCTTTCATGGAAGCCAGCAGCCATCTACACCTTACTAAATCCAAGGCAACATCGCTGCTAATAGCCATGCAGATGTAGTCAACTTGTTAATTACTCCTCCTGACATGATAAGAAGTGAAGTCACATCCTCCCACTCAGTAGCACAACCATGGACTTGAAAGAGTAGTGAAATTGCTACCTGCTATTCTTGTTCCCCAAGATAAGGGTACTTGGACTCCTGTTAATTATCATGTTTTGATTAAACAGGAGTACTTTGCTCGCTTTGTTCATGTACAACTTTGAAGTAAATGACATTTTTTTCTGGAAGCAGAGAAAGTAATGATATGCCTTTATTAAATATTAGTAGCATTATCTAAATTAAAGTGGCTTCTAACAGAAAAGCAAATGCTGCAGGAAAGGTTTGCCCGAGTTATCTTTAGCCTTGATTTGCGAAAATGCTAACGTTTGTAAGAAATCCTATTTTCTATTTGAGAACTCGTTCTGAGAAAAATATTTTTTACTCAAATAGTCTTATTCACATGGGTGGAACACTTTATAAGCAACATTTAGCTATTTAGAAGGACTACAGTACAGCCTAAAGAATAGCTCAGTGAATTTTTTGGGCAGCAAGTCATAGCCTGTGTAGCTGTTCATACAAATTTAGTCACATCTGTGCATGCTTGCAGATTAAAATCATAAATGGTGGCTTTGTTGATAACAGCATTTGCTCCATGGCTGATAGTTACTGTACTAGGCCAAACTATTCAGATTATAAGACTTTGTCAGTCTTTTACCCAATTCTCTGCTGTTTCCCAGCCTCTCTACAGAATCCCATCATTTATAGGAGGTGACCTATACTACATCCCACGGAATCCTACATTTCACAATATGTTGTTATATAAGAATGCAATCAGCTTCTCAATCCATAAGTCTATAAGAAGGAAGGAATTCATTTTTTTTTATATGAATTGTAGTTAAAACTTGATTAGAACTCCTATGGATTCTGTTTTCATGGGCTCTTGTGAACATGCATTTTTCTTTTATTAATAATTACATTTTCAAGGGGGAAAATGCATATTTGCAACTAGGAGAAAGTTGCAAATAGCAAAAAAAATAATATACTGTAGTAGAATAATAAAAAAAAAAGCCTACATTTCTATAACAGAAGAGATTTGTAGTGGATTTTTTGTGTTTAATTTTCAATCTGCTCCTGGACTTGTTTATTTTCAGGACTAGGTAAGTAGTTTGAGACATTGCAGGTACTCCATATAGGCATTAATTTACAACGCTTTCTTTTTGCACTTTCAGATACTCTCAGCCTTATAAGCCTCTTTGTGTTTGTATACACAGGTACATGCACAAACACATAAACCCCCACACAGATATATATATATCTGTATATGGCTAATCTCCCTACAATGAAGTACCTCATGGGAATGGATAAATATCAGTAGTCAGTTTAGAAAGATCTCTTGGCTTATTGCATCAGAATACTGAGTTGGGAACCAAGTAAATGAACTGAGGCATACAAGTCAACAGCGAGAAAGTGGTCACTGTAGGGGGGGCAAGCAGCAGTGGAGAGGTGGTTCCTGTAATCAGTAATGTTGTGAATGGTGGGTGGCTTTGGTTGATTTCTGTGGAGCATTTGCTACTATGAATACAGGTTGAGGGCGTTATGTTCACATATACTGTTACAATTTATTTGCACCATATAAAAGCTTCAAGCCCTGACACACACCTGACACTTTATATGTATGTATGCAATGAGTTTGCATTGCTGGCCACTTAGGTCTTACACGTTTGACCTTCTTTGCCTGAAATTGGTATCTTATCTTGATTTTCTGTTGTATGTTGTGCTTTGCCTATTTCTTGACAAGTGCATGTAGATGAAAACCTCTTCCCTGAAATACTTTGTGCAACAAAATTACTCTAATTCTGGTTCTTGAAAGCCACCCAGGCCATTGCCTCCTTTTCCAACTGTCTTGTTAGTAAACATCATGATAATAAGGACCCAAAGGGAGAAGACAAACCAGATTTAACAGACCCAAAAGTTCAATTCATTCAGATTTCTGTTCACACACAACCTTGTAAAGCACAGGTGATGCTTCGTTTTTGTGTGCTTACCACTGAACTGAGATTAAGTTGCTCTTGCTTCCACTGCTTTTCAGCAGAGAATGAAAGGGTACCACAATAACGGAACTGCAAGCTGACATTGAAAAAGAGGTGCTTCTACATATCTATAGGTACAACTAGAGGGAAAAAAAAAAAAAGAAAAGAAAAAAAATAATAAAGAAGACAACGGAAGTGCAATGGATAAGCCATTTCCCAGGTTGGAAGGCACTGGGTGCATTTCAGGTCACCAAGAAACCTGCCACGTAAGTACCCAAAGCTGAAAATCAATCAGGCTCCTTCAGCAGCTTTGTGTTATCAGTCTTGCCCTGCAGAGCACAGATCTGAAACATTAGGCAGCCCAACAAGAAGGGGAAACTTAATTTGAGAGCAGCTGTTTTAAGACAGATACATAATGGTGTTAGAAGAGGAGGACTGCGGTGAGGTGAGAACCAAACAGAATTCTCATTAGGCTGAGGAAGCTTTTAGCTTTATTATTGTAACCAGATGCAGACAGAGTGCAGGCAATGACAGTCACAGCCTAAGTCAGAGGAGGGAGACAAGCATATTGCAATGAAGGTGGCTCAGTTAAAAACAACTAATAACAAATAGTCAGCCTTCAAGGGACTTACTGGACTTAAACTCAAATATTTATTCTGTTGCAGCGATTCTGGATGCTCAACTGGTAATATCGGCCCTGTCACCTCCAGGTATTTAGATACCGGTTTTCCTTGATGGTAGCAGGATTAAGTGCAGAAGTTTATTTGAGGATCCAGGCATAGTCTAGCTATGCTTCTGCTTTCCACTGAAGATATTACCAGTGTTTGTTTCAGGAGGACAAAATCAACTAAAAGTTATTTTAGTTGTTCTGCTCTTTTATTTTCAGACTTAGAAAATAGAAGTACTTTGTTGCATTTCTGTTTTCATTGTTAGTTCTTGAAATTGTGAATTATCTCATGAACAATGAAAGATTTATGTGTCATTGAAGATACAGGAACCTCCAAGACAGAATGCAGTAGTTAAGAGCATGTCATAATACTGAAGAAAGGCTAAATAAAAGAAACGAAGAATTGCATCTTCACCTGAAATTAATAAGGAGAATTGGAATGTATAACAGTAATATACATTTGAATTTATCAGGGCTGTTTGGAAACAATGTTACAGAATCTTTTCAGAAGACATATGTAGCTGAGACCTTGGTTTAATATTTTATCTGAAAATATGTTTATGGTAATTTGAATGCTAAAGCGAAAACTGAAAGATAGGAAGGTCTGTGTTTCTCATCATGCAGCTGAATGTATAATGAATAAATATATGCATTCCTTTTATGATACGCACTTAACATGACTTTGTTTTTTTCTTAGATTATTTTAATTTTCTCAAGGCCTTAGCTATAGTCTTTCTATAGGAGTAAAGCTAGCAGACAGGTACCATCTGTAATAAATGCTGCATTACTTAGCTACTTCTCTTTCATAGAAACAGCAGAGATGTTCAAAGCATGTGGTTACTGAAGGAAGGGTTTCTGTCCATGCATTTGGCAAGGCAGCAGTCATTTGTGCTCTGTCCTGAAAAGCATTATCAGGATTCTTCTACCTGGAATGATGATGTCTGTTACCATCACTTGTATATGTGGGAGCAGGCAACTTCTGCTGTTAACGTAAAACTGAGCAAAGCCTGAAAGACCTGACAAAGACCTTACCAAGCTAAACAAATGACAGCATAATGGCAAACACAGCTCAACGCTGAGAAATAAAAAGCAGCAGCACTGGAAAGAATAATCTGAAGTCTCTTTAATTGCTGTTATAATGTAGAATTACGTAAAACTAGACAGAACTGGAAATGGGATATTTAAGTATCCTAGCTACTAGTCTAGTACTAATTTCCCTACTTGCCTTATTTTCAGGGTACAGCTACCTATGGATTTACAGAATACCAGGCAATCAAAGCTGTCAGTTCTACTATTATAAGCCATTCGTTGCTTATCATGTGTGCATAGCTCATAGGAAGGCAACCTCTGTGACTTGGTGTCCTTGTCTGCAAAATGCTGATAGCAATGCTCACCCAAATTATAACGCACTCATACTCCAGGAAAATAATTATATGCTAAGGGAAATTGTTAGACCAATGTATTTTGATGGGCAATTCCTATGACATGCATATTTTTATCTCACATAGACAGAGTTTACCTGTAGTAGTTGGTACAGTGGTTTAAGTTGCTGTTCATCCACTCTCTTTTTATTTAAAAATTCTCTGTTATAAATAGAAACAGCACACATCGAGACAAAGGCTCATGATAACCCTACATTCAGGAGCATCTCTGGATTAAAATGCGTATGTAGCAAATAATCTAAGCACATCAAGAGCTGGGTCTCCTGCTCTCTCTGGCACACAGAGAGAATAACAAGGCAGAACTCCAGGTGTGGCTGACAGAGCTTGGACTTCCTTTCACTAGTTTGGCACCTCCTTAGCCAAATCAAATATCTTTTGGCTCATCTACATATGTGAGAATCCGATTGGGTTTATCTGCAATTGATAGTGTCTAAGACAGAGAAGAGAGTATTTATTTGGAAGGAATATAGAGCAGAATTAAGAAACGGAAGAAAGAGGCAGCTGACCTATATTTCAGGTACTGGAACATGTCTGTAATGCAGATGAAAAGCCCATTCCAACTCCCCTTTAAATCGTACACCATCCAAATCTATTTGTCATGAAGCAGTTACCTGCTCATAGCTGAAAAAGTGCTTTGATATATTTTTTATGAATCTAGCTTCTCCAGCACTAAGATAACTGATCGCAACACAATCGTGCATTAATTATTGTACTTCTGTCTCCAGAATGCTATCCTATAAAAAAAGGAAAGCTGAAAAACAAGGATTTAGTCATTTTACAAAAAAAGAGCCAGATAAAAAAAGGCTTAAGGAAGAAATTTTTTCTTTTCTTACAAAGTACTATAAAGGACAATCAATTAAGAAAAAAAAAAACAGTTAAAAAATGCCTTTTGAAAAAAACATTCTTTGTTGATATCAGTAAGATATTCAGTAAAGGAGGAAAGAATTAATAATAAAAAAGAAAAGGTGTCATTCAGAAAACATTTGGAAGGCTGGGGTTTGGGTTTTTTTTCCCATCCTGGAAAAAAGTAAATGGTCAGTAACAATTCAAGGCAAGCAGTATAATTTTTTTAATCTGAAATTTGTATCTCTTTTAATTTTTATTTTTAATGTTTCTAAGATACAAAATTCCTCAGTCCATATTCTCTATGAAAAAGGTAAATGATCATGTAAAAAAAAAAATGTTTTACCAGATATTTTAAGTATCCATCTCATATATTTATGCATTCACATATTATACAGATTATAAGGATGCAGGAGTTTTTATTTCAGTTTTCTCTTTGGTACCCTATAAAATGTTCATTCTTGAACTCTATGTTTTAACCATGGTTATATCTTATGGCAATGTCAATAAAATCATTCCACTTTTTTCTTTTGGTTGTTATTATATTGAATCTTTCTGATACATTTTACCTAAACGAAAAGCTGAGGCCTTACAGTTAGCCCCAGAAAAAGACTAATACTGAAATTAATAAAAGAAATATAGTTATTGTCTGATTTATTGTCTGATGTCTGATTATTATTCTTGTCTTTTTTTTGTATGTTACCTTAATGCTTTACTGAAATGGCAGCTGGAGTTTGGCCTTTTAATAAATTTCAGTCCTTAGAACTGCAGGATGTAAAGTCCAGATACACATGGCTTAGCAGCTCCCAATTAAGTTTAAAGGGAACATTATGTTACTATTACAAATTAATTAGGTGAAAGAAAACGTAATGTACTCAAACACTGTGACTAGTGTAAATATACCCAACAGCATTTGTAATAATGTGAATAATTTTTAAGGAGAGGCAATTAGACTGTGAGTTTGCTAGTGCTCCTGATGAAGACTTTCCTGCTGTGTTTTATATACACTCAGATGCTATTTCAGTGGAACATCTTTCCTTCTGTTCTCAGCCCACATGTAAAACTGTGCTTGTCTCAGATCTCAAGTTTCTGTTTCCTTAATGTGGCCATCATGTGTACTATGTCTGGACTAAAAAGGCTAGCCACATTGTAGTCCCTTCTGAAATTCTGTAGGGAGTATGTGAAGACACCAGGTTTCTGCTTAGCATTATAGCTGCTAATAAAATATTTTTTTAAAAAAATAATTAACTGGGCCTGGCATAGAGACATACCCAGCTCTTGGTCTCTAGGAGGCTTTTTTTTTCCAGTTAATGCTTCCACTCCGTTGTCCAACTGAGTACAATAAAGACGTTTGTCCATGTAATCCCTCACTTAGATGTATTTCCATTACTTCCCTAGAGGAAATAATAGAAGCATAGAATCACAGAATGGTTTTGGTTGGAAGGGACCTTCAAAGACCATCTAGTTCCAACCCCCTGCCATGATGGGCAGAGACACCTTCCACTCTATCAGGTTGCTCTAAGCCCTACTCAACCTGGCCATGGGCACTGCCAGGGATGGGGCACGCACAGCTGCTCTGGACAGCCTGTGCCAGTGTCTCACCACCCTCACAGGGAAGAATTTCTTCCTTATATCTATTCTAAATCTACCCACCTTTAGTTTAAAAACATCACCCTTTGCTCTATTGCTACAGCCCCTACTAAAGGTCCCAGTTTAAAAATGTTGTCTGTAGACCAGAACTAAATGGCACAGCTCTTCCACTTCTCGCTTGTCTTCTGGGTCCATATGACATGAGGTGGGAGACCTGGTTTTCCATTTATGTGTCTTCCTTCTACCTCCCTTGCTGGAAAAATTCATTATCCTAGTAGCCCAGGAGATGAGTCAATACACATGGTAAATGGAAAAATAGTGCCTCTCAAAAGACTTAGTTGTGTTTGAGCATTAAAAGCTGATAGGTCATAAATGGGTGTTATGGTCTGGTCTCTGGTATGAGCGTGTTGGCTCAAGATATCAATTGCCTTGATAAGTGTGGGCTTTAGGACTTCCTTTTAAATGAGCACCATGAGAAAAGTGGTCCTTAAATCTCCCATATATTTTCCATTCAAATACAGGTTGAGGATATCCCTGCTTTTCACACCCCAATTGAAGATATTGTTAAGCTTTTCTAATATCTATACTATCCTGCTTTTTGCACATGTGCAGAGAAGGAATATTGCAAAGGAAAGTCATATCTCCTTGTTTCATCCCTTGGGATCCCATCATTTCTTGGGAAAAAGGCAAATACTACAAGTGAAAAGCATCTTCCGAAATCAGTTGCCTAGAAAACCATTCATATTCATGTATTTGGCAAATGCTAAACAGAATATTTTTCACTACTGCTAACAGAAGATGTTAGCATATATTAATAATGAAAATGGAACAGTGATTCTGGCACATCTTTGTGGAAGTGTTTTAAGGTCAGTAGTTTGAGAGAACAAAACAAAATAACATGGGTTTGTACATTCTGTGTTATCTTTGCAAATTAAAAGGGTTACAAACAGCCTTACTCTGCTCCAGCTTTAAGCTGAAACTTTACTGATTACAGTGTTGTGGTATCAGGGTAAACCTGGAGCTGCTCAGGAGGGTATTCGATGTAGATATCTTACAACTACTTACTGAAAGCTATGACTTACACCCAGAGGTCGGTGGGTCTTTTAGATATAACTAACCCAATTCATTTCCTTAACAAATAAGAATGATTTATTTAGGTTCCAGCTTCATTTTTATCCCAAGTACCATTTAAGTATACAAATGTCTTTCTGCATTGCACTGTTTTAAAGCTACTGCATTAAAACTTAGACCAAGTAGACAGACAGGACCACAGCATATCAGCTTTAAAGTACCCAGCTGCAAAGCCAAGAATACAGGCTAAATTTATGCAAGTCATATGTTAATTATGTATGCATGAATGTAATGCAAATGGGCACCCACCTGCATGGATATATATTAATAATACCTTATAGTATTAATAGAATTAATATGAAGGAAATACCATAATTTATTTTACATATTTTTATATTTATCTTTTCATTTTTAGTTAGGGAAAAAGATTAAAAAAAAAAAAGAAAAAATCTACTGCATGTATTATTGTAATGTCATAATAGATTACTTATATTGTAACTAGACTAATTCACTCCATATAGTCCCTCTTTGGCATTGAGTTTCTTGTTCAGCAATCTCTAGAAAGAGGTCTATTAACTGAAATTTACATTGTTTGGAGAGCTCTGGCTTTCTCAGCAAGGCAATGTATCATACAATTAATTAAGTCTCTGGGTCATCCTATTATCAATGAAATTAGGTATTTGTTTGAAGCAAGGTATGTGCCTTAGTAATTTGCTGAGCTAAGGCATGTGCAGGACAACTGGAGGATCAGGCCCAGCCAGCATGGGTTTATGAAAGGCAGGTCCTGCTTGATGAACCTGACCTCCTTCTACAGCAAGGTGACCCATCTAGTGGACGAGGGAAAGACTGGATCTCATCAACCTAGGCTTTATTCTCTTAGGCCTTTGACACCATCTACCACAGCATCTCCTGGAGAAACTGGCTGCATATGGCTTCAACAGATGTACTCTTTGCTGGGTAAAACCCTGGCTGGATGGTCGAGCCCAAAGAGTGGTGGGGAATGGAGTTACAGCCAGCTGGTGGCTGGTCACAGGTGGTGTTCCCCAGGGCTCGGTGCTGGGGCCAGTGCTGTTTAATGTCTTTGTTGATGATCAGAATGAGGGGATCAAGTGCACCCTCGGTCAGTTTGTAGACAACATCAAGCAGGGTCTGCCGGAGGGCAGGAAGGTTCTGCAGAGGGATCTGGGCAGGCTGGAGCGATGGGCCCAGGCCAGTTGTGTGAGGTTCAACCAGGCTCAGTGCCGGGCCCTGCCCGTGGGTCACACCAGACCCCGCAGCGCTGCGGGCTGGGGCAGGGGGCTGGGAACTACCTGGGGGGAAAGGGCCTGGGGGCGCTGGTCGGCAGCCGGCTGGGCATGAGCCCCCCGTGTGCCCAGGTGGCCAAGGAGGCCAGCAGCATCCTGGCTGGTGCCAGCAGTGGTGTGGCCAGCGGGAGCAGGGCAGTGCCCGTCCCCCTGCCCTCGGCACTGGGGAGGCCGCCCCTGGAATGGCGCGGTGGGCTCTGGGCCCCTCGCTCCCAGACAGACCCTGAGGGGCTGGAGCGTGCCCAGAGCCGGGCAGGGGGCTGGGGAAGGGGCTGGGGCACAAGTGCTGTGGGGAGCAGCTGGGGGAGCTGGGGGGTCAGCCTGGAGAGGGGGGGCTGAGGGGAGACCTTGCTCTCTACAAATACCTGAATTGAGGTTGTAGGCAGGAAGGTTAGGTCTCTTCTCCCAGATAACAACCGACAGGATAATTAAAAACAGTCCCAGGTTGTGCCAGGGGAAGTTTAGATTGGTTTTTAGGAAAAAAGTCTTCACATAAAGGGCTGTCAGGCACTGGAACATGCTGCTCATGGATGTGGTGGAGTCACCATCCTTGGAGGTATTTAGAAGGAATGTGGATGTGGTGCTTAGGGACATGGTTTAGTGGGCTTGGCAGCGCTGGGTTAACAATTGGACTTGATGATCTTAAAGGCCTTTTACAACCTAAAATTATCTATGATTCTATAAGAAGCAAGACAATTATTGAAACTACTGGATGTGACATTATAGACAGCTTGTCACTTGTGCAGGAGTGGGCTGAGTTTAGGCCATCCTGAATCCTTCATATCTGAATGCTTTAGTTGTTCCTTTGTGGAGGTAGGAAGCAGGTTTTTACATACTTTCATAAAGTGTCATGTGATGCAATCTATATATGTGTGTGTGTGTGTGACAAATTGGAATGTCCTGAGAATACTATAATCCAAATATTATCTCAATAGTTATTGTGAGCCTAGTCCTGAGGGTCTCTGGCAGCCAGGCTTGCAGGATTGAATCTTTGCACAGGGCCACCCATATGTTCATAATGATTAATGAAACTTCTCAGATGCATTAAATGCACTTGTCTTGTCTTCACACCTCAGTGCACAGTCAAAGAATAATATCAGCCACCAAACCCACTCAGGGTGCTATGCATTATTATTTAATTAAACAACATGGATAATTTCCAAGACTACTTCAAGTATAAACATGGCCTGGTATCTAAGCTCTGTTTAATCTTAGGAAGAAAGTATAAATGTTGAGAAAGGAATTAAACTGAAATGTGAGGAAAACAATTCATGCAAACAGTTCACCTTTTTTGTTTTTCTCCTTCTAAATATAGGTTGAGAAAATCATGAGCTAAGGGAACTCTCCACCAGGCACAGTTTTTTCCTCCTCTCCCCCTCCAGCCATGATGAGTGTGAAGACACTGATTACAGAATTTATTTTTAAAAAATCTGTTTACATTATCTGCAGAGATACACAGAGGTCTAGTAAATTGTTCTGACATATCTGAGTCAGAAGCCCCTTTTAGCCACAGGAGAGTATCCCAGTAATTTAGATGATGTTTGGTTTGAAACTATTTGCTGGAAAAGCTCTGTGAAAGTGTCATTGCACTGCATAGCACCAGCACACCACCTCTGAACATCTGTGACTTAAACACTACCTGCGGTCTGTGCTACCCTTTCCAAGGGAGGCAAATTTACTTCTTTAATATTTTGAAGTAGTGTCATAGAAAAGACTGGATCACTCTCTTTTGCTAATACGTTGCAGTGTTGGTAGGATTTCAGAAAGTGTCTTTTTGCTTGAAAGAAAACAAAGTTAGATCAGACTGGAGAGCTTTTGAAAAGTCTACTCCAAACTAGCAAAGTTATTTTTCATTTTCTGTTCTCTGAGCCAAACCAATGCTTAGCCCTTACTGCACTGTGTTTTTCAGAGGATGCTTATAAAACTCAAGTCCGAATTGATGACGAGCCAGCTTATTTGGACATTCTAGACACTGCTGGACAGGTGAGTAGTTTGCCGATGTGAATCAGTCAATCAGACATAAACCTAAAGATTTTAACCTCAGATATACGGGTCACAGAGCTAGAAGCAAGCTTCCCTATTCAAACATAAAGGGAGCAGTAGCAGAATAACATTGACGAATTAACAAAGAAGTTTAAAGAAATGCTTCAGCAGTATATTGTAACTTCGAAATCAGACCAGAATAGACAGACAAATATAATCAAGTAGAAGATAAAAAGCTGTTTGTTTCTTTTTCTCTTGTATGTAAAAACATCTATCACAATAGTGGAATGAATACATGCAGTTGTTGGTTTGGTTTATGTGTTTATCATTCCTGTTTTTCTATATATTACAGGTATCTGCTGGTCTACTTGTAGATCAAGTGTTTTATTACCAGTCTTTTCCTTACTATGTTATATTTAAACATCAACTGCTCAGCCACAAGGAACATATCTTCATGTCAAAAGTAGCACACAGTGTATGTCTGACATGTATATGCATGTGTGAGCATCAGTCAGAGAATTGTTTCACATACAGTAAGGCAAAGGAAGGAGTTAAATGCAAGAATTTCTTCTACTTGACTCAGTTCATCCCCTTTCCATCTCTGAACATTTTTGTTGTTTAATGAAAGCATTGCAGCTGGTTGATCTTTTCCTGAGGTACGTGTCAGGTTCTGTTTGAAGGTTTTGATAGTTTCATGAGTTTCCATAGGGGGTGTGCAACTTGTACGGGAATGAGTTAATCAACAAGGACAGAAGATCCTTCCAACAAACAAGATTCAGGAAGTATAGGCATGGAAACCTTGATCTCAACTTCTGAAAGGTCTGAACACACCTTTGCTGGGCACTGCAAATGGTGGGAAATACAGTTTGCTGCCAGGAATTAGAATGGCATCAAGGTACAGAAAGCAGAACATAGTTCAGGGGGATTGTGGCCTGAGTTTTACATGTGAACGAAATATAGGCCAATTTCAAAGTGAACCCAACCTAGTTTCAGGAATCAAAGGGTGCTCTGAATTATTCTTCCTTGACCCAAAATTACACAGTCTCAGCAGTTAACCAGTGCCTTGCTGCTGCGTCTCCTATAAAAGTGTTTGATTCCCCAGAAAATTTAAGCTGAATTTCAAGACACGTATTCAAAGTGGTGAATTTAAGTGACCTAAAATTTTTTATTGTAACAGAAGAATAACATAAAGGAGTTCAGCGCATAATAGTCCTCACATAGCTTCAGCAGTGATTTGGCTGGGGGAAAGAAGGAACATCATAGCTGTTATTTGGTAATGTCTGAACATATCTGTGCTTGTGTTTGAGAAGGGGAAGAAACATCATCTTTGCCCACTGAGGCAAGTAACTTCAGCCCTATGTGGTCATTAGTGCAAAATCACCAGGGGAATTACACCTCTAGCTGTTTGCTTAGCCTTGTAAGGCTTTATGGGTTAGGGACCTCCTGTGTTATCCTTTCATATAGTTCACTGTCTACATCTACTTCATTCTACTCCTAAATTCACTTTAGTCTTGTTTTGTAGAGTTAAAATGCTAAAAAGTGAAATACTTTCTTTCCCAGAGCTGAAGAGAAATGGTGATTCAGAGTTTATGTGTGCAGCTTTTTACTAGGGGAAAGAGGAGCAAAATGCTGTACAGGATTTCTTGTAATACGCTGTAAAACCAAGAGGAATAATTTATTTTACTTTGATTTTTTTTTCTCATTTGTTTTTGTTACTAGAAAAATAAATGTTTGTTGTGTTGAGAAAAAAAATACTCAGATATTGATAAAATTTTTCTCCTCGCACCCACCAAAATTAAAAACTCTATTTTGAATTTTTTCTTAATTAGAAAAAGTATTTTTTTTAATGTTTGAAATTATTTTTTTAAATTAAAAAAAAAAGTGGCAATTTCAATCCTTTTGAAAGGTCGTTTTAGATTCAGGAAAAAAGATAAAAATATTCCTATGCATTGAACTTTTAAGTAGCTGAAAATATTATGCTTTCCAATTTAAACAAAGCTCATCTTTTGTCACTTATGTTCACTTTTTAGGAAAAATTCTCCACAAAACTGTACAATTTTTACATATTTTTTTCTTTTTAATTTCAATAGTAGAGAAAGGTTGGAGACTATAAAGTTTTATTTCAAGAAGGGACCAAAACATCCATAATATGGCATGTAATGACCAGAGATTTTGGAGCAAGCAGAGACCGGTGGCAGCAGCACCACACTGCAGACCATCAGCCTAGGACACCAGACAGCCTGGGTGTAGCTATTCCACCTCAGGGTCGAGTTTGAGTTGATATGAGAAAATCTCTGCTTTAAATTTCCCTGTTTTTCCAGTGCAGACTCTCATCACTGAAACATGTCTCCATGTATCTGTGCTAGGAAGCTCTCCCTACACCCCTATTTTTCATAAGTCCATTCTAAGCATCCTGGATTTAGCTGATTGTCTTTGCAGATGTCTTTGAATTTGCTGCCTCTCTTACCTACACAGCTCCCAAATAAATCAATACCTAATCCAACTCCCATTGAAGTCAAAAGCTAAAATAGCCTCTTTCCTCACAGAGGGTTTAATGGTGCTCTCACTGAAGTTCAAACTGAAATCTTGCTGGAGCTTTGATGACTCAGGGTGAATACTGAAAGTGCCCAGTTACGCTCGTGACGGTGCGCTCTGATGGTACCTTGCCAGGTTTCATGTTAAAGCAGAGATGGTGTTACAGCTTCTAAATCATGTAGTGGAAGTCCTTGCAGTCATAAATACTTCAAAGTCAACTTTGAATAATGACTTTAATCACTTCAGAAGTTCCAGGAGCTAAAATTGTAATTCTTCCCTATTTGGGAAACACAGGAAGTCAGTAGAAAAACTGACCAAAGTTAATGTATTTTGTTGCTGTTCTTGAGAATATGTGCCACCAAATATGCTTCTCCTTTCCTTGCTGTACCTATGCACTAATTGAACACTTCAACACTGACTACATATTGTGATTTGCTAGTAATTAATCTATTTTTTTCATTGTCAATTCCAGGGTTAAAAATCCACATCTGATTTCACACACGAATGGGTAAAAATCTTTGCTATTTTAACTAATAGATACAGTTTGGAGCACCAAAATGTAAGTGGAGCTTCAGAAATATTCTGATTCTCAACTTTCTGAAGTTAAAAAACATTCAAAGTGAAAAACAGAAACATGAATAAACCCTTGGTGTTTCTCATCTAGTTATTGATCTTTCTCTTCTCATATGCATACATAGACACTATTAAATACAACAGATCGCTCCTCTCAGGAAGCAGCCTGATGTTCCATGGACTCTGGATAGATATTTTCTACATCATCATTTGTCCTCTAGTGCTCCGCCAATATTGTTTTTCCACTGCAGATGCAACAGGAGGCATGTTCTTAATGTATGTAGGGCTAATGTAAGTAGTTACACTTCACTGAACTCACTACCCCTGCTTTTCACCACCTGCTACCCCTGCCAGCAGGGTAGCCTGTCTGTGCTCACCACAATCAACTTCAGACAGAATAAGGTTACATTTACCTTGGAGATTTTCAAGAGTAGGTATTGGTAATAGAGCTGCTTGTAGCCCAATTGTCATAAACAGTTTGTACCATAAGGCTTGAAAACATGACGTGCAGCAAGAAGGAAATGAACAAAAAATTGATTTTGTTTTCTTTTTCAACGACACAACTGAATCTAAAAGATGTTTATCCTTAGCCTCACATTTGCTAATAGAAGACACTATCAATGATGTCTTTGGCTTTGCTTAACCAGAAGTTCTCTTCTTAAACCTAAAATTTTCTTTTTGTGTCTACATTTCAATTAAAGCAAAACCAAAAAGCAGACAGAAACAGAGAGACAATGTGAGATTGAGATTCAGGAGGAATTTTGTGTAGTTAGTTTTTAACCCTCTAGGCTAGCTACGATTTAGCATGTGGAATAAAGAATAAAACCTTCATGTGAAAATATTACCTGTAAAGCTTGACCTTCCTTGTTCAACAATGTTGATGGGACATTTTTTGAGTAACTTTCCCTTGAAATTCACCCATGAGCCTCTCTCTCTCCCTTAAGGTTGGGAGAGGTGTTGTGGCAGGGGGAAGTATATATAGGATGCCCCTTTTCTTATCCAATGTGTCATAAACCCTATCTGCTTTTACCTATAGTTGATTTAAACTAGTGTAAACTCTTTGCTTTCCAGGAAAGTTGTGGTGTACATGAAATGACACTCAGACCTCAAGGCTGCATTCAGTTCCCTTCACAATTATTCTCAGAAAGTGACAACCCCCGGCTGCTAGCCATGCACAAAAAGCCTCCACACAGAGTTACAGAAACCTTCTGTTCACTCATTTAAGCTTTCCCCCTCTCTCGTCTCACTTAAAAATATGTTGCTGCTTCTGGAGCCCAGTTTGAATCCCTCCTCGTGGAGCAGACCCAGCGGTTCCCTCTCCTGCTGTATTTATAAACTGTTGACTGACACAGGTGCTTTCAGTCTTACACATCTTTTCTCCTGACGACACGTTACCCAACCCCCCTGTTTAGACCTTTTACCAAACTTTAAAAGAGCATCAGGGTTCTCTTCACCAAAAAACAATCTGAGATGACCCGATGTAGAAAAGGCAAAATTGTTCTCAGACATGAAGTAGGTAAGTATGCAGGAAAATGGATTTCTGTACCTGTCAGCGAGACAGTACATTTCAAGATTATTGCACAAATTTTTGCTTGTTAAAACATGAGCTTTTTATGATAAACTTAGTGCACCAGTATATTTCCCAGGTGTGAGCCAGAGTCTTGAAAAATTGGTCTTAAAATGTGATGGCATGCCATTTCAGGGAGATTTTCCTTTGTCTGGAGTGGTGTGCACATGAATTCATTTCCAGGCAGACACTTTTCAACCTGACAACAACAGTGCGCTCTGTAGTGAAATCCATCTCTCAAATTGCTAGCAAATCACAGGACATGTTTATCCTGCCAGCCTCCAGGACTATGATTTTCGCCCCCTGCTTCAAGCTTTGAAGAGGGACCATATTAGTCCCAAGAGCCCTTCAGATAAACACTCTTGCTCAGCCTCAACACTATAGTCCGATGACTCACTCAGGCTGTTACCTGAGATCCTTCTGCTTATTATCTAAACATGCTGCTCTAATCCTGAATCAATGGAAGTCAAATCTCAGACTACACTAGTGCAGCTTATCTCAAGGAAATGTAAAATGCCTTTTCGGTGGTAATTATATTTTAATGGCCCTTTACAGCACTTTTAAGGGGAAAATAATTTTAGTGCACTTTCTGCTAGGTGTTGTAGTGAGTAAATGAAAGCCATTTTATTTTTAAAGCATAGTGGTAGTGAACTAAGTAGCAACCATTAACACTGTATTAGGTGAAGAACATTAATTTTATTTTCTTTATGTGTTCTTGTTTCACAGGCTGATGATGACATACTTAGAAAGTCAAACCATAGCACTGAAAATTTGGTGGATTCTCAAGGCAAGCTGTTCGGTACTTTCTAGGAAGAAGTAACATCTCTGCCATGACCAAGTCATTTTATTTGGGAATAGACAAATTTTGAAGAAAAAATTATCTGGCACATATTAATGAAAAAACAGTTCCAGTAAATCGTAGATGAGATTGCAGACCTGACTCCAATTTCTTTCAAATTATGGGCAAAATATTCTTTGGCTTCAGTGGGAAAAGGTCTAAGCTTATGCTGTCAAAAAAAGATACACTATTTTAACAAGACCAGGCAACTGGCAACTCAGATTCCTAAATTCCTTTCTGGTCCTTGTCAATGAGTGGATCATGGGGCAATAAAGGATGAATCAGTTTGTATTTCTAGGTCTGCATTCTGATGAACCGGTGCAATAAGCTGTTGCAGGGAGCAGGCATTTAGGGTGAACATCAGGGTTTGTTGAGTCTAGCAATGCTGATCTCCTGCCCCTTGTCACCGTTCCGCGTCAGTAAAGTCAGTGTGAGTGGTTCCATATTACAGGTGAAGGAATATTTTCCAGTGTTGGCTGTTCTTTCTCCATTTTTTTTTTTTTCTTTTGAAATGCTTTCTCTCCTGCTGCTCTTTTTCTTTCTTTAACTAATAACTTCCAAAAATAGATATACAGTGATACTGCTGAATGATTTATGACTTTTTAAATAAGAACCTTTAAAAGGGGGAAAAAAAAGAGACTTCATTACATATTCTGATTAAAGTAGAAACCCCCCTTTTTCTTCTTTCCAGGTCTTTCCTTGTAGTATTTCTTTGGCGAGGTGGGAGCTTGTGTTCTGATGTACATTGTATGGAAAACATCTATATAAAAACATCCCATATGATTAAACTTTGTCCAGATCCTCCACAAGACTGTGGTTATATAAATTTGTCTTTTCTTCTAACATTATATACTATATTGTATACTTCTTTCCACTATTGGATGGCACTGAAGCCCTCTGGAGTTACTTCCAGCAGACATTAGACATGCTCTAAGTGTGTCCTGATTTCTATATATATATATAAGCAACCGTCCTAGATAATCTCAGTAGGAATTCCATTCCACAGAGGTTCATCTATCAAAAGATACTTGTTACCAAGCAGCCGTACACAGAGCTGGGACTCCAGTGGACAGAAAATTGTTTTCTACCTGTATCAATTGTCACAAAATTCGTATCAGAAAGGTATTTCCAGGACTAAAAACTTGGCTTGCATGCTGAGAAAAATAGCACGTGTAACAGCGACCTCCTGCTGCCATTTGACTTGACAATAACAAATGACCAAGACAAAGGTCTTTTGCTGAGTGGGGTGTTCATGCTTCTCAGGAAAAGTGGGTTGTCCCAAAGAACCATAATTTTCAAAACTTATTTCTCCTTTCTTCTATTCTGTAACTGCTGGATACTCTACCAATGCATTGAACGGTGGTGTCTCCAGACTAGAGACACCAAACAATAGGAAAAAACAAGAAAGCAAAAAGTTACAGAGTTTTATCTAAATTACCCAAACCTTTGAACTGAATGAAATATTTGGCTGGAATAGGCTTTCTAAAGATGTTATTTCCATTTCACACTAGTAGGAGGTGAAAAAAACTAAAAATGAAAGACATCTTTCATAGCTGAAGTTACAATAACTTTGCCCCAGAACCTGGAAGTGGCATCAACCCCCACAAAAAAAGCAAACTCCAAAAGCCTACAAAACCAACAAAGAACATAAAAAGTAAACCTCAGTAAATTTTGAACTCCATTGCTTGTCACCTCTCCTTTGTAATCTGAGGAATGTTATTGCATCTATCCAGATATTAAAAGGAGGAAATTAAGAACAAAGCAAAAATTGAAGAAAATAATTAGGTAAAATATGGAACATTTTCTGTTTTCTTTTTTTAAACTGAATGTATTTCAGATATGTTTTTTTCTTAATTCCACAGGAGAAATCTTGCATAGATTGCATAGATTTTTGTGCCTGCTTTTATTTTGTCCTAATGGCTGAGGAGAATGAATTGTTGCCATGGGAGTTCCATGTCATTATCAGAGCAGCGGGATGATGTGAAGCAAACCAAGCCAGGGCACAGACTTTTCTTTCAAAAAGACAAACCCCAAAAGCTTAGCAAGTAGCTGCATAGTTGTACCTGTGTAGGAAATCAGATCTTCTCTTACTTCACACCATGAAGCAAGCTGAAGAAGTCAGATTCCACTGAACTTCTGAATTGCAGATGAGTTGTGTCCTTGTGCTGGACAGTCTTGGGGTATGTCAGAAGCTACTCAGCATTTTCAGGATCTATTGCTCTAAGCTAGATACTTCATAACTTACAGTTTTGGAGCTCTCCCTTTGTCCTTAAAGTTGGGGTTTTTTTTCTAATGAAATAATAACTGTTTTCCTGTTTTATAGGCAGGCACAGAGGCTATGGATCTGAAAATGGGTGTCATTCTCCCCACCAGAAGTGAATTAGCTTCAGTTAAATTATTTCTGATTTACTTTAAAGGCTGGATAATGTAGCAAATGGCTCTGGATGCAATCTTCAGTCTATGTTCAATGTATGAAGCAATATTCAACTCCTTAAAAAGTTAGACATTTATTTGAATTATTAGAAAAGATTTGGTCTTACTGAACATCTGATGTTCACATCATACAAAGTTACCTTAGAGACATTCTGTGAACTGCTCACAGTGGCAGCGTCACACATCCCTGCTGTTTCAGCTAAGGCTGTGTTCCCACAAGCCCCCAGAAGGTCACTGAGAACAGCCTTGTAGGACTGTATATATAGATGTATATATACAGGACTGTATATATAGATACCAATCCAGTGCTTATCGCTGTGCCCTTAATGCTACCTTAGCCACCTGTCTTGCAACAGAAAACATTTGTGCAAATGTGAAGAAAAAAGAACAGTGGGATCTCCTTCGTGCTGCCAGTCACAGGGGCATGACAACTTAGCCCATCTGTGCCACAGAATCCTACCAGGTTTTAATATTGCAAGCAATACAAAATAAGCACAGCTGTAACAGCTGGTTTGCATTTGTATTAGTGATGGTTTGTGTAGTCCGCAGGGAGCACATCCCTTAGACAAACGGTGAGCTAAATTTCAGTGGCAGAAGTGAGTGCACAATTGATTAAATGCTACAAAAGTCTAAAATAGCCACTCAGCAGATACTTTGCTTCTTCCCTCCCTCCCCTCCCCCCCCCCCCCCCCCCCCCGCCCTTTTCATATTCTTAGCTTATATTACACCTCTGGTGATGAGTAGGGCACAGGGGAGGGGAAAGAAATGCCTGCGTTGTGGAATTTTAAGGTAAGAACACTTGTTATGGAAGTCATCACGAGAGAATATATATGCAAGCCAGAATCTCATTTGCAGTCGTTTATCAGAGCAATGAGGTGTCTGACTCCACAGCCTCTTGCTTCACTTCTGCAAGGCTGCACAAGCCTCAGTGGGGAAGATGGCAAGTCTACGGTGCCCGTGTAAGCTGACAAGAGCTTGTTTAAATCCCTGGTGAGCCCTTGCTTGCAGCTGCAGTCATTACCTCTTCACTAGTGGGTTGTTGTCTTTTTTCCCCCCCTCTGCTGTTTACTAAAATGTAATTACTGAGCTATTAATTCTTTCCCTTTACCATTTATGATGCATTTGTGATAAAAGGTGAAAACTGGCTTTATTCTTTCTTGCATACCAATGAGGAGGGGGGGAAAGTATTATATGGTGTGCGATAAACCAAATGCAGTTGGGGGTTTTAGAGGTAGTTAACAATGAAGATTGCTTCACTGCCTGCATTTAGAAGAAAATTACTAAGGTGTTTAAGAGAGAAACCATTAGCATTAATATGAAAGAAAAAGATAGTTCTCTGAGTTAGGGATTGTTGCACTGAGGCATTTTTACTGGCATTGTGGAGAACTGATATGGTGATTTCATCCATATTTAGGGGTGAATGAAAAGTAGATATCATCTCCTAGGTGATGGACTGCGTATTTTCATTACTACCTATGACAAACCATCTTTGGAAGAGTAGGATTAATAAAGTTAACAAAAGCACAGTGGCGGCTAACTGGCAAATATATTATCACCTGAAGGCAGGAGGGCAATTGGAGTGGGAACATTGGGAACATTAGTGCAGAGAAGCTACTCCTGGAGGGAGAGTCTGAGTACTACTGCAGGTTATTTAGTAGTTCCTTAGTGAGAGGGGAGAGTCACCATGTGATTCTGTTTTAGGAATTCCTGAGTTATTTTATTGGAAGATGTTCTCACTTGTCTTTTTTTAATTATTAATTTGTCTTTCCTTATTTTTTTCTACCAGGCTGATGTGGTTCAATCTCACTTCATAAGCCAGCCATGATGCAGAACAGTATGTGAATACAGAATAGCAAGTGCATATAAAGTGTTCTGCAGTTAGCGAATGGGGCAGTGCAACAGTGATCCAGCAGCGTTCAGGGTGTGAAGGAACATCTACAGCTGCCTTTCATAAGATTTGATTCTGCACAGTCTGTGACTGTGAGCAATACCATATACGATGAGAAGAGGTAGCAGAGCTGAAAAGAGAAGGTGAACATCAGTCTTTAAGCCCACAGGTAGAAAATGTCATGAATTCACAAATGATGAAAACAGATTGTGTCCCACAATGATTTAAGGAAGTCAGTAACCAAACTAACCTCACAAACTGGTGGTTTTCCAAAAGGGAGAGAATTTGGACATACTAATACAGTCTCAGACTCATCTGAATGAAGATGAGACTAATGTCCTCATGAATTAACTAGATCTAGTAACTGAGATTAAGAAATGAAAGGATTTATTTTTGATTAATCCTTTCTTTCTATTTAGGACTTTAAAGGTTCATTAAGTCTCTCCAGTAGTCAGAGCTTAAAGATGTATTAACAGATGTGAAGGAATCCATCTCTTTCTCTGCAAATACATTAGTCTTCAGAAGGAATCCTGACCTGAGGTCTGGTGTAATACCAGCTCCTGTTTGGGGTTGAAGACTTGTTTCTAGAGGGAGCAGGCTGATGCTGAGGAATGTAAGTGTGGGGGAAGGGTAGGAAGGGAAAACTTCCTTTTTTTTAAAAAAGTTTTCATCCAAAATTTAGTGTAAATTAGAGATGTAAGACTCTGCTTGCATTTCATGTTCAGTGTGAGTCTAGTCGTGTTTCTCAAATTGCCAATGATCCATTCAGATGACTCACTCAGCTTGGACCATCTTCTTGCCCATAGGCAAGGTTTTGAGCTACTCTCTGTCATTCAGCCTACCTAGGTGGTGAGCTTATCTCCTCCATTTCCAGACTGTACACTGAGCTCCAGAAAACCCTGGAAGTGAGCAGCTAAGAAGTAATGTTGCTATTATCACAAAAGTGTAAATCATGTCTGTGTCTTCCACCAAAGATCACCTGTCATGAATATTCTCCTTCTGCCCATGTCCCTTTCCAGGTAAATAAATTAGCTTTAACTGGGAGTGGCCAGATGAATAGGCACTGATTTCAACAGCCTTCATATTTTGCTGCTGGTTGTCTTCTACATTATGGATTAATTTCAGTATCTCTGCTTTTTTAATTGTACACTACCAGAGTTAAGAAAAAGCCTACTGATTTTGTACAATGTGGAGATTGTAATATTGCCTTGGAAGGCTGTCAGATTAAGTTCAGACAGGCACTAGTCTACTAGGAACATGGACTGCATCTTTTATGTTATCTTTATACTGTGCCCATCATCAGTGATGTGCATTTTGTCCTTCGTACAAATTCACGGAAAGAAAGGGATATTGCTGTTTTATAACAGAAGCAAGGATTCCTTCCTGTAATTATAAGGCGTGAGACACTGACTGATCATTAATCAAGGGACTGATTATAATAATAATCCACTTCCACTGCAGGCTTATGGGCTAATTCTCATTTATACTAATCCCATTTTGAACAGTTCCTGGATCATAACTAGAGCAGGCAAAAAGGGTTGTAAGAGAGGGGTCTGGTTTACAGCCAGAACAGTGTAGAGACTCGATGCAGAGAAGAATCAATCCCTGTCCTCCAGTATTTAAGCCAGAGCCCTTGAATTTCCTTTGGTCTGTGACTGAGCTGTTTTTTCAGCTCTCTTCCTTCCTCCCAGTGATGTGGCAGATGGTTTAGGCTGGCACAGGTGGCTGGGTACCACCTGCTGCAAATTTTTCTGTATCTTTTGGTATACAGCTCCTTTTGTTGTTGCTGTTCGCAAAGGATGACTGGAAATAAGAGGGAAGCAAGAAGAGAATGTGGAGTGATGCTGATATTTTTCAGTGTTTTCTTGTTTTCTGTTGTTGCTGAGATCCTACAGATGATGCATGCTGGAATCCTGTGAGCAAAGGCAGGAGATTTGGAACTGTGACTTCTGAGATTGAAAAGATGTATCTGTTTATTATCTCCTAAGTAACTTAGCCCATGCTGAGGGATAACATTTCTCGCTGCTGAGTGTTGCGAATGGAAAAATTCTTTATTGGCTTTAGGCACTAGATGTTACATCCTCTCGACCTTTTGAACTCCATGGGAAATAAAACTGCCTTGCAGAAACTAAATGAAAAGTTTAAAATGAAGAGGAGAACAAGTGAGCTGTGGCTTATATTGTGGACCTCAGAGGATTTGTATTTAGCTTCCTTTGAGGTAGTGAGAGAGCTACACTACCTAGGAGTGACTTCGATGACTAAGGAGAGACATCCCTTGTGTCTTAAACACTTCTCTGAAGATGGGTTGAATTACTCTTGAGGTGATCATATCTCTGTCCTGAATTCAGAGAGAAACTTGAAGACTAATGTAGAACAGGTGACTACCTGTTCAGTGGCAGAAACCAGATGAAACAAGTCCCACCATTTGCATCTAGATTAGCAGTGGTGTTATGGTGGTTATAAGGTATAATCCACCCAACTTCCTATCTGGAAGCTTTCTCATTCGAAATGTAACTGCTGCAGGTTTCTTGCTGCTTGCTTTTACAGCTGACCTTTTAAAGGCTACTTGCTTCTATACCTTGTCCCACCCCACCCCCTCAAAAAAGAAAAAAAAGTGAAAACCAAATAATTATCACAGCACTACTCACCAGGGTACTTTTCTTAGGTAAATCTATTTGAGGAGACAAACGAAAAGCAAAGCACACTTTATGACAAGCAGTGTTCAGTGAATGAAGTGTAATACCAGTGAAGTTAACTGTGATGTTTATGTGCATGAGACAATTTATTAACAGGGATATGGGAGGATTGCATTTTGCCTTTAAAAAAAATCATTTGCTGCTAAAAAATAATCTTTGACCGTATTGGCAAAAACTTTCCTGAGGTAGAAGGAATTCCCAAATTTTGTAACCAAAATTTCTTTTTCTTAAGTGAACAATGTATTTTCCTTTATTTCTTGTATGTTGTACAGTCTTTACTTTTGATTATCTCACTATTCGAAATAGGGGGGTTTATCCCCACTGAGTTTCATGTGTCCTTTTTGTTCATGTTACCCTTGTTTATTGATTTTCATAGATGAACAATATACTGCCTGTTTCCAAGATCATAGCTACCCCCCCACCCCCTTCACCAGTGTTCACTAGAAATGTGAAAAAAGCCGTCATAATAAGAATGACCCCTGTGGTAATCAGGGAGACAGCTTTGATTAAGAACATCTGTTAGCAGATTCCCAGTTCTAAAGTCAAGCAGAACATAAGACAAGAAGATATAGAAAGTGGCATTTCTCAAACTGTGAGGCTGGCCTCCCTGGGGAGACTCTGACCTCTTCCAGATATACAAGCCAAGATCATAAAAAAAAAAACCAGAACAGACATCAAAATGTGTGGGGTGTGTGTAGTTTGAAAAACATGACACCTTTGTTTCTGAGGTGCGGCATCTTTAAATTTCTAAGCTCTACACTTCTGAAGAGTGCAGAGAAGGACTGCACATCTAACCATTGTGCTGTATTTACTCCTCAAACACATCACAAGGCAATGAAAAAGAAGGGACAGATATGATGCTCCCCTGTTCATTGCCTGTGTCCTTTTATTTTATTAGTTCTTCTCTTCCCCCCCTGCCGCTTTCTCTTCTCCTTTTAGAAAGGCTGTCTATTAGCAATGCGTAATGTGGGCATCCCTGAGAACTGGCTTCAGTTTTGAGTTCTGCTGATGTAAAATGGTGATGTGGAAGTGATTGTTTTTTAACAATTTCTGTTCTAGGTTGGAAAAAAACCCCACCTTTTCTAGCCCAGAGGTTTTTCTCTGGCATTGTTCAGCAGGAAATACTTAGGAAACCATATATTAGGCTTGGTTTCAGTGAACTCTGTGATAGACCTTCCTAGATTCCTTCAGTCAGCAAGGTAGGGTTGTCCTGAGCTAAACATTAGATCCAAACCCCTCTGTTAGATAGCAACCCATAAATTAATCCTCATGAGGATCTAGGTATCTAAGTGTAGGCTATCTGACTTTGCTGCTCAATGCCTACACTTCGTCTTCTGGAGACATTAAGGTACTGATCTTATTTGGAAAGAATTCTAAACTCTAATGAAAAAAAAAAAAAAAGAAAGCATACAAGTTCCATTTATATTTCTATGAAAACAATATTAATTTTAATAATAATTTTAAAATTGCTTTTTATGAAAAGTGGGATAAAAAAGGATAAAGCAAGGTGACAGGGAGAAAACAAAGGACAAGCATTTTCTTCTTTGCCAAGTTGTTCTCCTAAAAGCTAATAGAAAAAGCAAGCGTATCCAGGAGGAAGAAATGTGGAAACAGGTAAAGCCTCTCAAGTATGAGTATGGAAGTTATTTGTTGCTAGAGTTGAAACTTTTGATATAGGTAAAAGGCAATGAGATGGGTTTATTACAGGTACACTGGCAACGAAATGAACACCAGAAAAAACAGGTCTGCTGCTGGAATGAGTGAGTGGACTAACAATGAGGAACACGGAAAAGACTGACATACTTAAGGCTTTCCCAGCCTTTACAGGCAATCCGGGCTCTTACACCTTCCAGGTCTTCATGCCTCGCAGGAGAGTTTGAGGAAGAGATATGCTACCTTTAGTAGAGGGCATCAACAAAGGACAAGTTAATTAAGCTGGGTGTGTGCAATTTGATACAAGATGGGATGCATCTGAGTGTGTTGAGAGAGCTGCTCTGTGTCACTGTGAGGCTATTCTGTCCTCTGAAAAATCATGTGAGATGCCTCATAACTGATGAAAGGCAAATGTGACATCTATTTAGGAGTAAAATAATTATTCAGACATTTTCTTGCTAACTTTCAACAAGTAGACATATATAATCATATAAGGACTAGTATCAGGGGGTTTTTGCGTGCAATTATAATGGAAAAAGGAAAAGGTTATGCTGCCTTCTTTCAACTTTTAGAAAAGTTTTATTTTGTTTCTATCCGGACTTGATGCTTGTTCTCAAGTATAACATCTCTCTCAAGAAGAATGGTGATTCTGTTTCACAAGATTTCTTACCACACTTTTCAGTTACGTCTTACTCATAATACACAAGAGAGTATTAGAGCCTGATGTCAAGCTGCGAAGTGCTATAAGCATGACAAATCTTCACTTTAATTCTTGGAATTGATTTCCCTTTGAGGAGGTGTGATTTCCTTCTGTCTCTTCCCTTTAGCAGTTACCGACTTGGGAATGTTTCATATTTTCCCCTTATTAAGTAGCAAATGGCATCTAGTACTATTCCTGAATATTTTTTTTTTAAAGCCATTTTTACATCAGGAAACAATTAAGGAAGATATTAGTGTGCCAGCTGCACAGATAAAGTGTTGCTTATTTTATAAGAGAATGAGGCAAAATATAAAAATGAAACCACTGAAATATCTGTAAAACCTTTGGGTTCATGTCCATTTGCCTCTGAACATTCACAAAACTCAGGTGAACTTGGATTTTGGTTCTGCTTACTGTAGATACACAAGTCAACTCTGAAATCAAGTCGGACTTGAACTAAGAAATGAAAAAAGAGATTTATTTCCATCTTAGTCCTTTGTCTTGTATATATATTATGCATACATGATTACAAACATTATAGTATGTTTATTGGAAATTGTATTTTTTATATTTTTTCTTAGTATGTATTATGTTGAGGTTCTTGGTGAACAGAGAAAAAAACAATCCACTTTTTATTGAAATCCAAGAAAAGGGTTATCTATGTTTGACCTTGCAGACCTTGACTCTGTACTGAGCAATCATGCCAAGAGGAAAAAGCTGAGAAGTGAAACTCAACATCAAAAAGTAAGAACAGCAATGACTAACTGAGTTAACAACAGAAAACCAAGAAAACCCAATTCCGTTTCTATAGAGTAATTAATGCCTCTGAAAATGGATCACTGCAAACATGACACAAAAATATTTTGGCTGCTTAGTTTAATACATCAGCAGCAATAACATGTCATAATAAAAAATTGCAGAAGTAGATTAATTTCATATCCTTAAAGTCATAACTATGCCCAGGCATGAACCAGAAAGCGTAGGTAAATGACTGACGCAGGAATGGCAGTGCCTAAAAGCTGAACACTTTGTCCCTTTGGACTGATTCCGTGTGTAAAATTAGGAACCCAGAGTCTCCTGGCAGTCAAGGAAAGCCATTAAGCGTTCCTGTGAAGTGATCTGGGGAGTCCTTCTGCTGCAGAAAGTCACTTACTGTGACTTAAACAGGGATATGTGACCCAATTCCTTCTTAGTTTGCCATCTATAAAGGAGTGTGCAAAGCTCTGAGCACTTCCTAGAAGTGGATCATCTCGCTTAAGAACTCTTTCTTGTAAAAGGCTGTGCAGAATTATTGTACAGTGTTACAGCAGCTGACTCATGAAATCCCTAACCCAGGAAGACAGGTCATCTGGGCTGGAATTTAGGTTCCATACTCAAACATGTCTAAACAGGAGGTAATCGCTCCATTCAGCTGTATAAATAGTCAGCATACTTTAAAACAGATAAAGGAATAGATACTAGATAACTAAAGTGATAACTACTTCTCATCAGCAGAAGCCATCTGCAGTCCATTAATTGCATTGACTAGCTTACCATTATCTATAAGGGAGTCTGAGATAGTGGCCTGCAGCTACAGGCAGCTAAATTCAGGACCCTTAACCCACAAGTGTATCTCCACATAAGGTTTTCATTGCCTGTCCAGCCTGAAGGGATCCTGGCCTTTTTCAGCTCCTCCTGTGAAGGAGAGTACCCTACTTATTGTGTCGCAGAACAGTTCTAGGTGACTGATGCAAAGAGAAGAACATCAGGGGGGTGGAGGTTGGTGGACTTCGGAGAGACCCTTGTTCTGGCACGAACGCCTGAGATCTAAGGGTGAGTAAGAGAGAGGTAGTATGTCTCTGTATTTAATAAGTAACACCCCCTGCCCATAGCTTGGAGACCTTGGGTATGGTCTCCAGTCTGGTATTGCACAGTTTATAAACCCAGTGGCTCTCTAATGTAGGTGGCAGCTGAGGACCTGGGAACAGAGACAGAGTTCCATTTTTTGTTTCACCCAAACCAGCAGAGTGGAGAACCCTTTTTGTTTGATATTTTCTGCGTTTCTCCCCACCATTGCCTTACTCTTTACACATCCAGTTTCAAGAGGATGGGATAGAATGTGGCTTGATCCATTCTGTGCTATAGCTTGGTAGTTAATAAACTCTCTGGGAGGCCAGTGGTGATAGTTTTGAGATTTTGAAATTCTGAGTAAATACCAAAGAAAAATCCTACCCTTAAATTGCCTATTAGTCTGCTATTTTGGAGCTTAGTCTATGAACTTTTTCCTGTAGCAGGTGAAATATTTTGAATGATATATAAGAAAGCCCTTGGGTAAAGATACATCATGAATAAATGATAATGGTCAACATGGAAGTCTATTCACAGGAAGTATTATCAATCAACATGAGTGATGATTGAGAGTGATTTAAGGCTGAGACTTTTAAAAGAGCATAAGCAATCTAATTTCCCTTCAATTTTCAGCAAGAACTGAGGAGATATATGTATATATACATATAAAACATAAACTGTTTAAAAAATCCTAGCCTAAAGTCTCAACTGAGTAAAAAATACAGGACTTGATATTGCATCCTGCTGCTCATAGAAAAGGTCCAATGTTGATATGTGTATTCCTTGCTTTATCAGACCTTCCTGCATCTTAATATCTCTGGAGAACTGATTCTGTCAGGAGGATTCTGATCCTGACCGACTGTTGCCATGGTATTGGGTTATTCTGGGCTGGGATCAAGAAGAGCAAACAAACCTTAAGAAGAAAATGGCTTTAAAACATATTCTCCAGCCACAGTGCCTGAGACTAGTTTTTGAAAACTATATCTTGATTTTTTTTATAACGTGGCAGTTGTTAAATACTTCTGAAAAACAATACTGGTCACCAGAAGTGTTGCTGTGACATAAATACATACATAAATAGAGAAAATGCAGAAGAAGAAAATTGGGCCAGTTCTCACAGTATTTAAAATTGTTTGTTTTCATTTAGTGGTATAATCCCACACTGAACTGAAACCCCTCACTTCTCTGAGAGCATTGGAAAGAGCAGGACTTTTTGCAGATTATATTCCTGTTTTGCTAGGCACTATTCCAAAGCTGATGGGATTCAATAAACATCTTTTTGATATTCCTGTGCTTTTGAATTGAGTGTGTAATAAGGAATTTCTACCTATCTCTGATCCACAGACAATAATATATCTCTTCTTTTATGCCTGTTAGTATTAATTTAGCTGCAATTCATCTTTGTGTACCAAAAGTGCTGCAGATGGTTCTAGAACTACTTAAGACAGTATTTTCAGTATGCAGGCACTGGCGTAATAAGTTCGTATTCTTAGAGTTCCCTTGATGGGAAAAGGAAAAAGAAGATCCTAAGAGAAATCCTAGTGATGTATTATCCAGGATGATGACCCCAGAAGGATGCACAAGTTTCAGCAAGCAGTATTTAAGACAATAAAACAAGCAATGTGAAATTATGCAGGGAATGGGAGACGTTTTCAGCAACTTCTTTATTTACAGATGGATAATTTTGTTTGCGAAATTACTGAGCATGCTTACCCTATTCCACAGGCAGAATTCACAGCCATGAGGGACCAATACATGCGAGGCGGAGAAGGCTTCATTATCTGCTATTCCATCACGGACCGCCAATCCTTTCAAGAAGCTGCTGAGTTTAAGGAACTGATTTATCGTGTCCGGCACACCTACGACATCCCCTTGGTGCTGGTGGGAAACAAAATAGATCTGGAAGAGTTCAGACAGGTAAGCAACTTCTCTGCTGGTTTTGGCTGGATTTTCCTTAGCTACCTCAGAGGTTTCTGTAGCATATGTTGTGGAGTACTACAGAGAATTAAAGCACAAGATGTGGTTTAATCAAAGAGCAACATGCTAGGATTGGTAATAAATTAAGGACTTAGCAGTACTTTTCATTCATATCTTATGGATCTTAAAGTAGGCTTGGCTGATCACATCCAAATGTTCTTTGTTTTCACTTGAAAAGGGATTCCACTTTTTTTTTTTTTTTTTTTTTTTTTTTTTTTTTTTGAAGGTTATCTTTACGGTCAACATGGGAAAAGATGCAGTTAGGATCTTTGTGGCAAAAAAACCCCTGTTTTCTTTGGAAGTTACCAGCCATTAAATACTGATTTTTTTAAATTATTTTTCTTTTTTATAAATGTACTAGATTTAATTAAACATTTCTCTAACTCATAGTGAAAAAAAATCTAGTTAAAATAAAGAAATACATATGGCATTATCTTTGCCTGAAAAACCAGTGGCTGTGTTATTAGTGTTCAGGTAAGATGGGAACATGCAAGACTTGAGTTCACTTTGATTGATATAGAAGCTTTTAGCCACCACCACCCATAAAGCAGTAGATTTCATTGACTGTAGGGGCACTGACTGTGGTGTTCCCAAAGTCTGTAGCAATCTTTGCTCCCTTTTCCTTTCGCTTCCTCTCCACTTCCCCATGGCTGTTTCTGTTGATGTGTGTGTTTGTGCAAGGGAGTGAGTTACAGACAGACCATCTTAGAAATGGCTTGGCTGTGACACAGTACTGAACAGAAAATATCTTAATATCTTTATTCTTAAGCAGAAACTTTGAAAAAGGCGGGGGGGTGGGGGGGTGGGGGGGGCGTGAGGCTGGGAAGGTTTTCCTATATGGAAGTCTTAAAAGGCTCTTTATACACACTACGATTGCTTTCAAATGACTGGCTTCTGTGCAGACATATGTAATGGTTAAATAAAATGGTGTTTTTCAGTTCATTAGCATCTGTGCTCACATGATCCTGTCTACTCTTTTCCACTTATCCTGTCACTCTTCTCCCCATTTCTTTGTCTTCTTTCATCTACCTAAAGAAAATCCCAGGCACTGTTAAGCCTGAATTAGTCCTGAAGATCTGATGATGTACATTTAAAACTTCATGTCTGTTTCCAGATCATCGATTTTCTCCCTAAATCAGACTGTGACAGAGCCTTAATGGTGACAATCCAGCTGCAGTTTAATACGCAGCTTGAGGCTTCAAACAACAGTGCCATATGCAAAGTGCAATGCAATCTGTGCAGCTTCTGGGCTACTTATATACAGATGGGGAGGGAGGTGGATTCAGTTGTTGTGCTGAGAAAACAGGACATTACACCTGAACCCATCAGAAATGGGATATGATAGATTACCTAGAGTTACCTATAGATGAGATTTCAGGAATACTCTGTTGACTAAGGGATATGAAGACGCTCTTCCAGTGATATTTGGTGCTGTTGGGCTTTTACATTTTAATCATCGTCAATGCATATAATAATTTATGCTTGATTAAAATGTTTTACATGGTCCTTGATGGTATTGTCAGTTCTCCCAAACAGGAAAACTAGTGTGAGTGAATGCTCAAATTGGATATCACAAACAGCACTCAAGATTAAGGGACATGGGGAGGCTCTTGGGTATGATATTAGAAATTGTGTCTTTGAGATGTGACAGACACACAAAAAGCTACTGTTCAGGGTTGTCACTGAAGACCCTGCCTGAACGTGTCTCAAGGCAATTCCAAATCATGGTCCTATATTTTTTTAAAAGCTTTCAATGAGCCAGGATTTTGGTCTTCAGAATCTTTTCCTCCATAAGCCCTTTACAACTGTAAAGTACAGCAATGTCAGAATAGTTTTCTCAAATATTCTGCAATCCATACACTGGGCCATGGGGCACCCTTACATCAGACTAATAAGATGACACAGTGCAGATCTGCTGCTTTGAATGAAGCACTTGAATATGACTATGTCTACAGAAGCACGTAGTGTGGATCAACAGGAGCAGAGCTGTAGAACAAAAGTTTATTCTGAAGTCCCAATTCAGGAATTGATTTTTAACTTTGGGCTAGCTCTACTCCAGGCCCCTTGTCTCCATGATAATTTGGTGCTGAGATGGATTAGTTGTGCTCCTGGGGCATATCTTCACTTAAATACCATCCGTAGTTCGGGTCACGTTCTCAGCTATGGCTCCTCTATTCAAAGCAATGCACGGTTAAATGGAGGTGATTATAAGATATTGCTCAGAGTGCCTCTGACCTAAATGAAAATACTAGGGTGGGGGAGGTCATCTCCATGGCCAGCTTTAAGCAAATGTTTAATGCATTTCAGCAGCTAATTGTTTCAGAACTGGGACGTGAGGTTGTGCTATATGTTTAACAAACACTGAAACAAGTTATATCTATGCTTACATGTTAGCTTAAGCAACATCTAAGTAACCTGATGAACTGTGGGAAGGTAGATTGAAAGGAAGCTTTTCAAGGTCATGTATGTAGTTATGGCTTGGATGGTCAAGAGCGGTAACCAGCTAACTCTGGGGTGACAGCCAGCCGTGAGCTGACCCTGTACAGCACTAACATATCCATGGACAATATACTTTGTCACATATCAAATTCAAACAGCTGAGAAATAGTAAGTGTCAGTATGCAATTAGCCAGACTGTAATTTAACCAGGGCACCAAGGGCTAATACTGTTGCTTTTTTTCAATGACATTTTTCTCCTATGAAATTCATTAAAGCTACTGTAATGTTATTCATGATATTTGGAAACATAACATTAAGTTCAGCATTCCTAGGCATCATTTCCATTTAATGACAATTCTGCAACAATCAGACAGGCTGTAGTAGCTCGGTCAGATAAAGCTCTTGTTTGAAATGTGATCCCCTACACAATACATTTAATGATGTGTGTCACTTGCCTCAAATCCATCAACAGCATGACAAGAATGAAACTAATCTGCAATTAATTTTTTCTGTTAGGAGAAACACTACTGAAAAACAAAACCAACACATTTATTATTTTAAAATAATGTTTTTATTTTCTGATAGCTTCAGGGAAATTATAGTTGTCTTTAAAGTATGCCTGTAATTTTTAACCTCTTAAGAAATGTGATTGTCTGTATTTTTTCTTAAAACAGGTTTTAATTACATTCATCAACATAAAGAATAAACATTTCCCATTTTCTCTGAAACAATGTAGGGGAACAAGTGTGTAAAAACTGTAGGAAAAAAAAAAAATAACTCCTTATCTTGGTGTTCATATCCAATCTGGTGGCAAGGCTCCCTCCATCCTCCATTCCTTTCCACCCATTTGTACTGCAGCTGTGTCCAGTCCTTTCTGAACTTGTCCTGTTTTGTGTTTAGAGATTCACTGGGAGAGCAAATGGGCATGAATGGTTAAGTCATTCTGCCTCCATTCTTTGTATTCAGCCATTGCTTTAAGCAGTATTTAAGTATTAGAAGTAACTTATCCCATAGCTATTTGATGTAAAAAATAGAACACTAACTGCTTGATTAGATACCATTTTAATTTCAGTGTTTTCTAGCATTAAAGTCATTAGATTAATAAAGATAGGCTGTATGTCTTTTAATGTCACTAGAGTTTCGGAAACACTTAGAATCACCCGATATGAAGTACCATAGATCCTTTTACTTCAGGTAAGCTTTATCACTTTAGGGCAGACGAACATCGGGTTCTTACTGAAATTTTAAATCTGTATAATAGATAAATATCTAATTAAAATGTATTCATCTTTTAAAAATACAATAAACAACTGATCCTATTTGAGCTCATGCCATGCTAATGTTAAATTGCAGCTTTTAATTAAAATATTTTATAATAAAGACACATGGCACTGCTGAAAGGTTGTTTGAAAGAAAGAAATATCCAGAAGACTTTTCCTACTGATCATTGCAATATATTACATTCAGCAGCTCAGAGGGGAACTAACTAAATAAGCTCCTTTGCAGAATGTGTTGTAGTTCTGAGCTGGAAAGAATAGACACTTGCTAGTATCTTTTTCAAACTTTTAATGTGGATGTGAGAACCCTTCTGGAAATTCTACCTATGTAGAAATTGCAGAACCTTCATGGAGCAGCTTTTTCTGTACATTTGTGTTTGACCCCAGAGGAATAAGTTGTGGGCACAGTCGAGTCCATGGATAACACGTTGATGCCCATTGAGTCCGAGGTTAAGAAGGCAGCTCACGCTTGGTTCAGCTCTTGGCCTCTCTGGGAAGCCTGTCATCAAAGCTGTTAGCTTTGCCAGAACTGTCTTCATCCTGAAAAGACTTATGCAATTGTTTACCCTTCCACCCGTGAGCTGTCTTGGCTTCAAGCACAAACCTGAGCAGCAGCAGTGCTTTTGAAAGCATTGCCTTCCTTCTCTTTGCTAGCCTTTCTCCTTCAGCAGGAAATATGAAATCAATATGAAATCTGTCTTTAACATGGAACAGTGTCTTATTTGCAGCACAAACTAATTACAGGGGCTTCTTTATATTTCCTTTCTAAGGTTTTATTATACCACCAGATAATTCTCAAGCAGGATTACAGCAGCTCAATATATTCTCGTCATCTGAACCAGCTGCCCCCAGAACATATTCACTTTGGTGTGGCTTTGCTCCGGAATTTGTTCAAGATGAGCTGACTGGTTATCAGATATTGGGAGCATCAACTTTTAGATTTCTCATTTTGGCAGTTGCTCTATTTCATGCTGGCTAAAAATCTTGAAATATCTATTGAGTCTGAGACAGCTAATGTGGTGTTGGGGTTTTTTTTGTTGTTGTTTGGGGGTTTTGTTTGTTTGCTTCTTTTGTTGTTGGTTTTGTTGTTGTTATTGTTGTTTGTTTGTTTAAAATTTGGTTTGGTTTGGTTTCTGTTGTATGAATAACTGTTCAGTATATTTCAAACATTGCCAGTCTATACCTTCTGGTGCCTGGCTGAGACACTGAAAATACTTAAAGAATATGACATTATATTTTATTTCATTTTGCCAGTGCATGACTATGAAGTATTAATTGCTAGATGCTCTTCTACTCGTCTGATTCATGAAACTGCAGTATTCTGAACTTCTTACCTTAGCTACAGGCTGAATTCCTTTGCTTTTGTGATTAAAACTGCTCTCACATTTGGAAATATCCTTTATTACTAGCAGTTTCATTTTCGCTTAAAGACATTTGGGTGGAAGCATGTGTCTGCTGAAGCCTCTGGTTTCCCATTCCCCAGGCTGTTGCCCTGCACAAACAAGGAAAGGTTTTGTTGTTTCTCCTGAACTTTGTAACTGCAAGTCAAGGGAAATGCATCTTCTGCCATTTACTGCCAAAGAATAGTACATATTTGACTGAACTATAGACATGGTAATTAGGCTAAATGAGTTGGTCAGATTCTCTGTAAAATCTATACAGAAAAACAGGATTTATCACATATCACAAAAGTGTATCATCAAGTGAGATGTATCTGCCCATGAAGACATCTGCCCGTCTGTTGACCGCAGAGGGCAGCATGGGCAGCTAACTTTATATATAGAGAGATATCTGCTAGCCTTTATACAGCAATACATGGGGGAGGCAAAGAGTAACAGAGTTGTTTACGATATCTTTTCAGTTGAGAATCTAAACTTACTGATTCATTCTGTTATAACTATTCCTGCTAACTGCAGGCCAGACATTTGAAGCATGCCTAGCTTACCTTTGGCTTTGAATGAATAAAATCTATTAAATAGTCATTCTGAAGTGGTGCTTTCCTCTAAAGATCAGTGTGGGCTGTGATCTTAAAATATCTCAGATTTATTCAAGCAAGCGTACCCTAAATAATGGCTACAAAAAATGTAGTGGTATCCTTAATGGAAAAAGCCCCAGAGGAGAATGTGGCACAGAAAAGCAAATTCTTCAATACTATTTTTTTGAATGTTGCAATGAATTTTTAGATTAAGCCATTCATCCATCTTATGTCATCTTGGCTGTTCATTTTCCATGGACATCCATGCAGTTCCATTTTGTTAGCATGAATGCCTGCTGAAAATGAGTTACATTGGTAAAGAGTTGCCACCATCTCTTCCATTTGCTCGCCTACATATTGCCTTTCCCTCATGACATCACATATTCATTGTTTGCTCCTCAAATTCTGAATAATATAAGCCATTTTTGATGTTTTGATGGAATGATGACAGTTGTCTGAATATTTGGAATTGAAACCACTGAAGTTGTCATGATGTTTTATTATCTTAGAAAACTGTCAGACCCTTTATAATGACTTTATTACATTACCAAAATATGTATCTGGATGCTGTCATGTTCCTCTATGCTTCTCATTTCCCTTTGTTTTTAATTTAGTTTGATTTTTCAACATTTTTTCTCATTGTTCACTGTCTTAAGTAGTCCTTCTTATACCGTTTAAATAAAATCTATTCAATGTTTGATCCCCGCTCCCCCCCCCAAAAAAAAAAACCAAAAAAAAAACCAAAACCAAAAACAAAAAGGTGTGCTTTTCCATGCCAATGTGATTGTAGAAATCAATTTGGCAGTTGTAGTCTCTTGGAAGGAAATTCTATTATTATCAACTTAACTGTCGCTATAGATTTATGGATAGGTTACCTCCTTGTCATGACAATACTTTTATATCTCCACAACCTCCCCAAACCACACCTTCATGTTACCCAGGCTGCAAAAAATGCAATCAGACACACAGACAATTGTAATGAAACTCTTGGCTCATTTATTGATTTATAATTGTGTTAACCTGTGGTGAAACATCCAGTAAGCCCTGTAATCCCTTCAACACAGAGCAGGAGACATTTGAATGGGACTAAGATGCAGATAACAACCTGCTCTAGAAGAGAAGAAACAACTGAGAAAGAATAGCCGAAATGCGGATAAAAAATGTTTGTAACAGAAAACCTGGATATTCAGAGATAAAAACAGAAGTAACTAATTGCTTGTAGCCAATTGGGATGTACACCAATGGGAGAGTGCTGCAAGGTGACTTCGCAGCCAGGCATATTAAACAGCGACACACTTTATATTGTTTTAAAAGGGTCCCAGTACTTTCTTCCTGGTTTCAGCTAGGATAGAGTTAATTTTCTTCCCAGTAGCTGGTAGAGTGCTTGTTACCTCCACCTGCTTTACCTTCACCCTTTACCTCGGAGATCGTTTCCTCCCCACGTGGCAAATCTTGACTTGGTGTGTCCATGTTTGGCTTCCATGGGAGAATGCCTTGGAGGAGAGGTGTGAAGCTACAGAGATACTCCACCTCGTCTTCTTGATCTAGATTGCTCCTCAAGGTCAGCTTGGACTATGATATTTCTCTGTTTGATCTGTATACTGGGAGATGAGCTGTTGTGAAGACTTTAAATGCACTTTTCATTTGGCAGCCATGCCAGCAGAATCTTTCTTCTTAGATAAAGCAAGAAACTGCTGTTGGAAAAGTACCTGCACGGGTCTTCTGCAAAACAGCCTTTTGTAGGGCTTGTTTGTACATTCAGGATGCCAGTGATTTTCTCAGAGCCTCTCAGAAGGAACTGCTGGTGACAAAAAGATGACACAAAGAAGTACAGCTTACAAGGAAAATGACAGTCGTGTCATCTGTTGGTGGTTAGCTTTTAGTTAGCAGTCTGTACAGATTTGCACGAAAGAAAAATTTGTGAGAAAGCTAATTATGGCTGAAGGAATTCCATCATTCAGTTTTTACCGGCAGAGAAAGGTATAAGGAAGAATAAAGTCTCATTCTGGCTCCTGCCCTTCTCCAGGGACTGTGCTCTACAAGTCTAGTTGCAAAATTCCATTTTATTAATTTTCAGGTTTTTTGCTGAAACCTTCATTTTCCTATCTGTGAATCTTCTTCTTGCACACTGTGCACAAGCCAGATATCACCCTATTCTTAATGCGGAAAGAGGAGAGGCATGAACATACCTCATCAGGCAGTACTAATTGGGGCACAGTCTTGCCTCTCCACCATCTATGCCTGAAGCAATATGACCTCCCATCTCTCAAGATTTATCCTCTCATTTTCTCCACTGGGGCACATATAGGTGAAAGAGAATGGTGTGCAATGTGAAGGCATTATTTTATATACATGTTGCTATTTTTACATCAGCAAAATCAAGGTTTTAGCCTAACATATATTATTTACTACAACTCCAGTTCAGGAAACTGTTTAAGCTTATGCCTAATTAGAGTGGAACTAATGTATGTTCTTCATGTTAATCTGCACTTGAGCAAAGATGCTGTCCTGAAACTGAGACAGTAATGAGCAACTTTGTAAAAATGAAAGTACTTTGGAAAAGTAGCAGATTAATATAGGAGGCAACATTTACTGAGTGCATTGTCTGTATAAAAACATGAATTCCTGGAAGCAAGGATAGTTTCCTTTGTGTTTTTGCAGTAGTAGCTCAAATTACTTGAAAGAAATTTTGCCAGAATTTAATTACAGCTCATCACGGTGTCACAAATAATAAGAGCATGACCTAGCATTTAAAGAAGATTAATCACTTTAATCATCTTTGTTTTTGAAGATTTCCTTGTGTTTTTGTCTTAATCACTCACTTCCCCCCCCCCAGCACCCCCCCCCAGATGAATTAGGAAGTTAGAGAGGTTTGTTTTTATCCAGATCTAACAACTTGGCTAAGAATAGCAGCATGTTAGCTTCACTCAGTGCGATGTTTAAGCTGTGCAGTCATGACAATCAGGAAAAAAAAAAAAAAAAAGGGGAAAAAAAGCCCCAAAAATTCTTACCCAAACAAACCAATCTGAAAAAGAAAACGAAAGAAGTGTCTCTGTGTTAAACTTTCAATCTCTTATCCATAGTCTCCAAATTTTACAGTATAAGATCTATGTATAACGTCTGCTCCTAAATCTCTGAATAAATTGTTTGATATAGCACAGTTAATTTAAGAAGGTCCAGGAAATTACTTATGATAAAATTACATTAAAGCACATTACTACAGTTGAAACTGAAGATCTTAAATATCTATAAAATGTCACAATTCAGGTTTCAATGTTAGTCCTTTATGGTATTAATCTCAGTTTTAGTGATCAGAACTCCAGACCCAGTATGGGAGTCAAGGTATGGTGTGTTGTTTATTTGAAATCAATCAGTATTTGAGTTGATACAGTGTAATATCTTAATCCACCTTGTACTAATGGGTGTTATTTCAAGAAGAAAAAAGGATGGGCTTCACTTCTGACATTGTTGCATTTATTTCTTCTGTGTCTCAGGGAATGCTCTTTTCCTTTGTTCCCATCTATGTCATTTTTACCACCTACTACAATCCAAAAAAGTTAATAAGGAGAGAAATAATATGTCTTGCAAATTTTTTAAATTGTCTGGTACAAAAACTGACACAAATGCAGAGGATTTTGTGTGTGCCTGTTGTGTGTGTCTGCACGTTTTAACATTGTGATCTAACACCAACAATGTGCTTATTATAGGATATTCATCAGCACTACAGGCCATCCTTTGGTATTGCTGTTTTATATAGTCAGTCATTGACATTTTGAATTTGCTTTACACCTCCTCTGAGGTGGTGGGGAGGACAGTGTCTTTACATTTAAGGATCTTTGTCATTACCACAACCATGGGATAATTCTTCCATTCTTTTCCTAGCTGTGAATCAATATAATATCTTCTTTCATTATTATTAAAAAAAATAAAGCTTGCCTTTGCTTCTGAGACTCCTTTCATTCCTACAGCTCATGGGTTCTTGGATTTTTAAACCTGAGGAATGCATAAGAAAAATAAGTTGTCGATTTTTCTCCCCCTCTGAAATCTGAGTGGTATTACTCCAGACATGCTTAGTCCTAGCTCACTGAAAGTACAGACTAAACCTAGTCACCTTCCTATCGTTGTGTCAAACCTTCCTAACAATTGCTTCGATCCACACATGAGATATTGTTGCCAAGTCCTTGTAGATTTTCCACTGAAGTCAAACACAAGTTTATACCGGTTGCAGGTGACCAGGCTGGGAGGCATGGCCACATTCTCAGAATTATCTGGGCATTTTCACTTAATGAGTTCTCAACAGATGCAGGAATGTGGGCTTCAGGTGTGATTCCTGATCTCTTTTGCTCTATTCTTAACATATCATGTAAAGAAAATCATGTGGATTTTCTATATTTAATTAAAAATGGAGGTTATTTTTTTTTAATAATTCTGTAAATAGGTTCTTTGTTACTGGTTGAGAATGGGTTGCAGGTGATTGTGTGTTTGGTGGAGTCAGAAGAGAAGGTGGAGGAGCAGGAGGTTGGAAGAGAGAGTCAAAATGTTGATCTATGCATTCCTTGGAGTGAAATTTACATTGAGCAGTCATCAGACCTAGTGGCATCTGACTGGATTTGGGCTACAGATCTGCATAGCTAATTTCCCAGTGCACTCCACTGAAGAAATGTTGCTTATGGAGAAGTTGTATTCCCTTTTGATCCCATTTTCTTTCCCATCTGAAGTGATTGAAATTATTTCACTAGTGATTGCCTGTGACTACAAGGTGACTGGTGATGCCAGTTAACCTTTTCAGGATTATAAAGTTCGAAAAATCAGCAGTGAGTTAGAACTTGACACCAGTTTGACTTGATTGTGAGGAACTGCAACTGTGAGAATCCTTGAGATTTGTCAGAAAAGAAAAAACAAAACAAAACAAAACAAAAGAGGAATGGAAGAACTATAGGTATCATAGATGGGTCAGAAATGCTTTGTGATCGATGAGAATGAAGCCTGAAAGTCCTTTGGGAAACAACAGGCAGAAATTCAAAAATGGTGGCTGCAAAAAAATAATAATAATTCTTGAGCCCTTAAATAATTACTGTATAAGACTTTAAAAATATTTAATGTAACTGTAGTTCTGAATTTTGAGTCAAGGAGTATATCACTCCTACATATGATGTCTTTGCTCTTGCTAGAGTTCTGTACCTCATTCTGTAAACATTTGAGCTTATGAGGAGGAAGCAGCAAAATGCGGAAAGGGTTCACAGATCTCAGTTTATTCTGTGGAATCTGGAGTACGAAGCCATGGCTAGATGGGGACAATGGTAAAAGTGTCCTTGTGCTCTTTTCTGAAAATCTTTCCTGACAGTCTTAGTTCAGAAAATTTAAAGGTAACAAGAACTGAATTTTCTTCTGTGCCAATGCCTGCAGTTAGTTTTTCAGAACATGCTACAGAAACTACAACCGTTTGTACCACTGGTGTGTGGACAGAAGCAGTTCTTCATTCTCCAGGGCTGTTAACCTAGCCCCATTTATGTCATTTAAATGTAACACACAAAAAATAAAAAATACTGCTTTTACTAATTTTAGAACTATATCACATAAAACAAAAAATTTTATTTGTCCTGATTGCCTGACATTTTCAATATGCAATGTCCATAAAAGAGAAATTGCTTTTTATGGAGCACAGGTAAAGAGGCCATGAGGGAAAAGGAAGATAATTAATAAAAAAAAAATCATAAACCCCCACAGAATAGTTCTGATCGGAATTATTTTTTTATTTCCCGCATACACTTAAGTCAAAGGCTTACTGTTATGTCAAACTTACACAGTAGTATAGAAATCTTTATTTTTGTAATTAGCAAGTTCCTTAAACTTGTGAGTAGAACAACTGCTGTTCTTTGGAAGTATGTTTCATTAAAGCAAAATAGGATCGGAATGGCTATTTTCCTTCAAAAATAAAAATAAAAATAAACAACAGAAAGCTTCATAGTATTGCAATCTCTGGTAGAAAATGGTTGTTTAAAAACCAGTGATACTTAGAGAAAAACTTAAGACAAAGCAATAATAAAGAAGAAAACATCACATGCTACCTGAAATTAATACGCTATTACTCAGAAACTCCGTAATGCCACTATCCATTAAAATGTATTATTCTGCTTCTTCAGTGTATGGTTTTATTTGTCCAGATAGTGATAGAAAATAGACAGATATTTTAGAACATCTCAATTTTTCCATATTGATGAAAGTATCAACAGCGCCTATATCACGTCTTTTCTCCTCCTGTTTGTGATTCTCATTGAAATTCTATCTAAGGTCTGAACAAAGTCAGTAATGTTTTGCCTTTACCTGCCTCCATATCTGTGGTTTTATCTCGATGAATAATGTACTTAAATGAAAGGATTTTGTGATACTTGTAATCTGAAAAATCACAGAAAAGATGGAGAATTCTGAGGTGACTTTGATAGATACATGGGCAGTTAAACTGAAAAATGGGATTATGGCATTGTTTATTCATCATTTATATCAGAATAAGAATGACAGTTACAGAAGATCTGCAGTCTGAACATAAGCTTCCCAAAATTTAGAATTAGGACTTCATGTTTGAGGGTTTCTCTAGCAGACTGTCTAAATTCAGTACTTGTGCAGCTTACAAAATGTAAGAAATCAGAGAGTTCAGAGCTAACTGATCATATGAATGGTAACAAAGCATCATGAACAGATGGTATTCACCCAAGAGTTCTAAAAGAATTCAAGTATAGAATTGCTGAACTATTAAATATGCTTAAAGTTGAATCAGCACCAGGGAAATGGAAGATGGCAAGTTCAGAACAGTCCAGGGAGCTACAGGACGGTAAATCCGAGTTTTGCTGAGTAAATCGATAGTTACTAAAAGAAAGAACAGAAATAACGAGTACCTGAATAAATATGGTTCTAAAGACAAAAGCCAACATGCTTTTCACAAAGGTTACTTATGCTTAACAAGTCTTTTACAGCTCTTTAATTAAGTCACCAAACATACAAGGAACAGGGTTCCAGTTTCTTTAAATTTCCAAAGAGGTTTATGCAAATAACGAAAATAAAATTGAAGGAAGACATGTAACATGTTAGTAAGTGTCAAAAAAAGAAGCAAAGGCAAGAGTAAATGGTCAGTTTATCAATGAACAGACTATCACTGTAACTCCATGTAGATATAGATATTCCTGTTTTAAATATATTCATCAGTAACTGGACAATAAGATGAAACATTTTCCAAGTTATTTAACTTTTTGGGGTAGTAAAAAATACAGTTGACCATGATGAAGTTTAGGATTAATTCTTAATATATTTAAAGCCTGGATGGTAAGATGAAATTCAATGCTGAAGATTGGAAAGTAGTAAAGGGACAGCCATGACAATAAACACATGACAAAGGTCTGCAAACAAGCTATCACCACTGAAAAAAGTCACTTCAGGATTACTGTTGGGTGATTTCTGTCAGCTCAATGCTCTGTACCAGCAAAAAAGCAAAGTGGGATGTTAGCAAGGGAATAAAGAATAGAGCAGAACAAAGCAAGTGCTACATGTCATTAAGCATTGTTTCAGTACCCTGAGTTGTACTGTCCTCCGTTCTTCTCAAAAGTGATATAGCAGATTTTGAAAATATGAAAGTAAGTAGGCAAAGATAATCAGGGGCACTAAATATCTTTCATATGTGGCTACATCAAATAAGTGGTGATGTGTTAGTCACAAAAGGGGGGAATTTTGATAGGAAGAGAAAAAATCAGGGAAAAGAGGAATAAATGAAGAGTATTCATTGTTCCTAACAATACAGGAATTGGGAAGAATTAAATTAAACATTATATGATAAACAATTGAAAATGCTCTCTTACACAGTACAAAACTAAGCTATGGAACTCATTGCTGCAGGAATTATAAATGTAAAAGCTTTTTTCGACAGGTTTAAAAGTAATTCAACCAGGCATCCAAGGCGTATTAGAGAAAAACATGACATTTCTAGCTCAGGAAGTGCCCGAGCCTTAGATTCCCAGTATTTGCTATGCTTGGTTAGATTTCATGTCCTGTCCCTAAGCAAGTTGCTGCTGTTGATGATAGCATGGGGGGACAAGGCAGAACTGTGGGCTGATTTAGTGTTACTGCACTTCTGCTGTAATATGTGTATAAAAATGAATGACAAAATTTAATTTTGATGCAGCAGACACAGGGAGGTCTCATGAAAACATTCATTTACATAAATATTTAGATTTGTATACACTTCTATGTTAATATGTACAGCAGTATTAACATACTGTTCTACTAAGGTACTAGATTTTCCAAGCAAATGTTAGCTTGAAGCAGACATCGCTGGATAAAGATGTTCAGTCTGCACTAGAAAGCAGTCCAGAACAATGGTCCCAAGAGTCCTTTCTTAATACAGAATTGCAGAACAGTCAGGGTTGGAAGGGACCCCTGGAGGTCACCCAGCCCAAACCCCTGCTAAAGCAGGGTCACCTACAGCAGGTCGCACAGAGCTGCATCCAGGTGCATTTTTAATGTCTCCAGAGGAGACGCCACAGCCTCTCTGGGCAGCCTGTCCCAGGGCTCTGCCACCCTCAAGGTGAAGCTCTTCCTCACATTCAGAAGGAACTGCCTGTGCTGCATTTTGTGCCCGTTGCCCCTCACCCTGTTGCTGGGCACCACCAAAGAGAGCTTGGCCCAGTCCTCCTGGCACTCACCCTTAAGGTATTTGTATGCACTGATGAGGTCCCCTCTCAGTCTTCTCCTCTCCAGACTAAACAGGCCCAGATCCCTCAGCCTTTCCTCATCAGGGCGATGCTCGGTCGCCCTCCGTTGGCCCCTCTCCAGTAGCTCCCTGTCCCTCTAGAACTGGGGAGCCCAGAACTGGACACAGAACTCCAGATGTGCCTCACCAGGGCAGAGCAGAAGAGGAGGATCCCCTCCCTCGACCTGCTGGTCATGCTCATCCCAGTGCACCCCAGGACTCCACTGGCCTTCTTGGCCACCAGGTCATGCTGCTGGCCCATGGGCAACCTGCTGCTCAACAGCACTCCCAGACATTTCTCCGCAGAGCTGCCCTGCAGCCAGTCAACCCCAAGCCTGTGGTGGTGTGTGGACTGTTCCTCCCCAGGTTCAGGATCTTAACACTTGCCTTGGTTGAACTTCATGAGGTTCTTCTGCCCAACTCTCCAGCCTGCCCAGGTCTGGCCAAATGGCAGTGCAACCATCTGACCTGTCGGCCACTCCTCCCGGTTTTGTATCATCAACAAACTTTCTGAAGGAGAACTCAGTCGCTTCATCCAGGTCACTGATGAAGAAGTTGAACAGGGCTGGACCCAGCGCTGACCCCTGGGGAACACCGCTGGCTACAGGCCTCCACCGAGACGCTGTGCTGCTGACCACAGCCCCCTGAGCTCTGCCATGCAGCCAGTTCTCAATCCACCCCGCTGCCCACTCATATGACCACAAGTCCTGAGCTTACCTATGAGAATATCATGGGAGATGGTGTCAAAAGCCTTGCTGAGGTCAAGGCAGACAACATCCACCACTCTCCCTTTGTCTCCCCAGTCAGCCATTCCACTGCAGAAAGCTGTTAGGTTGGTCAAGCATGATTTTCCCTTGGCAAATCCATGTTGACTACTTTTCAAGAGCCTATGCATCTTTTAATATTCTTTATTTTGTGTTTAACTGTAGGAAGTTTTTTACCAGTAGTCACATTTACTAGACTAGTTACTGTAAAGGAAAGTCAAAGAATCATCACAGGATGACAGCTAATTCAATTCAAGCTAGAGGTTTCCAGAAACTTTTCTTACACGTGTGGTTCTGTTCTCTAATTTAATGTATATATTAAATATGCACATAAGACAGGAGTCACAAGAGAATTGAGAATGGTGTCAGAGATAGAACCCAGGAATCATGACTTCTACTCATCAGATCAAACACCAGATAATGTTGTCTCCCTTGTGCATGGTTATGTGCTTTGTGTCATTTCACAGCAGAAAATAACAAGTAGTAAGGGGTGGAGAGATTCACTGATGCATCTGAGGAGGCAAGCTCCAAAGCCTAAGGCATTGCCTTTCAAAACAATTTTGGCTATGAGTGTTTGCAAACAGATGTCAAGCTGGGGAAAAAAACTGATCAGAAGTGCCACTAATTTGATGTCCTCAATGCTTCACTAGCTGGATGATTTCCCATCCTGGACTAGTGGCCCATTAAACCTGTCTTTTATTGCATGGTCATAAACCTGAATGACAGAAAATAAATAATTAAGACTAGTCAGATAGAAGGCAAAGGATTTACGTGACCCCATTTGTCAAAGATAGTGAGGGACAAATTGGAATCTAAGGGCTAATATAGGGAAACATAAAAAGTGTTTGTTTTCTGTAGCACAGAGCTGAGATGTTTATGGCAATGTGAGGAAAACACAAGGTTCACAGGCAGAGGTATTATCCCAATTATCTGGTGTGCCAAGAAGGAAAATTGAAAAATTTTTCCTGTTCGCTCAGAAATACACTCACCTTTCTCCCAAGAAGAGGAGGCTGGGTAGGATTGCCTTTGAAGCTGGATGCTTAGGGATTGGGCATTGTTAAAAGATTAAGATGGTGCTTACTTTGAGGAAAAATCCTTGATTTCTGTTACATATCAAGAGGTGAGCTGAACTTTCAAAGCCAACGTTACAGAATTGAAAACCTTGCAAGTTCAATCTTACAGTCCCCACAATTTTAAGTACTTAACTTGTGCACATCTAGAAATAAATGAAGAACAATGTCCTTCTATGCATTGTCTTTCTTTTGAACAAACTGTATAGTCTCTGTTTTTAATATTGCTACTTTCTAGATGCCCTTCTCCAAAGATAATGAAGTTCATGTAGGGCTTTCCTTTAGCTTCAGTATACTTCCAGATGATGCTTCAGCAAGTCAGAATTGATTCCCGTTGTTTCCTTCAACAGTATTGCTCCTTCAGTCAGGAGGAATAATGAATAAAGTCAGCAGAACTGTGTCTTTGGTATCATAATGCACAGTGGGCTTGGCCTAGTTACCAAATTAAAAGATACAAACTTTTTATTGCCTTTGAGCTGCTGCTTTGACACCAGAGACATATTAGAGGCAGTTGGCAACTGCCACTTCATTCTTGTTTCCCAAAGCTGCAAACATCACCACCATATTTGACTGTTCAGGAAGTATCTCTATGATTTGAATTATTATCCCAGTGTGAAATGCTGTGTTTTTAAAGCAGACTACTTTTTCTGAAAAAATGTTAATATTTCAAGCAAACGAGATGTTCATTCTACCCCGAGTACCAATTTCTTAATGCAGTTTCTTTTCCTAATATTTACCAGCCTGTAGTCATTTTATGAGGTAAACTCCAGATATATGTTACAGCATTTAGTTCATTAGAAAGCCATTGAAATCCAAGATGAAGTTCTGAAGTTGCTAGTCATACTGAATAATTCCAGGTATCACAAGATGTGCTGCCATGTACTCTAATGTACTAGATCTCACTAAATTTTGCCCTAGCCTCTCAAAATAAAGGCTGGAAGTCTGCATAAATATCCATGACTTGGGGTTAAATAAGTCTATTTCTTTACCCTTGAATATTAATGACCTGTGAATTTAATACTTTCTGAGATTGTGTTGTCTGAGGTCAGAGTCATGTCTTTCGTGAATTGTTTGTGTTTCATGTATTTTTATTTATTGCAGAATGGTCTTCTGGTCAGTATAAATGAGGTTCCTATGAACTGGCAGCAGTAATGTAACTGTGATGTTGCCTTCTCCTCAAAACACCCCAAGGAGTCAATTGGCTTCCTTTGAATGCCCTAATATTTTGATTCCCATGTCAGAATTGCATCTTGTAATCCCATTTCTAGAGTCCCATGCATTCTGGAAAAACTCAGGAAGCTATACAACTCCCTTCAACAAAAATCACTAAATGTGCCATTCAGACAACTCCAGAGAGCAGCCTTTCCTACCAAAAGGGTCTCCCCCAAGTATTAGGTATCACTCCAGGTTACATAAGGCTTTTCTGGAGGGTGTGCTTGATTTCAGCCTCTAATTCTAAGTCATGAACTGGAAATTATCAAAAGACGTCAGTAACAACTAAAACACATTCTTTTGGACTGTTTGTGTTGGAGTCTCTTACCCAGCTGTTGCCCGAGTCCTGTTTTCCTCTAGACATGTGGGTAGTGTGGCTTTTCCCATGACTGATCCACAGATTTTGTTTTTGTGGCCTGCACTCTAATCAATTTTATTAATTATCAGTAAATAACTGTAGGTATTTCACTGAAAAAAATGCACTTAACAAACCCTTCAGCAACAATAGACCATTAATGAGGAAACAGATAAACCTTGTCTGTAATTTCTGTTAACAAGTTTCTAGTTCTTCCTTTCAGTTTTTCTTTTAATTCTTTTTCTTTGAGCTTTCTCTTGTGTTTGCTTCAGAGAAGCATCATTAACAGGCAAAACCTGGGGAAAAAAAAAACCAAAAACAACAAACCAACAACAACCAGATTATTTCTTTTTAATAGAAGATTAATTTGTTGCGCTGAAGACAAAATAACATTTTAATGATAATTAGGGGTATATAAATAGTTCTCAATAAGAAAGATTAATGCAGTTTTGATAACCATTATAGCAAAATATTGAGGGTAAACTGCTAATACACTGGCATCACTGATTTTATGAACTCATTTTATTTCAGTTCCTGCTGTCATACAAGACAGTATCTTTGAGTGTTGCAGAAGCATATATAAATATAATTTTCTATGCAAAATAGAATGGTTAGGAATATGCAGTGAAAAATATCCGAACAATTATGTAAATTGTTGTGATTCTTAGAAAGCAGAGTATAAGTAAGCATTTAAGTTTTAGTGTGATATTTTTATTATTATTATTTCACCTTTAATGGAGGCTATTTTGTGTGTGGGTGAACCAGAAGATTATGTTGTAGCTAGCAAGAATGTTCACATAATTTTTGGTACACTGCGTTAATAAAACAAGTGTAATGAGCCATAGTGGTGTGCAATATCAGGTCAATGTGAGAATTAAGCTGCAAGTAATTATAATACTAAGATTGGTTGTATTCTAATTATCCCATGGCTAATAGTACAGAGATGATTGGCTGAAACCAAAATTATTTGGGCTGGAGTAGTTTTAGTATAGATGAATATTAGCTGTTACATTGTCATTGCACTTCCATGAAACAATATGATCATTTGTTTCTCAGTAAAAAACCCTACCCCTCAAAGAAGCAGTTAGGTTTTTCTTCTAAATTGAAATGAAAAATGTTGCTAGATTGTCAGAAGCAATGACACAAAGTCCCTGCATTTATTCTAAGTTTTATGGTGTAAGTAATGTTAGGCAAATTTGTATTCCATTCATCTCAAAATGCAAGAAGATGACTGAAACAATGATCCCCGTGAAACTAGTAATTACCAGAAGCAGTGGATGGATATAGTTGTATTCTGAGCACAAATTGGACACCAGTCTCGAGCACAAACTTGCTGTGTGCACATGCTGTTTGCATGCAAGCTTATTCTCAGATGGGAACTTCAGGAAAATTTCCAGGTGTACTGAAAGACAGCTGGGGAAGAATTAGGATTTGTTCCCTTAACGCGTCAACACCAACGTAAAAGGTCCTGTTAGAAGTATATTCCCATGGGGTTAGGTTTTCCCTCATCTGCCCAACCTAAGAAAGCTACAATTCATTTGTCTAAATTTGACCTGGTCACCCATTCACTTGTTCAAAAGGAGAAACAAAGGTTTTGTGCAATCAGATGATTATCTGTCCTGTTAAGAATCTTTTCTTGGGATGATATGGTGAATACTTACCTGACACTGACTGTTTTATTCTGGTGTTTATATAACATCTGTGACTGGTTCAGTCTTAGAGGCTTTTAGACATCTTATATAATGCATCTGCCTTCAAGGAATATCACACATTTAAGAGAAGGCAGAAAGGTCAGACACTTGGTTCGCTGCTGGCTTATGTCAAACTTGTGCGTTAGAAGATTCAAAGGAATTAGTAGGAAGCCTCCTTTGTATGGCTTTTTAGATGAGAACATCTGGACTAAATCAAGCTGTGACTGCCCTACACTTGGCATCCAGATAGAAAGAACAAGGTCAACAAAGTATACTGGACTTTGGTTCCCTTTCTGGCTTGTGATTTTGGGAATTGAACAAACATGGTGCAGGGGAAATTACATAAGTAAAACTAAAATTATGGATGGATCACAAGTCTGTTCTGAGGGGTATCAGCTGTGGAGGGGGTTTGGTATTTGGGAGCATTGCATGTTCTGCAGATGGTATAGGTTTAGTAAACAAAACAGTCTCACTAGGTGGAAATTTTGCCCAAAGGAAATGGTTCCTAAAGGGACTACTCTGCAGAGGTCCCTGCTCCACCCCAGGAGTGACTGACAGAATCTATCTTTGTAGTTTAATTGTTGCTTTCACTGAGTATGTAAATTTATTTCATATATAAATTTCACAACAAATAATGTTCTCAAACAGCTTTTATCAACAGTGGATTTTTCAGTAAATTTATCTCTCTTTCTGGCTGTAATTTATCAGAGAACATGCTTTTCTTTGCATGAATCTCTTTATTATTCAAAATCTCCATAAAGATAAGAATGCAGTTTATTTTAGAGATTGTTCATCAGTTTTGCTCCAAGACTATTACAAAGAATACTGGCTCATCGTAATTTGCAATTCATGCTGCTTAATGGATTGCATCACTCACAAGTTTCTGGTTCTGCTTCTTGTTTATTTCCTCATTAAGAGATGTGTAAGCAGGAGCCAAAGCAGAAGCAGACATGCATGTCCCCACTGCTGGGACCTAGGGAGATACTGTCCTACTAGGCTCCTATCTCATTTTCAGAAGCCTCACAGTGGAAATAACCAGTCAATTCCCCTCATTTTCTAAGCTGATGAGGATCCAGGTAATAAGTTTTCTACAAGCAAGGAAAGTATTCACCCATGAACACATTCTGGTTATTGAAGTAAAAGAAAGATCATTACATACATCAGTGACTTCAGTGTAAAACCCAGCACTGGGCTGGTGGCTGGTGTGTCCTCTGGAGAGCAGGAGGTGCTGGCTGCTGTGTCAGGACAGGGGAGCCAGGATCTGGGAGATAAACATGGTGACAAGGCAGCGGCTTCACCACCACGAGGTGGTCCCGCAACACCCGGGTGGGGTGAGCAGAGCACACCCAGCCATGGGAACCAGGGCTGGTGGAGTCGGGTCCTCGGAGGAGTCTGTGGTGAAGAGGCACATCTGAGAAGCAGCCAGGAATAGGAACCACAAAGGCAGGGTCATGATCAGGTCTGGTGACAGCACCCAACACCAGCCATGGTCCAGGGATCATCGAGCTAGTCCATAGAGATGAGACCATTTCATATGTGAAATCAACAATTGTTAATAACCTTCTATCAGTTATGGATGTTACAGGTAAAACCATATTCCAAAGACTATACCAACCCCAGTGTTCTGATCAGCTTTTTACTTTCTCCAGCTCTCTGAAGAGTTTAAAATTAGGGTTTTTTTGCTTAGCATCATAGCATACCTGCATTTAATTTGTGAAGATTTCAAATGTGCAAGTAGCGTGGGTGAGGAAACTTCTCAGAACACTTTGTAACCAGCAAGATTGCAGCTTGGTTTCATAAAGGTTAGTGGAGGGAAAAGGATCTCAGACATATGAAGTCAAATCATCTTTCTCTCCTCTGTTTTCAAACTTATTTAATACATTAGAATGTGAATGATCCAAGATGTTGCAGTACAGCTATAATAGGCAGTCACCTAGACTGTGTATGCTGGGGCAATGGGTTGAATGCTAAGGACTGTGGAAGACGGGCATTTGTTTTGTGGTTGTACTTTGCACATTTGTGGTGTTCTTGATTGCTTCAGTCTTTAATGGCAATTAATACCTATGACTGAATCAAAATCTTTACAAAGAAGCTGTAACTTCAACATAATGATGATTTTCTTTTCATTCTGAATCATATAGTGTGAAAGTGACAGCGTAACTTTTCTGGAACTATTAAAAAACATTCAGAAGGGACTCTCCTGTTTTTCTTTCCAAGTTTTCTTCACAGTTCTGTCATGTTGGTTAATACAATATTTATATTTTAAAGACAGCTATTGAGATCTATGTGTCTTTGGCTCAATAATATGTAGAACCTGGGGGTTTTAGAACAGTAGAAATAGAAGTTAAAAACAGATTAATAACAGCGGCTATGCAATTTCATTGTGTTGCAATTACTTTCGAAGAGAAAGTCCATTAGACTCAGAGGTACATCCTTTAACATAGGCTTGAAGGAATGAAGCTCCTCTGCAGGACGGTCACTTTTCTATCATTTAAGAGAAAACAAAGGAAGAAAAGATAGATATAGATATAGATATATAGATTAGATATATATCCCCTGCAGTCTCTATTGCAGATTAAAGGTTTTTCACCCCAGTAAAACTAGCACTTTTTCACCTAAAATTCAGTTCAGGTTAGTGAAACTAATATTACAGAGCTCCCATCAGGAAATTGGGAACAAAGAGACATTTGGGTTTATTACAGACAGATGACTTTCACTTTTTCAATAAGAGACGTGTGGGTCTATGTCTGCCAGAAAGTCTTCTCCTCTTTCACCACAAGCTCTATTTTATGTATCTTTTATAGAAGTCATAATCTGTAAGGCTGTAATCAGGTAATCTTGTTATGTATGCATGCATTAAGCAATGGAGCTTCTATTATTTACTAAATTATTATTATTAGAAAGTATTTTCCCTCTTTTCTTTTGGATACCAGCAAATTAAGAGAACGTGTCTAACTGTGTGGTTTCAAAGAAAGATAGCTGAATTTGCTTAGTTGCCAGATAGCCAGACAAAGTCTCCTGTCTGGGAATCGTATAGTTTCATCTACACGACAGACACCATGTCCTGCTTTGTTAACACCTGTGTTTAGATTCCAGGCAAATTCTCATTCTTCCCTGACATGCATCTGGCAGCACACAGAATGAAGCTGATGTCTGCCCAAGTAGACACATGTCCTATATTTTGCTCACAGGGTCAGATCTTAAATTCACATCCATTAACATCAGGGTTCGGACTAATCTCTCCTACCTTTGGAAACCTAAAATGTAGATCTCTACAGCAGGATGAGCATAATCTTAAAGAGAATCTCAGACTGAACCATACATGAAGATGTTGATTTCTTTTCACTGGTAAAGAGAAAATGTAGTCAAGATGACTAGCTCAGATGGAAGATTATTATGGTTTATGGCAGTTGAAAATCTCGTCTGTTTTAAGTATTCTTAAAAGCGAGGATATGTCCGTATAAAATCCCAGTGACAATGAAATTCACAGCAGCCCATCTATCAGAGTCTACAGATAGAAACTGCTGTATCATTCTTCATGGGGGTTTGTGTTTGTGTTTTTACATGGGGTGTGCTTAAACAAAGCAGTTTTAAGAATACAAAAAAATAGGTGTTTAATCAAGAGCATCCGTAATAGATAGAGATAAATCTGGGACACTCTGAATGTATACAGAAAAAATCTGTTAAATAGGATTAGAAATCATAAACTGATAAAGTGGAAATCCTTTGTGGCTAATTTCCTACCAGATGCACCTATGTTTTAAGAAAGACACTGATGAAAATGCTATTCATTAATTGCTTCCTACAGAACTTTCTTGCAGAGTCAATCACCATCTGGAGATATAACTAGATTTTTAGGAAAAGATCCACAGATGTGGATCATGGTAATTATGACAGTGCATATTTATACTGAGTCAAACATTTGGGAATCACAAGCACTTCATAAATACAGTGAAATTTTTCAAAACCACAGTAAGGAGGTTGCGTAATAAAAATGGGAAGTCTTGTGGATCAAAGGAGAAAAAAAAAAAACACATTAGGTTTCTCTGTTAATATTTAAAGTGACCCTTGAACAATCTGAAGTTTGCAAGGACTTCTAATTAAAAGGTCCTAGCCAGTGAAAACCTCCATTCCAAGGAAAAGGGTTTGCTCTTCTTACAGTTGTTTGTGATGTCAGACAAGTAACAACTGTGGGGTTTTATTGAGTGTCCAAATGGAAGGTGAATTAATTATTTACTATGATCTCAAATTAATGCATTTTTTAAATATTATATCCAACCAAAAGTGTATATTAAATAAGCCATTCTGACCAAAGTGAAAACTGTTATACAGCACTTCCAATAAAGTTAAAGCTATGGAGGTGTTGGCCTCCTGCTTATCCCCTTTGTTGCTGGTAGTCCTTGTAGGGTAACTTTGGGAAATATGGATGATCTGTATACAGACTTTTTTGTTTGGTTGGTTGGTTTTGGTTTGTTTGTTTAATTCTGAAGATGACCTCAAATTTTCACAGTTGTCACAGGGGCAATATTGTTTCAGGGTTTGATCTCTTACCAGGATATACTCTGAGCTTTGAAATAAGCCTCAGAATAACTATTTTAGGAACCTGAAGGTAAACAGACTCTTCAATAATAATAGGAAATTGCTTATTCTGTATTTATTTATTTATTTAATTTATTACATTAACTTCAGTTATTTTCAAGTACATGTTTATATGACTCTCACTGATATATTGTCTGAGTGATTTTCTGTAGGACAATAAGCAAAATGTTCACCATCTGTCACATGTGGCTCATTCTCAGCAGAGGAGGAGTGATCTATGATCAGCTAAGTGTTTTGTTTTGGCAATATTTTGTTCTATTTGGGGTTTAAATACATTCTGCTGTATATTTATCTTTGAAAATGTAGTTTAAAGAAAAATAATCTTTGCCTTGAAATGAAACATAAGAGTTCAGTTTTAGATCCTTAAAACAGGTTATTATTAGAGCTGGTTTTAAGAAAGATTTGGATAAATTTTTGTTGTGTCTGGAGAGAAGCTCGATGGCTTAAAAATCCTTATTGCATTTGAGAAGTAAAGTTATCAACCGTAGTCCTTATTGAGGCACTTCAGATAATGTTTGAGAAATAAATCTGGGTCATTAAACACCTTAGGTATAATATCAGAGATTGTGAATATTTCTGACAAGGTGATGTCATGCGCTAGGAACCAGGTCTAATGTAATCCTTGTACAAGAAAGGGGCATACCTGTCAGAGCGTGGTGTTTGATGACTTCATGCCAAAGTTTACTGTGTTGTAAGCATGAAGTGGGAACATGATTTTTGGCTATAAAAACCTGTCCCTGATTTCCCTGACGAACATGTGCATGGCCCACCAGAAATCACATGTAGTCTGATCTTTTAAATTTATTATATGAGGTGGGCCATGAAGCCTTTGAAAGGCAGCTGTTCCAGATGACTGTATGCTCAGTGGGTCACCACTTAAGTCTCAACTAGACAAAACCCTTAGGATTTACCTATAGCTAGAGTTATTCTTGAAAATCTAGTTAGGTGAGCGTTAAGAAATGAGGCACATGCCTTCATCACAGAGAAGCTAAATAAGCATGATGCTTCTGCATCTATATTGTCTCTGCAAGGCTTTGCGATCTGGTATATGGATTTACCAGGCTTCTTGAAGTACCTCAGTACTGAGAGCGCTAACCAACAAACCTAGATGGTGAAAAAGCATAGGGAAACCTTGAGATGTCTTCGGCTTCAAAATGAATTGACAGAGGTGTGTGGCTGGAAGGAAGGGAGATATTCTGGTTTAAAAACTAATCCAAGAGATGAGAATCTGTCCAGGTATCAGTGAGAAGAAGCCAAGGAGCAAGTAAAGGGAAAACCACCAAAACCTGTATTTTGTTAGACTTTTTTTTTTTTTTTTCTTAAAAAAAAAGACCTCAAACTAAATAGTAAAAAAATACCAATTCAAGATATATGACAAGAGAATATGAGAGGATGAAGGGGATAAACCATCCAGAGAGGCTGTGGCTGACACAACAGGCTGTTGAATTGTGGCCTTTGGGGCCACTTTGGGTTAAAAGAATACCTTGTTTGTGTTTTAAAGGAGGTTGTGTTGAAAATGAGCAATGGCCAGATGTGCGCAGGAGGTGATGGAGCAGAAGTGAAAGTTGCCATGGTCCAGGTTAGAGTTAAATCTTCAAAGTAAAATATCCTTAAATCAGAAGAATGGGACGATGTACATCCTAGAATTCAGAATGGAATGGAAGATGGAATTGCAGGTCTGGTTCAAAGCAGGTTTCAGTAAATACCTTACAAAGGATAACAATCATGGTGTCTGTGTTTAAGCAAAAGAGACAAGGGAGAAGGTTCTGTACACTTGAAGGATAATTGTCTGACTTCAATTAGTATATATAAGAAAGCAAAGTATTTTGAAAGAGAAGTTCTCAAAATTAATTGGCTAAAGCTACTCTATGTGATGAACTAGAACACAGAGTTCGCTTCAAAATATTTTCTGTTTTGTAAAATAGAATATAATAGCCATTTTACACATTAAAGAAGGAAGGTCTCTTTTCTGGGGTTTTTTTGTGATTTTTTTGTGTGGGTTTTTTGGGGTTTTTTGGTTTGGTTTTTTTTTTTTTTTTTGCATAAGCCTCAATTAATTTACAACACAAAACTGGTTGCACCAGGAGTTCATAAAAGATTTAGTTACCTTCTGTGGTGAACATTAAGAAGTTATTATTCAAATTATATTTAAATAGTTCAAAGGAATTAAAATGTATAGGAAAGATCATTAGATATCATGAGGTAATTTTCTAACGAAAGCTTAGCAAGTGATAGATTGTTCAAGCCTCTCAAAGGTTTTAGTTCTGTACTCAGTAATTCAGAGGTGAGAGAGGGGATATGTTGATTTATAATTTGTTACCATCAGTTTTTCTTACAGACAATGCTGTAGTACAGTATCTGGCCTCATTTTTTGTTCTTTCTTTCATGTTCTGTTCTTTAGACTCGAACTTAAAAAGAAATAACTCATCCTCAAAACTGACCATGCTCCAAGCACAAATGAGTTTTCTGCTCAAATCACCTGAACAATGAAAAGAGATTTTTTCCCTCCTTCCAGTTGTTTCAGGACTTAATTTTACGAACTACTATAACTGCTTTTGGTCCACAACGAGCAATTATTTCATAGTTATTGCTTTTGTAGTTTTTAGGGGGTTTTGTTGTTTGTTTTGAGGTTTTTTGTTGCTGTTGTTCTTGGGGATTTTTTTAATTGAATTTTTATAACTGAATAGGTTGGTATTCATTTTTTGTATAAAGCAACGTTGGGTAGACCTAGATGTGGGAAACAGAAAAAACGTATTTACATTTCACTTTAGTCTCATGAGGTTTTTACCAACAGTTCCCAAGTTTTAGGAGAATCTGATAAACCTGAATTAACTCTTGTCAAAAATACGAAAGCTGTGAATTCAAAAAACCTACAGAAAGCGAAAGGATCTATGCCAGTATCTAGGCTGTGTTATATCATCATGATTGTTATTTCCATGCCACATTTAATGATATACATCTCTAAGGGGTTTTGTTTGTGTACCAGTAATTTGCACAAGAAAGACCTTCCTCCAGGACCACTGTGGGATCAAGACCATGTCATATAGTTCTGGCAAAGTGATTTCTTTATTTTTTCATGAATGTTTTAATTTTCACATATTAATAGAGTCTCATGATATTTTAAATGTTTTTAATATATTCAGCCCTTGGATGGGTACTCTATTTTTAAATGTCAAATATATCAGTCAAACCTATAGATAGGGTTTAATTTTATAGACTAGCCCCCCCTACCTCCCCCACCCCCCGGCAGCTCATAAAGTTAATATTGCTCACAAAAGAACTGTTTTTAAAAAACAAACACCCACACATGTTCAGTTTGCTAGCTTAATAAGGTTATCTGCTTCACATGGCCAGTGTGAATATTGTTTATTCTAATTATAGAATGATGCTCCCTGAACACAGTGGCTATGTCCACTATGTGCTGGTGTGCTGGGCAGAAGTCTCCAAGAGCAGATGTATTCAAGCCGGCACAACCCAGGACTCGGCCAACATGGGGCTGAGACAGTCACCTGGGCTTTGCAGGATATGTTGCTTTTTAGAAATGAGGTGACTGAATCAGACAGAGACCATGTGGGTGCAACTCCACAGTTTTGTAATTTTGTGATAAAACAGTAAATATATTCTGGAGTCCGTTGCGTGGGGCGGATGTTTCCATGCCATTCCATTAACAGTGTTGATAGCATTACTGTGCAACAGTAATCAGATTAGCACATTATCGTCTGTCTCATATATACCCTTTTCCATGTCTTAGTCATTTTACAATCAACTTTTGCTTCATTGATCCCGATGTTACAAAACTCCCATATTAATGGAAGATGACTATGCGTAAATACAAATAGCTAATTAAGATGCCAATTCAGGGAGCTCAGCAGCATGGTATGCATCCAGTGTTTTACAGAATAAGCCACGACACATTGCAAATGTGCTTTTTGAGTTCTTTTTCTTGTCTGTAGTTGTTTACATGTTCCAGACCTCCTGTGGAGTCAAATGTAAGGGGAAATGCATCTTTGGAAAGATGTGAAAGTACTCCTAAGAAGTATTAACATTTACTGACAATCTTCTGTCCTCTGACCCAGAGGATACCCTCTTGTTCATTCTAACATATTACCATGTATGGACAACCTCTGGCAACTGAAGGAGACATACCGGTGCAAAAAAAACCCCACCTTGTGACTGTATTCCCTGATCCTGGCAAAGCAGTAACAGCATTCCTGTTGCAACATTTCTGAAAAACTTCAGATGAATAGGCTGGAGATTTAGCCTTCTGCATAGTGATATGGGTTAGCTCTCCTGATAGCTTCAGAAAGATTGCAACTATTCTTCCATTTGAAAAAATAAAAAACGAAAAACAAACCACAAAACAAAAAACCAAAAGAATAATTGAAAAGAGAAGAAAAAATTTGAAATAAAGGGATTTCCCTTCTCTTAGGAATATAACAGCATAGACAGTGCAAAAGAAATTCCAATTACTGCATCAACGATAACAGTAGAAAGACTTGAATAATTAATTATTACTGTATACAGAGGTTTCAATGGGATTTATAAATCACAAAAATTTTTCAATTATTTAGATTCCTAAGGTGGAAAAAATATACCCAAAAAATTGAAAAGCAAATTGAAAATCACATTAACTGCTCCTGCTAACCATGCACCTACAGGGCACATGGCTGGATCCCTTTGCAACTGCCAGCTTTATAAGACAAAGGACATCTGTAGAGAATGACTGCCAGAGAAACACAGTTGGGTTGGGAAGAAGCATTTTCTATTCAGGTGGTATAGGCCAGGGAATTAGTGAAAAGCCCAGAGATCATTTGAAAAGCTATCTAACCCTATAACAAATGTTCCCATGGCTGTTAACAGGTCATCTGGGACCATGGCCTGCCAATATGTTTATGTGATAGTTTGTTGTCATTAGAATGACCAGGTATGGCTGGGATATTGCTACCTGAGCTGGATTTTTTTTGACATTCACGGAAGTTTCAACTATCTTTTTCTAAACTGTTCATTTCCTTTCACAGTATTGATACATCGAAAATTGTACATCAAAACGTTAAAACAATTCTATTTATAGTACTTTGATATATTGGATTTTCCATGAACAGCATTTACCAAAACCCATTGCTTTTGAAAGTCCTTTGGAAACAAAGTCATATATTCTGACCAGCTATAGTTATGACTGAATCATGTAATTTCAAAAGCTGTAAATATTATGAACTTGACAGAAAGCTCATCAAAATAAATTAAAGGATTTCCAGTGACTTTCATCATACCCTGTGTCTGCTAGTAAACAGCTTCACAGTCAAGCTTAAATATGTTACCACAATCAGTTAATTAATTATACCACAATCGTGTTTGCTGTTTCCATCTCTGGCTGATAGATGAAACCTATTCTAATTATGTGCTTTTTCCACCATCCCAGGTTTAGACTGAAACCTATAATATCTTTTCAAAGGGCTTTAATACATGTAGGCTTTTCTAATCAACACATTATTGCTCATCCACTGCTGCAGTAACTGGGAACGTTTCCTGTACGTACAGTGGACATCAGATGGGATATCACATATTTTGGTATGCTGATAGCTGCATATAATGTAATGACAGTGTCTCCATGGAAAAAGGAGTGTTTTAAAAAAAAAGAAATTGCATACCACTTTATCAAAAAAGAATTAAAAAAAAATTGAATAGGACACTTAGAGATCGCTGACATCTACAGTCCCACAGAAAAGTATTTGACAATGCTTCCTTAACCAATACAGAATGGGATAACACTATTAAAGTTTTAAGGAAGAACACTTTGCCAGACTGGAATCATCCTTGAAACTACATTTTTCCTCAGAAAAATCTAAAAGGCCAAGGATTTGTAAACAGAGGGGTAAATGGCAAAGTTATAGCAGCCATCCCCTGCCTTATAGCACTGAAGCACTGTGAGCTAAGGCAGCAGGAGGAAATTTCTCTGGATAGGCTATACTGGCACAAAAAAAAAAAAAAAAAGGTGCTCAGTTGCTCCCTCAGAAAGTCTTGGGAGCACTTCCACTGACTTCATCAGAACAACCGCTCATGGGGTACAAAAAGTACAAAACCAAACACCTCTTTTAAAAAGAACAAAATGAGCTGATGAAAGTACCTGAATTCCCTTAACAAAGTTTATTTGAAACCTTCATATAGAAGAAAAACAACCGTCTATTTTGTAGCTTCTCAAAAGATGAGATCTTGGATGATTGAGTTTTATGATGACTTGAGTTTGCTTCTTTCAGTTATAACACTAATTACAATTTGGAGAGGGACATTGATCACATAATGCCACCCAAGCATCAGTTCTTAATGATGCAAAACGGGAACCTCAGTACTAAATGGTGTTTTCAAAAATTTCTGTGCTCACAGGGCCTGTATATTCCTACCCTGCCAGTCCCGCCTTTTGCAGCTTGAGGCCAGCAATAGTGTTGTTTCATTACTGTAATACGAAGGGAAGAAGGGAGAGAAAAACAGAGGGAACTATCCCTGCTGTATTTAAAGGAAGAGACTACTAAGGGACTGTGGGAAGGTAAAAAAGCAAAGTATTAATGCAAAAGAACTGTTCAGAGAACTTGTGATATTTTGATTCCATTTTTAGGGATGTTATACTCTCATTTCTACCACCTCACTGGCTCAGCAGCCATAGGTAATTTATTTTTTCCCCATCCTTCTCTCACAACTTCAAAACTATGTACAATAACTCTTTATTTCACTGCATGTTAAACAACTTAATAAGGATTGCAATAACATGCACAGCTTAGCATAATACATGTGCTTAAAGGGCCTAGGGTAATAAAACTCTGGGCCTGGGTTGGGTCCAGCAGATGCTACTTCATTATTAGAAGTATTATTAGCGCTGTTTCATTATTAGAAGTGGGATAGATTGGCTGTTCTCCAGTCCTTTCATTCAGTGTGGGTTTATTTCCTTCTGGATGCTTTTAACTCAGCGTGTTTTGTAAAAATATAGTTCTCAGTCATTGGAGTGGATTTGTGCATGCTAAGGAAGAGCTACCAAATCTTCAGTTTGAAAACCACAGCTGCAAGGGAACCTGACGTCTTAGTTAAAAGAGGAGTGGAGATCTACCACAGAGCTCAGGATACCTTGTGAAAAATGATGGCAGTAGAGGTGTAGAACTCACACAGAATAAGTACTGGGGGGGTATCTCCTCCTCTGTTTAGAACTTTTTTTTTTTTTTCCTTTCAAAGTGAGAATTTATAGTAGTCTACACCATCTTGCTTTGAAATGCAAAATAAAGGAGCCTTCCCCGAAGCAAAAGTCACGGGAAAAATGTGCTGTATTTCTCAATAGTACATTTTTTTCGATGACTGATTTTTCTACTTTTGTCACCTTCACTTCTTGTTCATCTAGAGAAGACTGATGTGCAAAACAAAAAATAAAATTATAGAAGTACAGCTATAGCTTGTCAAAAGACATTGCCGATTCATTATAGTTTAACAGCTGGCTTTCTTTCTTTTATGAAGAAATAAAGAATCCAGAAAGCAAAGGTTAATATATTTCCAAATTGTAACTAAATCCTTATTTGGAGGAAGGATGATTTTTACCTCATGCCTGCCTAGGTCATATTAATTATTAAATCAACACTAATTAATTAATACAAAGAAATCTTTCAATAAAGGAAAAGAGAAAAAATATCACATTAATAAATCCTGAAACTGAAACTTAGTAGAAAACAATTTAGAAAAAAATCCATTTCCTAGAAGTGATTGGTTGTTCAGCCAGTCTGTTAAAAAGAAATGAATGCCAATTCTGTTGACATGAAAGGGATCCATTCTTGGTTTGATAAATAGTTTGACTGATGCTGCAAATATGAAAGAACATCTGAAAAACGTGTTATGTATGACAATTTTAGTTAATGCAGCTTGGAAAGTTGCCTGAAGAGGAATCTGTGCAAGATAATGTTAAGTGTATATACAATGTAAAATATATAGATCTACAATTTTAAATTAATCCCTTCTTCATTTATTTTAAGCACTGGTAGAAAAATAAGAAAAACAAATGTCATAACAAGGGTACTGTATATATCTCTACATGCCATAATACAGAGATCCCAGAGCTGATATAAAATACACAAAACTATGCAGATGAGAAATACAGAGATAATTTGTAGGCCAGAAAGAGTTTAGTGTCTTCTGTAAGACACTGTTCAAAGCGCTAATTAGTCTTGCTTAATTAGACTCTGCTCAGAACCATGTTGGTACAGCCATACTCTTCCCGATGCTGGAGCTAACTCCTAGGATCCATGGGGGGGGGGTCCGCATTGCAAGGTACGTATCTTAATTTCAAGCGGTGCCAGCCGCTGCTGCCCGTGGCAGAGCACATGATGCGGCCTTGCGAGGTGGATCATGGTCCTCCAGCCTTCACTCTCTGACAGTCCCACCCGCACCACCTGAGGGAGGTCAGGAAAACAGATGATCCCCTTTTTTTTTTCAGGACACAGTCTAAGCCTCAGTTAGCTTCTGGCCTAAAAGCTTCTTGAGCCAGAGGTGAAATCTTTGTGTTTACTAGTCCTCAGCAAATTTTTCTGCTAGGAATTTATTCAATCCCTTTTTAGGCTTATGTAAACTCTTTAACATTTGATGTTTGGTTCTGCGACATAATAAGCATCTTGGTTTATTTTCTTGTTTCATGTTTCCCTTTTGAAAGTGAAAAACTGTGCGCCATTCACCTCGTTCCTACCACTCATTTTTATAAATACCTGTCGACAACAGTTTCAAAGTACTAACAGCACTGGCATTAAAAAAGCTTAATAATGCAAACAAATGAAAAGAGAGATTAGATACTAAAAGCTGTGCCATTGCCTTAGCTAAAGATCAAGGATCTTCAGAAAAGTCTTTTTAGGGCCAGTTATGAAGTATGAAAAAGTTTAGGCTCCAAGTTTCTCAGAAACAGAAGAAAATGTTATGTAGGTTTTACACTAAATATTAATGTATGTAGTGTAAGGATAGAAATAAAAGGTAGTTAACTGTATCTGGAAGAGGTACTATGAAAAGAAAAAAACAAAACCAACAAACCCAAACCTAAAAAACACCAAAACAATTTCTGGTGGACTGTGACAAGAAAATCTAGAAAACTTTTCATCTAGTAATAAATGTAATATTTCATGACAGAATACTCTGTCCCAGTGTTCTGTTTCATAGTCAAGAAACACAGAAATTAAAAATAATCTATTGCTTGCAGTTACAGAGATGTGATGAAGTGTAACAGTTGAAATACTAACCTCTGGGCTGCATGCCACCCCGGTCTTTTTCTTTTCTGAATATTACAGTCTTTCCTATTTCTTTTTGTTTTCCAGCTTTCTTTTCCACATCAGTGCTTTTGTTGGAATTGTCTGCTTCCAAGCATATTTTACCATGGTTTCCCACCTCTATCATATGTCCCTTCCTTATTCTGTGTCATTCTTAATAGTAAATGCTTAGCAATTCGTTCTCCTTGTTGCTGCTTTGCCATGAGCCTTTCCCTGCCATTTCTTCTGTATTGCTTCCTCTACCATCTTTTTTTTTTTTTTTTTTTTTTTTTTTTCTCCCTCTCCTTATGTCCATACTCCTTTCCATCTAAGGACACTCTTTAGCTGCGTGTGAAAGGCAGAGGGAGTTGCTCTGCTTCTCTATGGACTCCAGCTCTCTGGAGAGGGGAAGACTTTTTCCTGTGGTTCCCCTTCACAAGTTTCTTGTACCTATTACAGCAGATATGGAATTACTTCCATTCTCTCCTGAAAAGGGACTAGCCAGGGAGATGTTCTCACTACTGACACCATACAAGAGAACAGAGTGCTATATATTGTGAGAGAAAATGATCCTCAATATGAGGATTTCACTTCAAAAGGACATTGGTCCATTTACTTGAAAACTCATTTCAACTCGAATCTGTAAACACGTGCTCCTGTATAACATTGGGAGACATTCATTCTAATCCTTCGAGGACATCGGGATGTTACTGGTTACCTGTATTATTGGTGTTTTCATGCAATATGTGTCACAAAAGGTGACCTTTTCATTTTGTATTGTCCTCCGTATTATGTTGTGCTTCATCACAAATGTGCTGTCAACAGACAGTAACAAAAGGCAAGCTGATGTGGTGTGACGAGATGGGCAAAGGTCACTTTGGTACTACATGATGTAGTTTTCCAGAATGTGTCAGCAATGCCATAGTCTTTACATTTTTAAGCTTTCTGCTTTCGTATGATTTTATGTAGTTGAGCCACCTCTCCACCTCCACATTTTTGTGATTTGCTGTGTACCATTTTGCTCTACTCTCCTGAAATGTCTAAGGTATTTAGGCTTCTTCTTTATAAAGATCAAGGTGCAAAAAGCCCTCTAGTCACTTGAGACCCTTCATGAGAGCCTTTAAATACTGGGTACAGCAGAGGTGTCAGAATCAGCCTTGTTTCAACAGTTTCTTGCATGGTTTCTTGCAAATACATGGAGAATTTGCGTTACTCGTATCTGTTGATTTCCAGCATTTTTAGTCTCATCATCTACCAAAGAAGTAAAAAAGCATTAATCTTAGGATCTGGCTGTAGGCACTTGGATCATGGCACCATCTTCTTGATAATGGGACTAATTAATTTCCTTGATTTTCTTATTACCTTGCAATTTATTATTAAATGTATCATGTGTTTCCATACAACAGGAAGAAGTTATCTGTTTGTGACAGCTGAGCATATATAAATTTAGTGATTTAAAAATTCTAAAAGAAGAAGTCAGGTTTCTTTAAGGGAGTATAACTATTAGACGGTGGCTCAACTAACCATCTAAATTCGGTGGAAGTCTGCCTTGTTTTTCTGTTGCATGGCAATAGGCATGAGCACGGCAGACACTTTCAAATGTTTCTTTTTATTCATTTGTAGCTACTGCTTTCTAGCCATGCTGCTAGAGAGGTACTTGAGAGAAAATAATGTAAATAAGATCAAGAACCACCACTCAAGAATATAGCCATGGGGAAATATCTCTTTTCAGCTGTGTGATCATTACAAGAATGGGTTAATTCTGGGCTAGTTTTTCTCCTTCTAGTTACAATCCATGTCAAGTGAATAGATGAATTTGTCCCATTTTCAGTTCTCATTACGAGGTTTGTCATGAAAAGTGAGTTATCACAGGATTTTATTGCCTGATATATTTGGTGAATTATGACAGTGTGCAGAGGACATTTAACCTCTTTCAATATTGTGTGGTTTGATTGACTGACTGTTCCTGGGCATGGAAGGTGGTACGCGGGAATTCAGTGCATTATTCCTTTGCATACAAAGGCAAAGATGACTCTCTTCAACAGAGCAAGGAGCAAAGTTAGATCCCATTTAAGCACACATCGTGATCAGGCCATGTTAGCCTCGTGCAGTGATCTTGCAAAATTAAAGAAAAACATTGCAAGTGTGGCTGCAGAAGTGCTTAGCATAGTTTTGCCTGTGCCTGAATTCTAACCTCCAGGATGTTGATTCTCTACAATGTATTTGGTCTTTTGCCTCTGTGCTGAAAATATTAGCAAGCACAAGGGGTATTATTGCTCACAAGAAACATCGTCATTTGATGGTTTTCTCATGAGGTTTTATGTCAAGAGGACCATCACCTTCTACTTTTCTGCTGTTTCCAGGATACTTCCCAGAACATTATCAAACTACAATACCTAGGAAAGAGGGACAGCAAAAAGCAGATAGATTTTCCTAGGTTGTATATTTTCTTTTCCCCTTATAATTCACCTGCAGCTAGGCTTACTGCGTTTAATACATGGGGAGCGGGGAAGGAAGGATTGATTTTACTTTATAGGTGTTCAAGGAACACACAGTCCCTTATGTCACACATTACAGCTGTTACCATATTACAAATAATTCCTCCTCTATACTACTGTTAATGATAATAATGTCCATTACATTAAGGCTCTCAATATACAAACAAGTAACAAATAACTGTTACATGTTGTTAATAACCAAGTTACAGGACACATGGGATGAATGCAGTCCCAGTATAAATGAAGACCCTGTGAAGTTACAGTCACACAAGTAAAAATGTTAAAGGAACACACTACACTAGTCAGCGCTAACAGAGGACATCAAAGCCAAGTCGGCTCTTCAGAAAACACACATCTGGAACTTTGTCGTTTCTGTAGAACCTACCAATGCTTAGAGGATGGTAGGTAACATCATGTTAACCCAGCTTTGCAAGTTCACATGGAAGACATGTGCATAACTTGAGGAACTGCAAGGGGTTTCAGCTGCTACTCAAACAACACACACACATGAAATACAGGATGAAGTAAATATATAGTGGAATATATAATGTATACATACCTACCTACATATATGCACCTATAATTTTAATTAATAAATATAGTGGTGATACTCTAATCCAATACCAGGCAATGAACAGGGACCTTCAGTGCTGGAAGCATGAAATTCCACAGTGAGGTATAAAGAACACAGCTACATCAGGAAAGAAATGTCCCCATGGTCTGTTCCCTGGCTCTGAGGCCAACTGCTATGGTTCATGCAAATCTATTCCTTTTAATCAAGAATGGTTTTATCTGAAGAATCAGACAGGTTCTCCCCATCAGTAGAACGGAGCTAATGCACTGGAGAAATCTTGCAGGCACTAAGACTGTTTACCTTTAGGATGAGTAGAAAACAAAGAAGAATATTTCCTTCAAGATTATTTAGCAGATCTTTTGCTGTAAATGAGAAGATGATATATAGCAGATCCTTTGATGAGCTGTTTCAAGGGCATGAAATATGTATGCAGCTCTCACTCAAACCTTTGCCAGTTTTTAACTGAAGAGAGTAAACTGAATGGGTAAGCTATCCAGAGCTGTTCATGGGAGCAGTCCCATTGGCTTTGCAGGATTAAGTGCTGTTTTACTGAGTAAAAATCACAGAACTGAGGTCCATAAGGCGTGGTCAATCAGTTCCATGAATCTGGTTGTTCCAAGGAGAACCACCAGTAATTAGTCATGCAGCCCTACCCAAGAAAGCACATCATAATCTCTTTAATCAATCCCAAACAAGGGAATAATAGAAAGTTTAATGAGTTTTAATTGAAGGCCACAATCATCTAAATCTAATGTTATAACGTTACTATCAGTCACCAACAATACTGCCTGCCAGTTGCGTACAGTGCAGAGGTACAAACAAATCGTGCGTAAAGGCTATTAACATATTTATCATGGAATGAGGTCTAAAACCTGATTTATGTCTAGCCAAAACATTATTCCTTACAATACAATCCATTAGCTGTGCATAAACATGTTCAAGCAATTTAGATAATGCGGGTAATGGTGGAGCAGACGATAGCGCTACCCCAGGGTGAAATGATTCAGAGGCTGGTGTCACTCTGAGCTTCATGTCCATATGTAAACTGACGATTCATAATAGCAAATTAATCACGGGAAAGCAAAAGGATGCAGGAATGGCAATCAAAGGTGGTGTCGTATTCTGAAATCCAAATCCATTCACACCAAACCATCTTAAGCAATCCTACTACTTAGTGAGAAATGTGTAGGGAAAAAAATGTGAGGAAGAAGATAACTTTAGTTTGCTTTGTTTGATACTGGAACCTTGTAACTCTTACTCTGTAGCACTTCTTCAGGCAACTAATCTTGATGAAGTTCTTGGAACCGTACTGGTGTGTCAGCACCCACTAACTTGAATGAGGAGTATGTCATTGATATCACTAAAGAATCAGGGTAATCCGCTCTGGGCATTCACAGGGATGAGGTCTAAAAGCAGTATTAGCAATATCATTGTAATTAGATTTATACTACTCTTTGTGGTTAATATTAGAATAGGTAAAAGTCTATAAATGAATTTTTGAGGGAATCAAGAAGTTGCACATTCTCTTGGCTTAAAGCAGTGTATCCACTCTGAGATCATCTAAACACCTTTCAGGACAGTGAAATTAACTGGGTTTAGGAAGAGCTATCGGAGAGATTGCTGTATTTCTGCAACAGTAAGTCTGTTATCTTTCTCTTTGTGGGGAAGATCTTCCTAATGCAATTTTAAATTACCAAAATCATAGTCCTCTTACATGAATACTTTTGGATTCTATTTTTGATTCTGACCAACCACCCATTTAGGAGTGGATCCTAGCCAGGATCACAAGGAATAGTTAAACTTTGCTGTATAAAAATTCACATACTGTCTGTAGAAACCACGTTCCAGGGATAATTTTCATCAACATTCTTTGACTGCAGGAGGAGAAGTGAATATGAGCAAAGCTGCAGTAAATGTATTTTGTATTATATAGCTGAGTGACTGCTGTCTCTCAGTGAATGTAAATTAGACTGCAAAAATTACAAATTCGGAACATTTTCTGAAATGTAAAATACAACTCTGAAGGACTGCTCATGACTGATTTGCTAGCAGTGATCAGGGAATAATGCTAAATTATTTTTTGCAGCTGGGTCTTCATCAAGGGCCAGATTCAAGATTGCATGGATTCAATAAAAAAGAGTTTCTTCCTCCCTTTCATCAGATATTTCATTGCACTTTGGTTTAGGCCCCTGAAATTGTATATCCACCATCAACAGGAGGTTCAGCATCTCAACACAAGCCCTCAAGCTTACAGCCTTGCTTCCCTCTCCTGTTGTCCTGGCAAAGAAACAATATTTTGATTTGATTCTGATCTCAAACAGCTAAGTGGAGCATGTTCATTTTTATAAGCATCATGCAAGGTTTGTAGGGATCCTTCAGGAGTGTTGGCAATCCGTATACCAAAAAAATGGAGTTGCACTGAAGCTGATCATTGAGTAGCCACGTTGTAACCAGGTCATTTAAACTCGGTTTTATAGGAAGGATTTAAACAAGAATAGTGATGTAGTATTTTGTGGAAAGTGGTCAAATCCTAAACTTTGATGAATCCTGGTTCATACATTGGCTTTCCAAAGTCAAAAAGCAATATATATCCCCCCACTTCTAGGACAATTCTGTGCCAGACTAATGTTTATTGATTACCATTCTTTTATCACTTTCCATTGACCATTTGTGTCCGTAGTTTCGCGTAAGGACTATTGATTGGGTAGTAATTACCCTCTAATGTAGGTCAGCTAAGGTCACTGGTACAAACTTGCCCTTCTTGATTTTTGTTAATTTAGTTTATTGGGATTTTGTTTTTCTCATTTTCAGTTTTGGGATTGATTTCCTTTTTTTGTGCCTTTTTACATGCCATGCAATATTTAAGTTGTTTACAGACTGTGAAGAACTTTCAACTTTGTCATTTGTCTGAGGAATATTTATTTCCACAGTTATTATATGTTAGTCTTCAAGATTATGTATACATTTTCCTGAGTAAAATCTAAATTGAAAATAATTACTGTAAAAATGCAATATAACTCAGAAAAAAAATGTTTTTATTTGTTTTCCTTTGGAACACTGGTAGACTGTAACCCATATTGCATGTCTTCTTCAGAATGCATAATGAATTTACCTTCTTGTAGAAGCTACTGGAAGTGTAACTAAGGTGTGGAAGTATGTTTGAAAACATGGGTCAGAACTTTAATTCTGGTTTTATAGTCAAAGTAGCTGAGCCAGCACAAGGAGTGGGAGTATTAATTTACTACTGAAGTGTGGGTACACAGTGAATTATTGCACTCTGCAAGCAAATAATTAGAGATGAAACTGTGAGATGGGTCTGTTGTGTGTTACACTTGTCTGCTAGGTCTGAAATTGAATCTTGAGCTGTTCCAGGAAGAGGTCATATCTTCCAATTCACTTTCACAGAACCTAGCACACCAGGGGGCTGCTGATTCTCACTGTTTGTCTTTGAGATGACACAGCCACAGAAGTTATGACAAGCACTGATAGAGTTTATTCAGTCATCAAATTGCAACAAATGTGGGTGACATTCGAGCAGACAATTGGGTGGCAGTAAAGCTAATCAGCTAGTATTTTGCTTTTTTATAGACTTCTGTGTTTAAGTCAATTTTCATGCCCGCAAAGGACATTTGCATTTCATGGCACATGTATATCTCAAATATCACCCCAAACTGCTTAACTTCCCCCCAAACTGCTTTTTTGTTTGCATAAAATATATACTTTTTTTTTTCTTCTTCTCTGGATTGCCTTTTAGCTAACTCTATTCTATGAATATGTTCACATAACTTCTGAAGCTAATGGAATTCTAATTGTCTCCTTCTCCAGGCAGCTCATAGCAATCATATTAGCTGGTTAATGAGTGACTAAGCAGTTAGGACATGTTTGTGGGAACATTGAATCCATCTCCGTAAATTAGGAGACACACTTCTAAAATTATCCCTGATAAAAGATGCCTGCCACATAGATTAAAACAAAGTGTGTAATTTTGTTAGTAAGTATATGCTGACCTAAAATACCATTAGTGATTTAAACTCAAAAAGTCTGCAAAAGATGTGTTGAAACACGTTAGACTCTTGAGTCTTTACTAAGTGTCAAATGGCTTTCAGAATATGTTTCACTCATTTCAGGCTTTACAGACCTCACGACTACTGGCCGTGCTGATTTGTCTTTGGAATTGTGAAATTCCCCATGGCTGTTGGTCACACTGACCTTTACATTGGCTCATTGTCCATACTTGACATGGGTCAGGCAGACGAAAGCTCCTTTCCTCTTTGTCAATCAAACTGAGTTCTTTCTAATTTGTCCTTTAAGGCCATGTCATGCCTTTTGTGAATCTTTGTGACATGACAAATCACATGAGAATGTGGTTCTTGAGGAAGGCTGAAATGTTGTATTCTCTTATAAAAGCTATGAAAAACATTCCAGGTATTTAGTGCTGCTACTATGCACAAAACAAAGCAAAACAAACCATAAAGCTTTACAGATTTATATAGCTCTGTTACCCTAGCCCTAAGATTAAACTGTGCCATTTGACTTGCCCTATGATTCGCTTATCTTAAGATAGTTTTGCCATGAAATAGCTATGCATGAAGAGCTTACCCTGGGAGGGTAGCTATAAAGCCACACACAGACATGCACTTGTAGCTGGTAAAGAACAACCAAACTCCTCTTCAAAGAGCACATTAACTTGAAATTTTGCCCACAGCTACATGTTTTCCAGACCAGAACTGATGTTAGCCTTGGTAATTCAAAGAAAGAGCAGAATTAGCGTATGACTTCTCATCGGCTATCTGAACATGCAGTGTCTGCTGCTACGTAACAGCCTCCTGTGAAAACAAACCAAACAGGCCTGGGGGAAATTTTGTGGAAAATAATATTATTTCTGGTGTTTAACACGTGGGCCAGAGGTAGCACATTGTTCAGTGTGGCGTGGTAGAATCACGCTTTTCCGTTTTGCTCAATAGCCATATTCTACTACTTTAGTTTCAGGACTTGATTGAGCTCTAATGAACTGATAATATTAGACCTCAAAAGCAAAAAGAAAAGCAGAAACTTCAGAAAAGTAGGTAAAAAAAAAAGGCAGAAAGTGGTCATAGGTGAATAAGTGCATGCTAATAGAGCCACTCAAGAGAAGAAAATGTCTTCTATAAAATAAAACAGATTTTATTACACTGAAGATGTCTTCCAGTTATCACACTTATATATGATATCAGCTGACATGCTGGCTGTAAAGATTTTTGAAAGGACTAAGAATCAATCTGAGTTCAGCAGTTAGTAACTTCTTTTAGAATTAGGACTGTGCTACAAAATGGAATGTGTCTTAGCTTTCTAAGTAGTTTTGAAAAAAATCAGCCGATGATGGTGGCCAACTCTGGACATTTGCAAAATACAATTTCACTGCATTTTCATTAGTTATATTATCTTACACTTCTGTCATTTCAAGAAAGCAGTTTTAAAATGCTTGAGGGGGATTCATCACACTACACTTAAGGTTAAAAATAAGCTTCAAAACAAGTTGGTTGCTTGCAGACCCTTTCTGTAACCAGTAAATATGAACACAATCAGAAAGCAATCCAACAATCCCAAAAGTAGAAATTAAAGGCAGGTGGTACACATGTCCCGGGGCATCTACCTCTTCTCTTGAGTATAAAAGGAAGCTAGAGAATGAGTTAATAAGTGCTTCCTAACTTCCGGCTGACTAGACTTAAGAGACATTATTCAATTTGCAATGTGTTTTGAAAATATTGACCCCTTTCCATCCCCTTTTTTCCCTGATGAACTGGTTCAGCCACCCTTTCATGTTGTCTCATTTCAGGTGTGAAATGGAGCCTTGTTCCTTTTAGGATTTTCTATCAGACTATCACGATCACACTTCCAAAAGTCTAGATTTTTGTTAGTAAATGCATCTATTCAGCTTCAACTGTGATTTTCATATAGTTAAGTGCTAAAAGTCTGATAACTGTTATTAAGCCAAAACTGCCATTGATTTCAAGCACTTTCAAAAATGAAGAATCAGACCCTTACTGGGTCCACTAAGTTCTGCTCTGCTGAAAGGCATATTGCATTTTGCCTGGTCTCTCCCTATAATTCTTCTTCTAGTTTCATTTACTGATGGAATAAGGACAGCTAGAGGACTCTTACCTGATCAGCTCGTTCAGCAATATTAAGTGAACTTTGTTTTATGTTCAGACAGTTTAGCCATGATGCCTTTTATATGACTAATTTATGTCAAACATGTCAGGAGTGGTTTTCCAGATGTACTGCATCCAGCATGGCATCAGCTAGCCGCCGTGAGCAGCTAGCTAAGTGAACAAAGCATTACACATATCTATCAGACCTGAAGCATTTCTACTGAGAAAATCCACCCGAAGGAAAGACATAGCACCACCTCAATGTACAAAGTACTTTTCTTGAAAACTCATTGTAATTTCCTGTCTTTCTGCATCCCTTATTGCAATTTTATTTTATGGTATAATAACAGATAACTCATTTTTTTTTTTGTTCTGTTCGGGTAGGGAGAAGACAAGACCTAGTGAGAATTTGTAATGTGTCAATCAAATAAACATGTGCCAATGTATAAGATAACTGTGAGCTGGCATTTATAACGTTGTGATCACTGTCCTGAAGTGCAGTGTGGTATCCCACATAAGGTGTTACGACTTGGCTGTGAATTATTTCACTTGGACTGTAGCTGTTTTTTAGCTGTGGTTAATATTTGCAAGAACATCAATGGGATCTAAATGCATCAGCACCATTTATAAAAAATGGTCATACAGCAAGATCCAGGCTCTCAGCTGAAAGGTTTTTTTCAAAGGTTAGTAGGTACTTAAAAGTATCTGAAAACACATGTTAGCTGAAAGATATTTTAAAAAATATCTGATGATGGTATGTGTTTAATTCATGTAAGATACCTGTCTCCTTGTCATCTGCAATGGAAATACCATTTCTCTAACACCCAGGGAACAGACACAGGGGATGAAGATGAAGAAGTTTATTCATTTTTGGCTATTCTGATGCCTTCATAAACCACTGGAGGACTTTATTGGCAGTGTAGTCCTAGGTACCAAAACATGTAATAAAACTATGCCGTTGCAAACAGCCTGAGGAATACTAGGTCAGTTTGTAGTGCAATGCCTCCGAGACTTCCCTGATGTTTGAAGTACCACATCATTCTCCAAAATCATCTGCTCTTCCAGCTGCTTCTCTATTAAAGAGAAATTGGGTAACTTCAATACCAGCTTCAAATTATGCCTTTGCTATTTTTCTCTTTAGGTCATTGTATTCAATAAATACAACATTAAAATGAGCTACCTCTCTTCAAAACTGAAGAAAGTATTTCTCATCAGTGTGGCTTTGGCGGTTACAATACTGAGCTGAACACATGAATGTACATTATGTATTGTGCACTGTCATGAATCCATGAGGTCAGAAAGGTTTTGGATGCAAAAGGATTAAAATGGGACAGACATTATCATGTGTTTGTGAGCCGTGATAGGTACTATTGATCCTAATTACCTACCTTAGATTCGGACACTAAATTAGAAACCCAATATTCTGAAACTGGTAATTCTTCATCTTAGACAGTGTATCAAGGAAAAAGAAATACTTCGGGGAGAATTACAGGCTCCCTCTGAAGCAGTTTCCACATCATATTAAGTGTTGTCACTAACTTGTAAGAGTCACTACCAGATCCACAAAAATAAGAGTGGTTAAAAAATTTCCATATACTTTTCTTTCACTGTTGGTGAATTTTTCTTAATCCAGGAAAAGGCTGGTCTTGTTTCCTTTCATTTCCTTTAAGAAATGGCATCAAGGTATTTAAACTGTTAAGAAACCATTGTGTTCTTAAATTCTGGAAAATTTTTGCAGTAGGAGAAAGGGAGAATGTTCCTTGAATATTTTGACCCAAATCTTCATTTGGCTTTGAAGACTTCACATTTGTTCTGTATATTTTTTATGAAGTTCCACAAGACTTTTATTTAAGACAATAGGTATTTAAAACCAGTGTCTGTAGACTAAATATTTGGTCAAGAAACATGTAGAAGAGAAAACACAGCAAAGATTGAAAACCAGTCAGAGTATTTTACTGGTGCTATAGTTTCAGTTCTAGGGATGTCAATCTGGCTGCTTTCAGCAATAACAGAAAATGCAAACTAGGAAATTTAGTATGAACCCTTAAGCCCAAAGTTTGATTAGAAATACTATTATCTCACATCTTTTCCCTATTCCTGTGAAATAACTGGAGATAAGAAAAAGGGAGGCAAAAGAGCCTGGGTGAGAATCTTAAATTTTTGGCAAAAAAGAAAAATATATTTTCACTTTTAAGTCATACATAATACATTTTTGATGGTAAAGGATACTTCACAGTTCTAACCTGGTTGGAAGAGGCTGATCAGGCTATATCTCCCACCATGGCATTCATGAGAAACAGAATTTCTTTTATGTCTCTATAGCATAAAGCACACAGAGCTCACTTATTGCTTTCCCAGAAAGCGAAAAGACTGACATGAGGAATAGGCTGGAAATAAGTTTCAAACTACTTTATGTCTCTGCTATTCAATGTAGTGAACTTGAGTTGCTAAGTGCATATGTAGGAAAGGTAAAGCAATTTAATATTGTTGTAGATGACCAGCATATTACAAGCCCTGAAAGCAAAGAAGAAATAGGAATGATGTCACGATTTAGATGTGTTATGGTACTACCTAGGGCTCCTGCTGGCTAAATGCTACTCATACATCAACCCTTGCTTTTGGCTCTATATGAAGTCAAAACAAGAAGATACTGAAAGCTGAATTCATGGTGAGAAATCCTAGCCCCACTGAAGTCAGTGAAAAGAGTCCCACTGCATAAATTGATCCAATATTTCATAGCTGGCACCTGCACAGTGTGATGGGAAGTATCTGTTCCAAATATTTAATGAGCTTAAAATAGCACAGAGAATCTAGCAAAACAAGGGTGTACTTTAATCATAAAAATGGCAAAATAGTTCTTATGTGATGTTGTTAAGGATATTTTTTTTCCAGTGCACCTTTCTCACTTATTAAAAAAATAAAAAAGATTTAGAGTAGCGTTAGCAAGAGGTTAGCCTCAGAAAGTAATTTAATATGAATATCATTATTAAAATCCCACTGCTTCAAATGATTTTTTCAGATTAATAAATCTGCTGAGATATAAAATTATCTGATTTATAACTATGTATTAGAAGATTTGAAATGTCAGTTATTATCTCCCTGCTTAATGCTTAGATTGTTATATAATTTTATGCAGCTTCTAGAATATGTTCAAAAGGAAGAGAAATAAGAATTTTCTGGCCACCATTTCAATTAGATTTCCAGACCGGAGAATAACACTCAAGGTTACATTTTCTCTGATTAACATAATCTGAAATAAGACATCATAGTGTTAGTAATTGGCATGGTAAATAGTTTCATTTACAAGAGTCATTTCCTGTTTAATGGAAATCCAAGAACTGGGTACATCAGAAATAATTTACAATACAAAGACTGTTTCAGCAGGAGTCTTAGTCATTGTGATGCATATTCTGTTAATAAATAAATCAAAACAAACCTATTGTCCATAGAACAACATAAAGATACTTATCCTAAAGTCTGTACATTAAGAAAAATTGCTTTGTGGATAATAAAATCTTGACGTGATGTTGGGCAGTAAGAACAAAATCACTGTCAGTGCATTTTTTTTTTTTTTTTTTTTTTTTGGTTACTGATAGATCATGGGGTTGGTAATTACTGCAGATGTAGTCCTCTTCATACAGCATGAATATCAGGAGCCTGCCTCTTACTGCTAGAGATCCTTTTCACAGGGAGAATGAGCAGAAAAGAACCCTCTGCTGTGCTGGTTAATTCATAATTTACAAAATTTAGCAACTGACTTCACTGGCATCCTGAACTTATCCTATTCTTGACATAACACTTTCTTTTAAACCTAATTTTCTTTAGTGAAACTATTCTCATTCAGTACTTGTCCTGCTTTGCTCTAAAATATAGTGCACTGGGAATACAGCCCTTGTAGAGAAAATGCATTAATTCCTGATGGGATTCCTATGTGTAAACTTATTAGCTAAGCAAAAAGTGATTCTACAAACCATGACTGTGTTCTTTGCTGAAAACTATTTTCTCCCCTGCCAACACCACTGGGGTTTCTAACAAAGGGCATGAGGTTGCTTTATCCCATAGTCCATAAAGACGCAGGGCATTCCCTGATGGAAAACACCCTGAAAAGTGATTTTCAAAATCCTTCCCACCCCACATGCATACAAAGAAGTAAAGTTATTTTTAAATAACTTGGGGGTTTTGGTGGTTGGGGTTTTTTTGGGTTTTTTTTGGATTTTTGTCGTTGTTGTTGGGTTTTTTTGTTTGTTTTTTATTATTATTTTTTAATTTTCAAGAAAAAGAAAAAGCACAACACAGGGAATAACAAAATGAGCCTTAGGGCCTATCTCTGGAAGAAAAGCACATCAATACTGCTATTGCAATTCACAAAATCAGCTGTGGAGCTAGCAGGAGTTCACATTTAGCTGAGAAGTTAGACTCTGGCAATGACTGATACAGAAAGCCTAACTCCACTCTACCTTGTGTCAGTGGCTTTTTTTGGTAACCGCATGATATTAGCACAGTTAGGAAAACATAAAGCTCAGCACTGAATGTTATAAGCCTCTCTCACCCCCTGCATATCTCTAGAGTCAAGCTACGTAGCTTTTCTGTAGCTAAGACCAAGGATGATAACTACCTCTGCTCCTAATTCAGGCTCCATTGTAGATCGCGGAGCCATCAGGCAGAGAATCCACTAGTTTGTTGTTCAGGCTCAACAACAGGTATTTATTGGAAACATTCTGCACGTGCACAGTTAATTTTACATCTTCCATAAAAAACACTAATAATAATAATAATAAAAAAATCTCTTCCAGTCCTTCTCCCACTCATTTCACAGATACAGCAAGAGCTATTTTTATTTTTTTTATACCACATCCTTTTTATGTTAATGTTCTTCTGGGCTCCAAGATCACTGGAGATTGTTTCCCTTTCCATCCCAGGATAACATTATTCCATCTGCACAGGGTGCCACATCTGATCCACCAGGTCTGACAGCTGTGCCACAAAAAGCTGCCTGGATGGCCAGGCCCAAAATCCTCAAGACCCCTCCTCACATAAGGATGCAGCTTACTAGAGAAAGAGCAGGACTTAGAAGTGCAAAATGAAAATTTAAAAAATCATTCTTGCTACCCTAGGACTGGATCGTTAGTAGCACATCTGGAAAATGCACAAGAAAACCTGTGATGACAATGATTTCACCTATTTTTCCAATACAGCAAAAGTTGTGTCATTTGGATAAAGCATTTACACTTCTCAACAGAGATGTAAAATCACTCCTAGCAAAATCAGAAGCAATGTTAAACGGGTACTAATATTGCAATTGGACAACAGGCTCCTGTTAATCTTCCCTAAAAAGCAGATCAAACATAATTCCTCACATAAAGCTAATTCCGTGGTTTGCTGGTTCCTGTGGGCTGTACTAGCAGATGGTATCAGCAGCATCCCTTCAGCGTTGGCTAAGAGTCAGCTCTTCATTTCAATTTGTCTCTTTTTAATTTCAACCATGGGCGCTATACAGAATAATTGCTCAAGTTAGTAAAATAATTATTGCAAAATAACAGTTGTGGTGAAATTTAACATCTACCTACTGAACAACAACTTGCAGATGACAGGTTTTTTTCTCTGCAGCCAGATACAGAGACAATTCAAACCAACTTTCTTCATAAACTACCCAAGGCAGATACATGCAGTGTCACGGAGAGCTCATCCTTCCTCATATTTTGGCTCTTTGTTGCTGTGATACCTTTCCATATTATTTACGGACCCAACTGGTGAGGCAAAGATCCTTTTGTCTCAGCCTGGGACCAAGCAAGAGAAGTTTGGAGCTGGCATTGTATCTCCTCATTGATAAGAGATAATTCTCCAAGAGAAAGAGGGAGGCTTCCTACAGCCTGGACCCTATTTTCCTCAACTCTGGAGACCAATCTGCCTGTCCACAAAAGCAGAAGCCATACCTTAGCTAATGGTGTTGGTGAATCTGCAGGGCACGTTCCCTTTCCTACCTTGCTTGCTGTTGAAAGAGGGCAAGCAGTGAAGTCAAAATGGAGTGACATTTTCCTGGGCAGGTTTGCTTTCTTCATACAAAATAAGGATCACTGTCAGTAACCTCTCTTTCTGCTTTATGGATGATGGAAGAGAGGATCAGACAAGTAAGGATGACAGAGGAATTTATATTTCTTGACTGGTAGCTGGAGAACCCCATTCTGTGCAATGCCACAAGTGGTAAGTGTGTAATGCTACAAGAAGACTGATAGTACGCCAGTACAGGCATTATTAAAATTAAGTCATTACTACTTAGTAAAAATTTAGAAAGTCTGGCTAAGAAAGTATTAGTGATTTCTATAACAAGATTGCACAGATAGATGGGCAGAATTAAGACTGCATGGGAAATATATATAATGTATACACAGAACTGAATGTATGAGAATAAGCAGTTTATTAGTGGTAATTTTTCACATAGGAATGTTCTTTTTTAAATCCTTTGTATTACATACATAAAATCAGACATAATTGTCAGACACTGTGGGAAAGGGGACCATATACCAAGTGGAACACATGATTATGAGCTATAACTTAAGGATAACAATTTGTATCTTCTAATTTGTTTTATTGATCTCATATTGAGATCTTTAACTTTATTCTGTACTAACTGCATCCGCTCTTACTTTTTATTTTTGCTGATGTGATTATAATTTGTTATAGTTATTTTTAAAATTATTTTTATCTATAAGTAATGACTGTTGTTAGCAAGTGCAAATATCAGAACCATATTTTGCTTGCTGTAGAGTAAAAAAGGTCATTTTAAATGACAAATAAAATTCTAAATTTTTTGCTTTTACTATTTTTTATCAGGGCAGTAACTGTAGTAGTAAAATTCTGCCTCTAGGTTTATGATAAACATAATGCCATGCAAACCTTTTATCCTGAAATTATGAAGAGTATATATTACCCGAGACATTTTAAATTGCATTAAAGTGTCCAAAACTGTGATTAAAATAACAGCATTTTCCTTTCTAAAGTAACAGTATGAATTTAGTTCTGTGTGACTGTCTTTGTAAATGTTCCCTAGGGTACCCCTTAGGACCTTTTAGGAAATAGAAGAATGGTGCTTAGGAAAGAAAGGGAAAAAAATATCCTGCAATGATCTTTTACTAATTTAAAAAATTCTTAGAAATTTAACCCTGCCCTTGTCTTGATGACATTCATCAAATATTTACCAGATGTGTCCTTCCACATCATCTTAGTATGTAACTGATGAAACATTTAAAAGCTGTCAACAGCAGTATATTTATGTTTGACTGCAAAATCATTACATTGCCTATAAATGTTGCCATCATGCACTAAAGCATTCTTATGCAGGAAAAAAGGAGAGCAGGTCCCTCTGGGATTTTCTGAACAGGTATTTGAGGTTATTGGGTTAAAAGTTTGATTTCACAAGTGCCAGGTCTCCTCTTTGCCCAAAGTACTGGGGTGGTACTGGGGAATACTGGGTAGGAGGGTCATTTGCATTGCATGATTAGTGTCACTTGCTTTAGTACTTTAATGACAAGGGGCAGACAAAAATATCTCCTTAATATTAAGTCAAATATTATATCCAACTTCCCCTTAATATTAAAGAATATAAGGAGTATCTCCTTAATATGAAGCATTGTCAGTCTGCTTTGCTGGATCAGAACTATCGTTGTTTGTGCACCTAGGAGAAGGGTGAGGAAGGAGAACTGGTTAGGTCAGGAGGAGGACTGGTGATGGGCAGTGATCAGCTGTGGCAATGGATGATCAGTTGAAAGCAGGCAGATAGATAAAAATAAAAAAGTTAAGAAGTGAGAGGATAAAACTGAGAAAAAGAAAGACTCAACAGCAATAATAAAGTTCCTAGTGCTAAAGTCTATTAGTACATGAAATTATCTGCTGTAGGAAATGATAGATATTCTATTATTTGACTCACTGCACACTAGATGGGATAAGGTATTCGCAAATAGACAATAGTAGGGGGGCAGGGGGCGGGGTGGGGGTGGGGGTGGGGGGGGAAATCCTGTTCTTACAAGCAGAAAGACAACAAAATAACCTTAACAAGGCTTTCCAATTTGGTAATTTCCTTGGTACTGTTTACATGACTTAGTGGCAGATACTGCAGAGCAGTCTGTCTGTCTGGGATTTTTAATAGGTTGTTTTAATAAGCCTTTCTTGTGATTTGTGTTTCTGATACGAACAGCAATTACCCAGCCAAGTAATGAGACTCTAATGAACATGTCTCTCCTAGATTACTTTAGAAGTTCATCAGAGAAGCCTGATAGCATTGTAAAACTAAAATCGGCTCTTTTTTCCTGTCAAGACATATCTGATTGTTCTACTAAGTACTTTCTACATGAGTAATTGAAAGATGAAAAATAAATAAATATATAGGAGTGTGTGTATGTGTGTGAACATGAAATATATGTTATCTTTAATTACTGGTATTTTTATTATAGTATGATACAGAACAAAAAAATATAATTTGTTCCTGTATAAATTCTGATCCTAATTTGTGCATCAATATATTTGTTTTCACCACAGGTATTGTGTCAAAGTGTATTTTCCCTGTGTACAGGAGGGAGTTTTTTAGTAATTAGTCTTTCTAAATTTTTTGTTATTTAGTATTTCCGGAGAAAAAACGTAATAATAAAGGACCTAAACAGGGCTATGAATTCCAGTTCAATTTGATGCCATGAAGGATGGCACTATACAATGAAGAAAGGGAAAGTGAGGGGATGATTTAGCTCTTTTTGCAATAGATATGAGCAATAATCCTGACTCATTGGACTACATATCAAAATTCCTGTACAGTTAAGTGTTGCCAATTGTGTATCACATACTTTAGAGGGAAAAAAAGCTAGGGTGACTTTTTAAAGTAGGTTACTGTCAAAAAAGGACAGTACTACACATCCTTTTCTTTAACTGTTTTACATATCTATTTTATGGTGGGATGAAACCCATGCTAGAAGGGCTTACATCTCTATTAATAGACAAGGAGTCTTGTAAGCCTAATTCTGATGTTGAGGTCCCCATTAATTTGATCAGAAGAATCCCACCAAAAACAATATCTCATGAATGATGTGACTCAAAAATTTTCACGGTAATAAGTCTTAATTTAAGCTGTGAGACAAGAGTTTCTTTTACAGGGCAATTAATGTATGTTTTGGGTATACAGCAGCCTCATAACTTCAAATCCTCAAGGCTGACTTTTAGACATGTAACAAAACAAAACTGTGAATTGTTTTACTGGAATAAAATCTAAAAGCAATTTCAGTTATTTTGATAAACCATTATTTCTTGCCAGATGATTTATTAATTTACTGATTTCTTTGATTTGGTATAAGTTTTTCTCTCACAATGTGTACCAAAAAAAAAAAAAAAGGGGGGGAGAGAAAACAGACCAGAAAGAATTAATACCGTTAATTGGAAATAGTTTTTTTCTTTCTCATATGTACATGTTTCCCAAACAGATTTTCTTTACAGAAAATTTCTTGACAGAAATGTAGTCAGAATTTAACATTGTTTCAGTCACACCAGCTGCTCATATTAAATGATGGTCTGAACTTCAGGTGGGTGCACTCATGGGTTAGGAATTTAAATTCTGATTTTAGGCTTTAAAAGCTTTTAAGATATACATTCTTAATGGTGACTGTTTTTAGTGCCAAAAAGGAAAAAAAAAAAAAAAAAAAAAAAAAAAAGATGTTCAGAACCCAGGAAATTTTGGTGTTGGTTTCCTGCAGGTAGTCAGTCGTAATGTAGAAAACCAGGTACTGTTAATTATCCTGACACTGTTCAAATAAAAATCACCGATACCTTGTTGCAAAGAAGATTCAGTGTAAAATATATTAATTCAGTCAAGCTGCTTTGACAAAGGAGAAATATGAACAGAAACAGCAAAAACTCCCTTTATCTCAGAGAGGGACCTGGGAGCCAGATTCCTAGCCCAAGGGCCCCAAAATTTTTCCTTGTGAAACTCAATTTCTTTCCTGTGAGTTAGAAATTACACTCCTTGAATTCAAAGTATGTAATTGCTGAGATAAACAATTCAGGAGCCAACCTTACCTTGGAAATTGCTGGTGTACAATGACAAATGATGACTCTGCTCAGGATGCGTTTGCAAGCAGAGAAATAAGAGGACGGCTACGTGCATCAAACACTTAAATTGCATTGAATAATGTGACTGGCTGTAGTCAATAGTAAGTAGAAACCATCAGAAAAAAAGGAGTCAGTGGTTTCACAGAGTGAAAAGAATGACACAATATAAGACAAAGAAGGGCTGTAAGGCTTGGAAGTGTATATGCAGAGTTAAAAGCTTGAAGCATTTGCAGAAGAACAAGAACAGCAGGAGGGGTACAACATAAGAGATGGAAGGACAATAAAAACTATTAGTTTTAAGGAGAAGTTACTGGAGCTGTATCTTCACAGCATGAAAGCAGTGGTCACTGAAATAGCATGGGCTGAAGCACTTTAATTCATGAAATGGGGCTTATTAGCAGAGATGGTGCCAGCAAATGAACCCTTGCAACAAAAACACATGGTTGGACTTGAGGTTCACTCTTGGAACCAGATAATTTATGTTAGTACCCTCCATCACCAAACATCTCCAACCACGAGGGTACAACCTCAAACACCACCATAGTGCCAGACTAACCAGTGATATCAGCAATTTAAAACTTTCAAGTGAACAGAAAATATAGAGGGAAGGAAATAATAAGATTAAAATATTTTTAACAGCTAAATATTTATACCTTTGGATACATACTTTATTGACCAGAATATATTTTGACCTTTTTTATATAAAAGGTGAACATATTCTTTTTTGGTTTATTTGACAGCTAAGTGTATTTATCAGAGAGTTCTAAAAATAGCTGTCAGACTTTTAGTTACCTCATTCTTCTACATCAAGCTTATACGAAGTATTTTATAAGTACTTAAAAACATTAAACAATGGTAACTTTACAAAATGAAACTTAAAACAGTTCTTTTAATATCCTGACAGTTTTGCTTTGCTTCATGGAAAACAAATGACAAGAAAAGTGGTGTTGCTAGCGAACTGCTGCAGAGTGCTGAGCTAATGTAAATCCCTCATTTATGTAAAATAAAGGGTGAATATAGTGAGTGAACTCGAAAGTCATATGTAAGAGAAAACAGGTTTCAGAATTGACCTGAGCGAGATAAATTGTGGCATTACTCACACAATGCACACAGAGAAATGGATTATTTAAGAGAAAAGCAGTAACAAAGATATTCTTATTGAATAAACTTTCTGTGTTCATCTCAGTATTTTTCCACTCAATGATGACAATAAAAAGAATAGAACAGCTTATGCCGTAGACCTTTGAAAATGTCAGTGCCTTATGTACACTTAGTACAGCATTTTCTTAGTCTCATTTCTTTGCTTTCTCTTTCCTTCCTTGGGATACCACTCTGTGTAAATTCTTTAGGGAAGGGGCCATTTTTTTTCTTTCTGTGTATACTGGCCCACACAGGGTAGAAAACTCAGGCAAATTGTGCAGCTGGACATCACTGTTAGCTGTTGGGCTATACATCGTTAACAATCATTGCCATGTGGCAGCTTGGAAACAGGCACCTTTTAATTTCAGATACATTTTTTGAGATATTCTTGTGCTGTTACTTGAACAGAAGTCACTCAGATTTTCTTTAAAATGTTGCATGTATGTTGCTGTGTGGTGGGTTGACCTTGGGTGGTTGCCAGGTGCCCACCAAGCCGCTCTGTCACTGCCTGCCTCAGCTGGACAGGGTGGGGGAGAAAATAAGATGAATAAAACTTTGTGGGTCAAGACAAAGACAGTTTAATGAAGCAATAGCAAAAGATGCACATGCAGAAGCAACCGAAACCAGAAGATGTTATTCTCTATTTCCCACCAGCAGGCGATGCACGGCCGCTTCCCTGGAAGGGCACACAGTGGTCACTCCAGAAGACAAATGTTGTAAATAACGAATGCCCCCCTTCCTCCTCCTCTCCCCTAGCTTTTTCTGCTAGGCAGACATCATATGGCAGAGAATGCCCCGTTGGTCAGTCTGGTCCATCTGCCCTGGCTGTGTCCCCTCCCAAGACCTTGCCCACCCCCAGCCTGCTGGTGAGGGGGGTCGGAGGGACAGCCCTGGTGCTGTGCAGGCGGTGCTCAGCAGAGCCCAGGACAGGCTGTGCTGCCACCGCCCCTCCGGCTACACATACACAGCACTAGGGGGGCTGCTGTGGGGCTCAGCCAGACCCAATATGTGCTGAAAGTCAGGATATAGCTCTTCAGCTCCTGTTACCTTCTGTGATTTGTGTATTTGTATGGTTGCCATGTTTAACTCGCTGTTTGTGTATTATTTTATACAGGGAAATTAAACTGAATATGTCAAAGCCATACATCCCCATAATCTCCGTAGAAATGAACTGAGATGTTTGACACTATAGCAGTAAATTAGCAAGATTAATGGGAGATTTCTTCTTACCTTGTGAATGCAAAAAATCCATCTCTTTGTTCACACTAGATTAATTTTACTCTTTGCAAGTGGCCCATTCCTAATTTTACATTCTTCAAAGATTATGAATAATACCAGACTGTAAATTTCCGGTGCAGCACTTTAGTGGGATGCCCTCAGGGATTTTTTTTTTCAAGTCTACGTTGAGACTTGGAGAGTTATCTTCATCCAAATATGTACTGGTGTCTGGTTCTGCATATACTTATCCTTTGTCTTCAGATTCAAAGCACAATTACATGGTGCATAAAATCCCTACACAAATAAAACTCAGAACATAGGAACCCCTGTAGCTCAGCAGGCTTGAATCTTGCTGCCACTGTGGAAAAACTGACTTCTCTGTGTCCAGATGCAACTGAAGCAAGTTGTTCTCAGCTGGAATAAAGATTGTACTTTGCAGAAGTCTGTCTGTTGGCAAATTATCCTTACAACGACTTACTACTTTATGTATGGGGAATTCATTGTCCTAAACAGAGTAGTACAATGAACTATTATAAAATGTGTTTCTTTCTGAACAGGTGACTAATTTAATAAAAAGAAATTTTATTTTATTGATAGAAACATGGAATCAAAGACAAAGATTACTTAAGACTTGTAAGGACCTCTGGTGATTGTCAAGTTTAACATCCCTACACAAAGCAGAGTCAACTAGAGTAGGTTGCTCAGGGTTGTGTCCAGTTTTGAATATCTACAAGGATAGAGCATCCACAGTTCCTCTGGGCAAATTGTTTCGTGTCCAGTGGAGTTGATTCAGACTCAGATAAAAAAATAATAAATTGAGATACAGATAAAGGTGGGAGAAAGCTAATTTGGCAATGGTCAGAATTTTGAGGGAACCACCTTGATAACTTTCCTCCATCATTCCAAACGATGCTGTAATTCCAATCTATTTTGGAATGATATTTCAAAGGTGATAGGATAAAAGAATATTATTTCTAGATATAAAACCCATGTCAAATCCTTATTTTAACAACTGAATTGAAGTCTTTCAGGTTTGGATTCCCTACTTGTTTTTGCTATGAGACAACCCATGTCATAAGGAACTTGAAATTTCATAACTGTTGTGATACATGTGAAAACTATGTGTGTGGCACAAGCATAAATATCAGCAGATCAATAGGAATCTAATTTCAAAGGGGCAAGAAAGACATACTTGTCCTATTTTATAGATGCTGAACAGCATCACCATAAAAGTTCATCCCACAGGATTAGTAGAACAGATCTGGAAGTTGGAATCACATTTAATACCTTTTTGTTTGGAATAAGAATCTCCAGCAAAACTGCAAAGTACATTTGTAGTAAAATTCTAGTCTAGTGTACTCTGATCTGGGTCAAGATTGTTGCATATATTATTTTAACTTCTCCCATTATTTAAATAGCTCCAGAAGTGTATTAGATTTATTTTTTTTTAACAAATATGACAATATCTATTCCCTTTTTCTTAGAAGCTAGGTATTAGATTAATTTCATTCAGTGATATTAATAAATGAAAAGGGAGGATTGGAAGTGTAAAGGCAAAGAAAGTTATATACGTGGGTTGCAATATGAATTTCTAGATTGAGTAGACATGACATTAAAAATATTTACAGAGTATAGAATCACCAGAATTATACATTTAAAAAGTTTTCTAATTTTCTCTTTTTCCCTTCCCTACCAGTTAATCTAATTAAATATGTTTCAGAAATCAGAGTGAGCTCCCCTTTTCAGATAAAGATCTGAGAAATATATAGCTACTTCTTTATGATCCAGGTGAAGACATTTGACTCAAGCTTTCTATTTGTCACTGCTGAATACATCCTTTGCAAAAAAATAAAAATACCTGCTCAAAATGTTTCCAGCAATTTTATAAATAAATTAGAGGCACACTTCAGAAGGCGATGTTTTCACACACGTGAAAGTAAAGAAATCTAACTGAAACCTCTTTAAATCCATCATTATTCATTCCCAAAGTCCATACAAAAACATCAGTATATCCCAGCTGATATTCAGGATAAGTGACAGCAATCCAAAGGATGAATAATATGTGCATCCAAATTTCATAATATAATCTCCTGATAGTAGCTATTTTAATGAGTGTTCATAATGGTGTAAATAAACATGAGCTTCAGCCTAGATTAGATAATTTTTTAGGTAATTAAAATAGTGTACATAATTAAGGATGAAGTCATTGTGGCTTCCTCACCACCAGAGGGGAAGCCTAGATCCTTCAAAAAGCAATCAGATGTTTGGTGAACTGACTGTTACCTGTTGCTAACAGTACAGGCAGCAAGAGGTGATCATGCCATTAACTGGGTTAAGTGTTTAAAGGTCATGGGATGAAAACAGATCTTTGTGTTCGGTATGCGTTCTGAATCAAGAACATTCTCAATTTTGGGTCCTTCGCTGAGATTTAATCTAAATATTCTATATCTCCAAAGACCTCTGAGGTTCAATTTCTGGTCAACTCTAAAGCACAAAAAAAGTCCTCTCATATGTAAGACGGAAATACAGGAAATATTGAAGTTCAAATGTAAAATGAAGATGAGATCTTCAGAAAGACAGAGGGTAACAAAGTAATGGCATCAATTAAAATTAAAACACTTAAATACCAGGCTGAAGATTGAGAAACTGAAATGTTTTTCTTTCATTAAAATCTAGAGTATTTTTTAATTTCTGTACTAAACTACAGGTAATGAAAGCCACGCGAACTCTTACCTCCTAACAAAGCTATCTTTTTTGCTGATTTTTTTCCTCTCCTTTCTGCTGTACTGCAGGCTTGAAGACAATAGATAATATTTTCTTAGTTCACTGTTATCCTGCAGAGAAGAGATTTGGTATAATAGCATTACACCCTAAACTGGTCCCAAGTCTATAATAAGATTCTAATTTTGTTGTTGCACTTTCAGGTCATGCAGCTTTTTTGTAAGGGTAAATTGTCAGGATCATCTTGTGCTTTGGGGAACTCAAGTTATCTTCAGCGTGGTTTGAAAATTGCCACTAAACAAGACAGAAGAAAATCTATTTTTGATATTCTACTTGGATACTATGGAAGCAATCAACAGATACAAACCACAACCTCCAACTTTTCAGCAAGCTCCAAATTGCTTTGTTTGATTACTTTTTCACACGTTTACTTTCTCATTGGCTTGCTTTTCAGCTTTTTTCTCTCCTTCCCTCTCTCCTCCTCTATAAAACAGAAGAAAAATGCTTACAAAGGGATATGTGTGCGTATGTAGAGCATATCTGAAAAATGCCAACAGATTGCATTTTTGTACTAAAGATGTTTGAAGAATTCTTAAAAAATGTCACAGGTTATATTCAAATGACCTCTTTAAGACTTCCAATACCTGAATCATTGCCCAGGTAATCAAAAACAGAGCCTAAATGTACAAGTTTCTTGACATTCTTCATACTTTTTATTTAATTGAATGAATTTCTTCGCTACTTCTCATTATTTAGCTAATAAAAAATCTTATATAATTTGATTAGTTATCCAGAATAAGATTTTCAATATTTTTTCCCAAGCACTGTGCAAACCCTAAGGGACTGGGTAAGCATCACTTACCCAGGGAGAATGCTGTGAGATGGGAGGTGGTTTTGTGGCACACCATGGGGGTCTGGGGTGGCTTCTGCATGCCGAAGCAATGAGAAGTCTTTAGGCTAACAAAGGTGTCTGCTTCAACCATCTCCTGACTCCTCTCTGCATAACTTTTCTTGGCTGCCTAGCACAAGATTTTAACACTATGTTTGACATTAGAGTCATTCAACTTGAACTTGAGCCTTAAGCTGATATCTGTCCATCCACATTCATTTTATCCCCAATAAGCAAAGCCCCTTGTGAACCATGGTATTGCTGCAGCATGTCTTCCCAGGAGAAACCATCAAGGTTCCATATTTTCACAACATATCATTTGTAAATTGCTTGACAGTTATTTCTCCCATTATTATTTATCATGTTTTACTCTTCATAAAGTGGGGAAAAAAAAAAAAAAAAAAAAAAAGAGGTTTATTTTCTCGTTAACAAGGTCTGGTAAGAAGATGTCTCTTGATAAATGACAGGATATGAATCAGGGTATATCGCACATTGTGAAATATTCTCCCATAGTAAAAGTGCAACAAATAATAATTCTATCATCAGCTTTATTGGATATTGGTTGTTACTAGAGTTGCTCAGATTTTTATGTTAAACGGGTCTCTTAGAGCACCCATCAAATCCAGTACAGCTGTGAAATACACACCCCTAAGCTTTCAGCACCTGTTTTTATAGGAGAAGGTAAGAATAGGGCAGAATTAAGTTGCAAGAAAGCTATAGCAAGCAGCGGAAACAGCTGATACAGTGTAACAGAGGAGTGAGGAAAAATGTCGTGGATTTAAAGCAAGGATCTGCTTTATAACTGCAAATACCAGGAATAAAAACTCCCTTGGCAGAAAAGAAGTGCATGATAGTGTCTACAGTTATGTCACAAAAGTGACTATTTTAACTAGAATAAATTAGTAATAATAACAACAGGGATAGTAATAATAATACTAATGGCAACAATCTTAGTAATACTAGGTCTCCTGAGTGGAAGATACTCTTGGGAAATGCTCAGAGACCTCCCTGCCTGGACTAAAGAGCGAGTCTGCACATCACCACATACCATCCATGTGCCTGCAGCTTTCTTTTGCCCTCTCTCCCCACAGTAACAAACTACAGAAAAGCCACCAAAATATCTGCTGCAACAATCCAAGGCACTCCACGGCACACATCACTCTCTAGCAGTAATTCTTCCTATTCGTAATGTGGTAATTGAGGCTGGGAGGCAGCCTGGCTCTCAGCGTCTTCGCAGGTGGGGAAGGCATCTCCGGAGGGTGCTCTGTCCCTGTGTCTACTGATGATAGCACGATCCTGAGATATATAACAATCCTGAGTCCTACTGAGCGGGTAATTTTGGGGTACGGAGAAAATTTAGCTATAGAAATTCAGGATTAGAGAGTGGTCTCCAGTCCATTTTATTATTTGGGATAGATTTAGACTGTGCAAGTAATTTCTCAAACAAAAAGCTTACCTAAAAGACAGTCTATATAAGTCAATAAATGTGGATACAGTTTGTTCCCTGCCTCAGGGGCTGCCTGACATAGTTAGCCTCTGGATGTATCTTCTGTGGTTGTGCATTAACAATAAAAAAAATTGCTATTCTTGTCATTTGGAAGTTTTGTTAATGGGGATAGTCTCCAGTACAAGCCATTTCGTGAAGTCCTCTCCACCTCAGAGAGATAGTACAGGCAGGTAGTTTACGAAACAAGTATTAGTCTAAGTTGGTTTTCTGGGGAAGTTAATTAGTCTTTTACCTTCCAGTTGTTTTCCCATACCCATGTAGTAGGTCACAATCTGGGGAGGAGGCTAAAGGCAGTGAAGCCCCAGCATAGGTGTCAGGAGCAACCTGTGTTTTATATTTTAAACAGAAAAAAAGAACACACACACACACACCCCCCGCATACCTAACAATGCACAATTTAATACATCCAGCCTGTGTAATGTGGGGTTTCTAGGTCGTCATCTGATAGCAGCTGGCTACTACTGCAGAGAAGATGCTGGCCTTGGTGAGGAAGGAGAGTCGATCACCGGTGCTCTTTCTGTGCTGTCCTCATTTGTGCCGCAGAGATATATACAGGGAGTATATCCAAGACCAGTCAAAACTGCAGCTCTCAGAGCACCAACAGAAATACCCACTAGCAAAATCCAAAGGGCTATACGCCAGCACAGTGACTAAACAAAAGAGATCTTGATCTCAGGCATCAGCATTTATAAACCACATTCATAAATTAATTTAAAGCAAAAGGGAAGCAGGTGGGGCAATCCACAAAGAGTCAAGTGAGCTTTTTTTTTTTTTTTTTTTTTAATTCTTAGCCGTCTTTTAGACCCTTTCTGTGAATTAAACATGCCATTTTACCTCTTTGTGTCTTTTTCTAGCTTGCCTTTCTTTTCTTTGGCCTCTATAGACTAAGTCCACCGATCTCTAGGCTGTGTCTGATTATGGAGTATGAAGTCAGCCCAGCACTGGCTACAGTCTCTAGATACTGCTGTAATAAAAGATCTGCCCATTTTCTCATTGTGCTTTGCTTCAAAATCAAGTTGTCTTCAGTCCAATAGTCTGGTACTACTCTGTCCCTTTTTTTTTTTATTGACTACTAGAACAGCCTCTGTATCACACTGCTGTTGAACCAGAGTGGGGTTTTTTTTGTTTTTTTTTTTTTCTTTTTTCATTTCATAAAATATATAGTATCCCAAGGATGAGGCCTGCAGGACATGCATTACTATGAAAGACTTAAAGAGCTCAGTCTGTCTGCCTTATTAAACAGAAGGTTGAGAGGTGACTTAATTGCAGAGTTTAAATACCCCTGGGGGAATAGAGATGGGGGCAAAATCCACAATCATGTTTACTGTAGCCAGCACTGAAAGAAGTAGCAATGGCTAGGAGCTAAATTCAATTAGAGTCAAAGCTTATTCATATTTGAAAGGGGGCTCACCATTTTCAGCCGTGCTTGACCACTGCAGCATGCCACCGCAGAAGCTTTTCCTTCTCTTGTCTCCTTCCTGCCAAGGTTGGACACTTTCCTTTGCAGATGGTTTTTAGCACAAGGTACTGAGACAAATTAAAATCTATAGCCTGTGTTACCCTGGAGGAGGTCTCATTAGTTAATTGCACCTTAAAGTCTATAAATATTATATATTGTTATGTCTAGATAACAATATATAAATTGAGACTGTGGTAATGAGAAAAATACTGAGGTAGATTATATGTCTGTCAGCAGCTCTATTTCTTAGTCATTGAATAGGGGCATCCATAATAAATAAATAGGTGCAAGCTGAGGCTTAATGAGGCCAAAACTCTGCAAGGTGTGGTAGTGGAAGGAGCTGCTTCTTGGTATTGGCTTTGCTATTGCTGCAAGCACAGTCTTGGAGGTCAAAATTCATCCCCTTTGCCTTTGTGGGACAGAGGTTTTTGCTTTGAGGGAGATACTTGCAAGTCTTAGAAAGCATATCTGAAGACTGTGAAGAAACTTATTATGGCTAGTTATATAAAATGGATGGTTGTGAATTCCTTTCAGCATGAAAGCAGCGGCTTGCTTTATATAAACACAATAGACAGTTTAGAAAAGACCCTTTGATGCCAGTTTTATCTGATAACCACAATTATTTACAATGGCAAATGGAGGGCAATATGTTTCTATGTTATGCGGACTCACCAGATCCAGAGATGATCTACATTACCTCTAAAATACTTTGCTCTTTTCTTGTGCTCCATACCTCTAAATATCTGAAAAGATGGAAGGGAGGAGGAATAGGCAAGTGAAAATACTCTTCTGCAAAATGCATCACAAAGACTGCACAAAACAAAAAGAAAACATGGTAAAGATTACATATTTTCTGATAAAGGACTTAATATTGCTACCTAATTGCCTCTATCATTTTCATTTTTTTTTAACAATATGCATGACATCACATGGAGCTGGCCAGATACAAGTGAGTGTCTTTTTGACCTTTGTTTGGTTGATTAGGTTTTCTTTGGATGACTGATGACTGTCATTGATTTTAAAGTGACTCTGATGATGATGTATGAGTGATGTGTGGCTTGATTTTCAACAGCACTTCTTATTAGCCCTGCTCTGAGTATTATAGGTCAGTAATACAATTGGAGTGAGAGTAAAAGCACCAATGAGTAAATGAAAGAAAAAAAACAACCATGTATGGTAGATTTTGGGGGTTGGGGGTGTGTGTGTTTCGTTTTTTGGGGGGGTTGGGGATTTTTTTTGCCTTTGGGTTGGGTTGGGTTGGGTTTTTATCCCCCCCTCCCCCCCCCCCCCCCCCCTTTTACCCCGGGAATATTTAGAAAGCATATCTTATTTAGAAAAGAAAAGACTGTAGACTGTAGAACCTGATCTTTGAAAATTAGGGCCAGTCAGTGGTTCTGCAGTCATAAACCAAGCAATGGAGATACCTGAAACAGTCAGTTGTGAAAGTATTGGCAAGACATGGAGATGAAAGGGAAAAAAAAAAAAAAAAAAAAGATAGTGCTTTCAAAATGTATGTTATATTTTTCTTCAGTAATGAGCGGGAATTACAGTGGTGTGCTCGCATTGCTGGATTCACCTTGCATAAATCTGAATGAAAATGCATTATTCAGAGGCCAAGGCATTCTGAAGGATGGCTAGACTTGATAATTATTTTAACAACCTGCTACTCTCTAGCACAAAATGAAAGAAATCATATTACTGAAACTATATTAGGCAAACTGGCCAGTCAGTACCTTTATGAATCTCTGAGCACCATCGAAGAGCATTGTATAGAGAGGAATGCCAAGGAGGCTGCATTGCCTGGGTAATTACTTATTCATTTTTAAATGTGTCTTTCAAAAGATGCAAGTATAGCTAGGCATCCTGGAAGTACTGAGACTTATTGAAACATCTGTACTCAAGAGCAGTTTGGAGAAAGGCTGTAAAAACATCCCAACGTAAAGCCTTGCCAGTACAATTCAGTCCTGACCTCATTATGATGCCTAGCTTCTGTCCAGCAAAAACAGCCCAAGTCTGCCAGGTTCTGCCAGTATGTGGTGGTTTCATGGACTCAGACAAGGTGCCAGGCTTAATCCTGTGTGTGACCCATGTGAAACAAGGTTTGAATGAAAATACTCCAATAGCCCCTTTAGTACATGGTAGGGTAGATAGGATATCTGCCCCATAGGCTAAATAAAAAAAAAAAAAAAAAAAAAAGGGTGAATGTGTTGACTCTGCAGGGATAACATTCTCCTGTAATTTTGTGTGGTGGTTACAATGGTAGCTGGAGTATTCAATTTAGTATAGTTTATTAATTATTTTAAGGATAACTATAGATTGAAAAAAATACTTTATTTCCTTCTATATGTTCCTCATTATCCAAATATGCTTTGGATACTTATCACTGGATTTGACAGGTATTATAAGATTACACCATATAACAGGTTGGTATAAAACTTAATTGGATATCAGCAGAGTGCTTTAAACTTGAAGAGAGATATGCTTTATAGCATATTCTATGTGGTACATAGAAGTATTATAGAACAAAAACATTAGAAATTTACTCACAAATTCTTATCAAGGACAGTCTATCCATATTTAGATATATCTTACAAAAATAAAAAAGCAAAACTTCAGCACTCACATAAAAAAAACCACAAAAAACAACAAACAACTGCACACCATTTATCTGTCTCATCTTTTAGAAAAAAACAAAGTATAGCCAAATTAGTGGCCAAAATGGGCTGATACTGTGGAAAAAACACAGACAAATAATATCTTTAAATGACTTAAGTAATAATTGTTGAAGTTACCTTTGTTGGGTTTTTTCTGCCTTTTTTTATTTCAGTTGTTGTATAATGGAATTCAGTGTACTCTCTTGAGAGTGACATTACAACTGTGTTGCCAGAGGCAGACAAACAAGGTACAGATGCTTAAGGGAGATAAAAAAAATATGTTAATAATCTATTGATGTTAAAAATATTTAAAAAAAAAAAAAGTAAGGGCAGCAGATCTGTTCAGTGCTTTTCCCTGTGTTGAAGGAGTAGTTCTTCCATATATGGGGCAGTTACAAGTTTAAACACATAGATTTTATTTCCACAGGTTTTAGTGTTGGGGAATGTGACAAAGTAGTTTCTGACAGATTGCCCTGAGCATATATCTGATCCCTCCAACTGCTGCCTCTACGGTTCACTTGAGAGGAGATCAGAAGGCCTGAGGTTGGCAGGTGGCGATGCAAAGCACACAAACCAAAGGATTGTCTTTCACGCTTTATTTTTTTTTTTTTTTTCCTTTTTTCCCCCCATCCTCCTTACCGCTGGCTTCCAACAGTTTGGCCTGTACAAATCCCCATCTGCTTCATCCACAACTCCAAAAAATGGCACTTAGAAGCAACCCTGTGCAGTTAATTCATATAGAAGCCTTGAGGCGCTGGATTATTGGAATTAAAACTGTGCCGCCGACTGGCATGGGTCAGGAACCAGGACACCCCCCCTGCCATGCAACGAGCCGCATAGAGGGATGGATGTTCACAGAGTGGGGTGTCTGGAGCAGCACAGCTTCATGGCTCCTTGCCACGGGGCGTTCACTGTCTGTCAGCTCCAGACTTTCAGATGGAAAGTGATGCCATTAGGCTATTTTCACCCAATGTAGCTCGGAAGTCATAATCACACATTAATAAAAATAGGGATAATCATCCAGCATTTCATAAATCAGCCTTTTCTCCTCTATGTACCGTATAACCGTAACAGATGGGTTAGTTGTGATGGGCCAACAGAGTCGAGTGATTTATTGGCAAAAAATTATGTCAGCTGGATTGCACACATATACAATCACCACACTCTTAAATTTAAGTAACGTTTTAGAAAGGGGGGTGTTAGTTCTGACCTCACCAGTTGGAACTGGATCTACCCCCTAAGAATATTAGGTCTTACCCTTCAATTTGCTGACATCTAACATTTTCATTAATGACCTAGGCATAAAAATGCAGGAGTGTACTGACACAATTTGCTGATAACACAAAGTGGGAACATTTTCTGTCTAGAAGAGACAGGATTATTGTAAAGGAAAAGCTGTGTGACCCAGAGGAGTGATAGAAGAGGAATTAAATGTAATCATGAAAAGTGCAAGGCCATGCCCTTAAGGACTAATAGCAGGACTCGATATAACACATCAGCTGGAAGACGGGAGAGAAAGTCTTGGTTATATCAGCCACTTACAGGGTGATTATAAACCACAAATGTCATGCAATTGTGCATAAAATAAGTGTCACTTCAAGAGGTATTCCGAATGACATGTTTATCAGTGGCATGGAAGTATTGAAGGTATTACAGAAGATACAAGTGAAATCTCAGTTAAGATCAGCTGTAGTTGCTTATGGGTGATAATGGCAAATTCAGATTGGATCAGGTACAGACCATGTGTATCAGGCTGGTCCTATCAGGAAATAAGAGACAGCTTAATTTCTTTAGCCTAGGTAAATGAAAGTGGAGAGTTGATAAAAGTACTGTGCATATATTGCTAAGAAGCAAGGGGACATAAAGAATTGTGAGGAAGAACCATTTAAAATAAAGAGCAGTGATGGGAAAACTTGTAATGGGTATTAAGTACCAAGTAACACACTCTGCCTAGAAGTTAGATGATGGTTACTGATCATCTCATGACAGCACAGAGGCTCCAGAACAGCTGTTCAGCGGGAATGAATGTGGTACGAGCTTCTCCCCCCATTTCCCCTCCCCTCACCTCCTCTTCCTTGCTCAAATAGGGTATATAATGTCATGGCCAGAAATTTTGTAGAACTGAAATAAAGACAATGAGCTCCTGAAGGTCTGTGTTATACATCTGAGCATCCTCCACAGGTGTTACCGTACCTGTTTCTCTAGAGTGTGCGAATAATTGATTTCATTAAGTTAAAATCAGAGCAATTACTCAGTTGTAACTTGAAGTTTTCAGCTTCTGATTTAGAACTGAAAACCAGATTGTATAGATAAAAGTTTGCCTATGTTTTTTTTTTTCTCCCCCCCCCCCCCCCCCCCCCCCCAGTTATATCAATTGATTTGACAGATAAAATACCGTGTCTACATTGCTTTCTGGACTCTATCAGTGGGTGTTAGAATAGCATTCTAAATATAGCTTTTCATATAGCCATGACCACCAGTCCTAGTAGGATTACCTTCAAAACCCTTCCCTTTAATAATTATTTTTTCTCCACTATTCATCTTGTTCTTTATTTGGTCTCCTAATTTCTGGGGGGCTTCCAGAAAAACTTTTATAACATTTAAAAATGTTGCTTTACAACTATTAAACTACACATTTAATTAATAAAGAGGAAGAGAAAGCTAGGAAGAGAGGCTGTATTTAGCATATTTTACTTGAAACATTTCACCGGGCATCAAAAAGCCCTATAAATTCTGGAGTGTTCAGGTTTTATCTGTGGCTATGTGCCCGCGCAGCTGTGACCTTTCCAGCCCACCCACTTGCTTGTATGAGAGCAAGGTACCTTAGGCAGGTGGAATGCCACTGAGATACATCTGATGGTCTGCTGTTAGCAGTGCTCTCAACCTTTGGTTTTGCTTGCACCCAAGAATAGAGATCCTTACCTAAGTAAGTGAATGATTACAACTGATGACCAGAGTTAAACATTTGTATTTGCTATGAGTAACCCTATTGATTTCATAGGACTACATGACTTACAAATGCACAGAGCAAAAGTAACAGAAAAGTGAGTCAACATCAGACACTTAATCCCTAGAAGACCAAAGAAATTGGAAACTGTTAAATCATATTTTGGATGAGCTGTAGTGTAATTTTTATGGAGTGCAAGTTCAGCATATGTTCCAGAACGAAAGCAGTTTGGAATAGTGGGTATAGATCAAAACACTTCATCTTTCACTAGAGACATCAAAGAAAAGTAGCCATTGCCATAAATGTTAAATCTACATAGGAAAGCAGCAGCAAACCACCTTTTTCATGGGTAGGTCTTGGTATCCAGAGTGTATATTAAAAGGTGCGGTCATTCTGGATTAAAAACAAATATTCTCTTGGATCATTTTAAGCCATCTGTGGTCTAAGCTGTTCCCTTCTTTCACTGGTCCACACCTTCACCCACTTGTTATGTTTTATACTCAGGTATACCACCTGTTCAGAGATGGGTGGCTGCTTGTTGCCAGACTGTTTCTTTAGGGCCTGAACTGAGGTGTGATATGGATTTTTTTTCCATTTTCTTCAGTAACTTTGTTTTATTTGCTCAACCCTTTTACCTATATGGCATGAGAATTGAGTACCCCCACTCTATTTCTCATTGTCTCAGGCTGTGAGGCTGTATTCTGCCCTCCTTGATAATATGTCGTCTACTTTGGTTTTGCATTTTTTTTCAATAAAATACAAGTAAGAAAAAAGAAAAATAAGATTGGAAGTATCTAATCAAGCTTTTAAAAGTGGTTAGAAAAACAAAAACAAAATCCAAAAGAGGCGAAGCAGAAATTCAGCAGGTAGAAAAATTCAAACTGAGACCCCAAACCTGTAATTGTCAAAAACTTCCACCTGTTATTACTTACAGAGGACAGGGTTATCTCTTGCTGTGTTTATCTCAACTCTGCAGTTACACTTGCATATACATTTTTTGAGCAGCCTTGGAAGAAACTTCAGCGAGGCTGAAGTGATGGGGGCTCAGCTGGTGAGTGTACACTCAGGGTTCCTGGATCAGACTGTATAGCCTATATTTTTAAATATCAATATCTGAGCTAAGTAATTTAAAGCTAAATCAATTATGTCAGTAAATAATTTAAATCTCAGTTGTCTTAAAAGAAACAGATGGTTAATTTATGAAGCAAATCCTCCCCAAAAGCCACATCCAGGTATATGAAGGATAAGAAAGTGCCTGGGATCAGCTGGCACGGATTTACCAACAGCAAATCGTGCCTGAAAAGCTGACTGTGTTCTGTGATCACCTTCAGATGAGTGACTCTGGATGAATGAAGCGGATTATGTTTACCTTGACTTTAACAAGACTTTAAACTTAATTTCTCATAGTGTCCTTGTAGCCCAACAAGTGAGATATGGTTTCGATAGATAGACTACAAGGTAGATGGGAATTAGCTGGACCACTAAGCTCAAAGGGATGTGATGAGCCATCCAAAGTTCAGCTAAGAGTGAATTATAGTAACATTCCTCAGAGGTCAGTTGCAAGGCAGTATTTTAAGTATCTTCACTAACAACAAAAAGCTGGGATGGAAGATTCCTTCAGGAGTGGTGCATAATTAAGTGATGTGGTTGGTCAGCTGGCTGGTAGGGTATATACACAGACAGGACATTGCCAGACTAGAGAAACAGTCTGAGAGGAACTACATGAAGTTCAGCAAAAACAAGTGCTAAGCCTGTGCCTGGGATGAACAACGTTGTGCAGCAGTACCATGTGAGTGCTACTGGAGAGAAAACAGCTTTGCAGAAGAGGACATGGAAGTCTGCGTGGATGAGTTGACCATGAACCAATAATGTGCCCTTACAGTGAAGGTGACAAGGTGCATCCTGGGTTATATTAGTAACAGAGTAGCCAGTAGGTCCAAGGAAGTGATCCTTGGGCCTTTACTCAGCACTTGTGGGAATGCATCTGGAGTATTGTCTGGTTTGGTCTTCATACTACAACAATTAATTTGATGTACTGCAGTGAGTTCAGCAGAAAACCTCAAGATGGTCTTGTAGATAAAGCTCAAAAAGTAACGGAAAAGGTTGAGAGAGCTGAGTTTGTGGATTTATTTAGCCTGATGGATCGAAGGGAATCATCTCGCTGTCTTTAGCCACAGGATAATCGATAAACAGAAGACAAACCCAGATTTTTCTTTGAGGTGCACAGTGAAAGGATGAGAATAAATGAAAAAAGATTTGCATCACAAGAAAATCTGATTAATTATGAGGGCTTTTTCCCATCATGAAAGTGGTTATAAACAGTGGAACAAGTGCCCAGAAAGGCTGTGAGATTTCCTTCCTTGGACTGGTTCAAAATTTGACTGAACGTGACATGAGTAATCTGCTTTGGGTGTACTCGCTACGAGCAGGAGTTTGGAGTAGATGACCTACAGAGTTCTCTTCCATCCTAAACCATGCTATGATTCCCTGATTTCTATGTATCTTTTAGAAGAATAAATTTCATTCCATCTTGAAAAATTGGTGTCAGCTGCAGCAACTGCCTCTTCTCTCTGAAACAGGATCTGCATTTCTTTTTCAACATCTTTTTTTTTTTTTTCTCAGAAGATATCATACCTATCCTCTTATTAATATTCTTTCCATAGAGTTCAAAACTTTACCACAGGCAGTTGTCATTTTCTAAACCATTTAATAACACTCATTTTATTTCTAAGGGTAAAAAAATAATGGGGTGATAACATGTCCTGAATTGCTAGTGACAGTAACTGTTAAGGCTTCAAGCACTTACTGTTTTTCACCAGCTGTTGCTTTTAGTACCAGCAATTTTATTCCCCCAAACCTAGGCTTATTTACATATTTAAGAAAAAAAAAATAACCCAGCCATTAGGAAACTGTGAGCTGGTTTCCTGAGAGAAATCAAATGAGTTATTGCCTGTCTTTATCATTGTTATACCTGTGTGGCTGGGTGAAGATGTTATATTTCCACTCTGTAGTCTGAGCTGTGGTGTTGCTCACTCAGGTGTGCATGGTGATCTCTGCCACTGCCAGATTTAGCTACCAGCCACTGTGATCATCAGTGATAAAATACCGTTAATATTTCATTGGCCAGATTAAGTTACTCCTGAGAAACTGTACCTTTCTTCCCTCCTGCTCTTCATATTCCTTATGTTTTAAGGTATTATTTATTTCCCACATAGTATTATTAATGTATTTATCAAAACTTTTACCTCTTTCCTATCCTTAATTTTCAAACTTTTCTTCCTGGGAGGATGCAGAAGCAGCAGTTCACCTGGCTGCTTGTACTCCAGGTTACCACCAGCTATTTTTTCTCTGAAAATTTCTGGAAAAAACATGAGAAGAGACAGGAGGGCAGCCTGGCTTGTGGCATCTGCATTACACATGGTGCCTTTTCACCTTTTCGGTTCCATTTTCAGAGTCTGGCCAGACTGCAGGTTTGAACTAGCTAGCTGACTGAAACACGGGAAATAAATAAATGTCAGAAACCAGCTCTAATCTGCAGGGGAGCTGAGCTGAATGCTGCCCAGTTCTGAAGAGACTCTTTAGAGCAATGTTTTCTCAGCATCCACATGCAAGCTTTGCTGTAAGGTCAGCCTTTCCTGCCAGGAATATTGGAGAGGCTCGACCTGATCCCAGCAGCATTTATTGTGTGTGTGTGTGTGTTTATGTGCGTAGATGAACATTCGCATGTGTAATGAGCTAGGTAAACTGAGCTACAGCTTTACCAGTGGTGGACTGAAAAGTCTAGCACTGTGGATAAAGATATGAGTTTATCAGCTGTAATCATGATTTGGGCTCCTAGGGTGTATTAATACAGCATATTTTACACATCAGAAGAATATCTGCATAATTGGATGGATCAGAGGAGGTTAAACAGATGCTTCTAGCAAGGAGTTTCCACCATTGTGCTTGTCAAGTCTGTTTTCTCGTTCTGCTCCCCAGCTAGCATAATAAAGATATAATCTGTCTTCCTCCTTTCCACCATCCTTCCACCTTCACTCTTCTGTTTGTCTCTCTTCACTACATCCTTTCCTTTGTGGCAATAAAGAAGAGCTAGCATCCCAGCCAACCTACATGGCTTCAGTTGAAAAATCAGATTCCCAAAAAAAACCTTACTGACTAATCCTCAAACATCATCATTGCTCAAGTTTTTACTAGTAAAGTATCCAAGATATCTTGGCAATGTATGCAAGAAAGTTTGGGGCTATATTAAACGAAGTTAAGATTCTGCCAGCTGTTAGCTGTTACTTTGCTTACTTTGACGTGCTCAGTCTTCCAAGTGAAATTCAAAGCCCCTGGGCAGCAAATGCAGAAGGGTTATCCAAAGAAACTGCCCTCAGAACAGGGAGCTTGCCAACAGGGCAAGCTAACCACAGATGTATGAACAAGTTACCACGGAAACTATCTGAGTGCATGTTCTTAGCCGGCAGCAAAAGTGAGGTAATTTGAGTGAGGTTAGCAGGCAGTAAGAGAGCTTGTTATGTCTAATTAGCTAAATGCATTCTTACAGCTCTTCCTACCCACTGGCCATTAAGGATTTTTAATTTTTCTCCCTCAGCACATTCATTTCTCATTGTTATCTCTTCCACATGCAGTCCTTCAGACTCAGTATTTTATTATGCATTGTCCATGTTGGTGGATCACATCCTATGATGGAGCTAAGTGGCTGCTCCTTATGCAGCTGTCATTCCCATTTCAAGGTTCCTATGTCGTGATCCTCTTTCCAAGTTTCTGTGACTGACAAAAGACCTATTGCTTATCCATGAGCTCTCCTTTCAGCACGCTGGAAAGAAAGTCAAAAGGAAGACTCCAGTGAAGCTCCCATGAAATTTTTCAGTCAATTCATATTCTGCAAAAGTGTAATTTTTTGTCTAAACTAATACTGACATGGGGAAGATCAATGTCATTAGTTTAATAAAGATACTGTGCAAGTATTTCCTGTAATGAGATTGTTTGGCAAACAGTCCTAATACACTTCAGAATTACTAAACCTTCAAAATTAATTACATGAACCAGGAAAAAAACCAACAGCAGCTCACCACTCCCATTTCCTGATACAACATCCTCCTTTCATTGGATTGAGTATTTTTTTCTTTGAAAAAACACCCAAGTAATAGGTGCATAGGAAAGGTGAAATTGTTCTGTAAATTGTACATAAAGCACTTTGATACTTCATACATTTCAACACTTGCCTACTTCAGCAAACAACTTCTGAAAAAAAAAAATTAAATTATTCCATTGCAGTCCAAATCTCTATAAATCCATTATAAAGTCTTCCTCCGCCTCCCTTCTATCAAATACCCACTTCAGCAGCCTGAACAGAATCCCTGAATCCCAGCAGATGACAATTGCTAGGAGACGAAGGGAGAAGGGAGAGATTTGTTGCAATTTTCTTTTCACTGCCAGAAATTTAGCAGGGTGTTCTCTATCTGCCTGCAAGCTGTGCCTGGGAGTCTGTTTAGACGTGAAAACTGTACACCGAATATATATCGGTATTGCAATCCACACAGTGTGAAGCAATATGGGGTGTCAGGACACACAACACTGTTTACTGCATTTGGAACATATTTTTTATGACCTTTTTCTTCCAGTGTTGGAAACTCACATTTGACCTTAGCAAAAAGGAACTTTCAGAGCTTAATTCCAGTAGTCTGATCATATGTCTAAACATGACACATTTAGCTGAACACAAGCTTTGGATACTTTGGATCAAAAGATTATTTCAGTTCTGTGAATCAGTATTTTTGTTTGTTTGTGTGAGTTGTTTTTGTTTTGTTTTGTTGGGTTTTTTAAACTTCATTTGCAGTTCTTCTTTAATTATATGTACACACACACAAATAATTATACAGCTGCTTCTGCCTCTTCCTTGTTTTCTATTTAGTTCTCCAGATTTTTTTCTGATTTCCTTCATATTTCCTGAATTTCCCAGTCTTCAGCAGGTAACTGTGGAAAATAGCACACCAACAGCAGCGCCCTGGTCTGCCCTCCTTGCTGACTCCTGCTCTGTTTTCTTATCTTCTCATGTCAGTGGAGTGTTTTCAGGACAAAATATTGCTGTTACCCGCTGTGTTACCCTTACCTTCAAAGTAACATAATGACAGAGAGAGATGCATAAATTACCAGATATTAAGTGGATTTACTGGGTACCCAGTCTGCTTAGTGCCTGAGTCCTAATGAAGAAAAGAACTCAAGTGACTAGTGGAAATTTAATGTCTAACACATAAATGAAAATAGCCTACACCAGTCTATAGGTAGATCAAAGATATGGGAGCTGGCTGTATTGGACTGATAGTTAACTTGTGCTCACAAGGCAAGAGGAATCACTTTCAGTGTTGAGTTCCACAGTACTAACTTTGTATTTGCTCTTTTTTTTTTTTAAAAAAAAAAAAAAAAAAAAAAAAGTCTATCAGGTACATTTGCAGCTTCTTCTACATGTAAATTTTTTAATAGCCATCTGTTGTTAGCAGGTGACAACTGATTTTTTTGGGGGGTTGCTTACAAAAAGTTGAAAACTTTTTCCTTGTGAACTTAAAGATGCAATCCCTAGATTTTTATTCTTTTTTCCCTGCAAAATCGTGGTCTTCTCCTGTGGATGTTCCAAGCTGAACTGATGTAGAAATATATGTTTCTTGCAAACATCTTACGGCCATCTATGCCTTCAGCTGAGTGTTGCAATCAAAGTACCTTTAAAGACGATGGACAATTTAGAAAATTGTCATATCTCTGAAAAATGCTTTGAGCAATTGACTCGTGCTTGTTCATCTTGAAGACTGATGCTAAGTATCTAACACTTCCACATTCTCTTTGAATTAGACCCAGAGCTATTGCTGACTGATGCAAGATCATGTGGTTTTGAGTATCCAATTCAGTCAGATCCTGAGGCCATCTCTCTAGAAACATTTCCTGGTATAAAGATGCTTTAACCTAATCATCAGTCTTGCTTTTGACAAGACAAAGCCAAAAGAGTACAGTCTGTAGTAGAGCAGAACAACTTCAGAGCCTAACCTTCAGACAGCACCCTGATACCATAGTGATTTGTACATGAAATGAGATGTTGATTTAATTATTTAGCATTACTTCTGTGAAATAATAAAGTAACATTATCCCAAGCTGGAAAAAATAGACCTGAGAGCCTCATGTGTTTTGCTTCCTTTGCAACTAGGCAACTGCGTGAAGAATGTTTCTTTTTACTCAAAACATTTGCCCAAAGCAGGAATGGCGTTACCTGGTGGCATAGCTACTGTGTGGATCTGAAATGTGGAAAATAAATTAAAAAAAATCCAAAAGGGAGAGAAAAAGTAGACAGAAATCAGTGCTGAGCAGTAATCTCCATCACAAAAGATGCTAAAAATCACCAGAAATTATTCACGTGTGAATTAGATTTGGATCTATTTTTTTTTTTTAATCTTATGAAAAAGAGACAGATGTATTTAATGAAATAGCTAGGAATAGCTTAGAGGTTTCATATAAGAGTGTTACAATGACCATAGCAGCTCAGAGCAAATGTCCAACAGTGGTCAATAGTGGGGAGCTTAAGAAAAGTATTCAGTGATGCTTCCTCAGATTACTTCCCCAGCCCTGAACAATTCACAGTTCCGTTGGACTGAATGAAAGTATGATCCTTCCTGGCTCAGAACAGAGAGTTTAGGCTGTGTTTCATGTGCTGTCTCAGTTACTAACCAGGTGAGAAGTGCATAATTTGAAACAGATGAGACTCTCTGGTTGTCTAGAAATTTATATTTCTCAAGTCTATCATATTGTTTTCCCTTAAAAAAATTAAAAAATTAATTTTACAGTCCCACTTTCCATCCTCCATCCCCTAAAAATAAGTCACAGAGCCCATCATACAAGCCCCAGACAATCCTATTGTTTTCTGCATTTCTAACACCACATTTTCCTTCCTGTCTAAATGCAAAGGCCAGGTTATGAGGGGAAGGAAAGAATTCCTGAGGCTCTGTGATGCAGGTGACTTGACAGGTTGGAACAGCTGAGGATGTGCCATGTGCTATTTCTGTGGTATCCAGTATGTCAGTGCGTAAGTACACCAAGACCACATCTTCTCCTTGGCCCAGCCTGCTAATCCTGTCCTACACCCATGGCCATTCATGATAGACCCCATTCTGGTCACCAAAAATTCTTAAGTGTGAAACCAGTAAAAAGTGTCACAGAGCAACAAGGCAGGAAGGAAAACATGGAAAACTCTTCTGAGATGCCAGTTTCCACGTAACTCTGGGGAGGGAGAAAGAGGAACAGAACTAATTGCAATACCTGTGCAATAATGATTAATTGTATGGCAGCTTTTATCTAATCTAACCTTGTAATCTAGAAAGCCAACAAAGCTGAGCCTGCAGAATTGCCTGCCATGAAGTCCGAGTGAGGTTTGTTCAACTAATTACTTCTGAAGCCTTCCAAATAGATTTAAGAGTAATGGTGTTGACATGAAATTCTCCTGTCATGTTTCTGCAGCATGTTACTCATTTGTTGCTCAGGCCCCTGAAAAGAAGTGCCTGCTTCCCTAGTGAATAAGGAAAAAAAACATAAGGTGCATGTAGTTAGTTGAATGAAAAATGCTGATTTGTGCCAGTGGAAACAGTTGTGAATCCTAGTGGAATCTTGGCCAAAATCAAATTGATAACCACAGTGTATACATTTGTAAATGTATAAGATTAAAATGTTTATTTTTGCAGAAGGAAAACTGTCATCACTATATTTTTAAGCAATAATTCTGTTTAAAATCCATTTTAAATTCTGAAACAAAGCAGAATATTTATGTTGAGGGAGATGGAAACTGGAGATTTTAACACCAAGGATTTTTGTATTGCTTTTTTATTTACTGTGCATTTGTTTAGACCTGAAACGTAGTCATATTGAATGTCTGGCCAGGAAAAGAAAACACTGGTTTCTGACAAAGCCTAGCCCACAACACTCCTTTCAGCATGAATTGATTTCTACTTGATCTTGACTTCCCCTGTCCTGGTTTCAGCTGGAATAGAGTTAATGGCCTTCTTAGCACCTGGTGCAGTGCTGCGTTTTGAAGTCAGTGTTAGAACAGTGTTGATAGTACACGGATGTTTTTAGTTGTTGCTGGGTGATGTTTATACCAAGTCAAGGACTTTTCAGTTTCCTGGGCCCTGCCAGCGAGAGGGCTGGAGGGGCACAGGGAACTGGGAGGGGACACAGCCAGGACCCAACTAGCCAAAGGGGTATTCCAGGCCATGGGATGTCATGCTCGGTATATAAACTGGGTAGGAGGGGGTTGGCTGGGGGTCACTGAACATTGCCTGGGGACTGGCTGGGCATCAGTCTGCAGGTGGTGAGCAGTTGCATTATGCATCAATTGTTTCCTCCTCCCTTCCCTTTGGATTTCATACCTCTCCCGTTCTCCCTTCTACTCATTATAACTGATTATTATTGTTATTAGTAGTATTGTTGTTGTGGTGGTGGTTGTTTCATTTTATTTCGATTATTAAATTTGTTCTTATCTCAACTCTTGAGTTTTACATTCCTTTCTGATTCTCCTCCCCATCCCTCAGGGTGAGGGGGGAGGGAGGGAGTGGCTGTGTGGTAGTTAGTTACCAGCTGGGTTTAAACCACAACAGTTATTTTTGGTGCCAAACATGGGGCACTGAGGGTTCAGATAGCGCCAAGTCCAACTGGAGCTCATTAGAACAAAATTGTTGTCAGTATTGATTGGATTGGATTGATAATTACTGGCCACAGGGCTGATTTCTCTGCTTTTACAGTTGCTGCCCATGGTCTCAGGGTGGTGGTATTTACTTTAATTGCAGTATGTGTTCCCTGTTGTGCTGTTTGTTGTCTTTGGGACCTGAGCTAAAGTTATTATAGTGTTGTACTATATTGTACTGGTTTATGTTATGGTGGACTCGCTGGACATAAGACTGATCTGGTCTGTGTACTTAGTGGTGATGTCACCCCTGTATGTCGGGTGGTCCCTGATGAGGAATGCCGACAACTGCACCTTTGGTTGTTCTTTTCCTGAACGTCGACCTATGGGTAAGGTCTACACCTCCCTCTTCTCCCCAAATTACTGAAGCATTTAGAATTTCTTGGATATTTTGACTATCTTTGGACTTTTGGAACCACCATAGTGCAGGTCCTGATTCTATTGCTAGGAATACTGAATGTGGTTTTCACATCCTCAGTGTGGTGGAGAATTAAGTGACTAATTGTAACTACTCCAGCCTCTGTGGCAGAAACAACAGATGCTCCAGCCCCTGTTGCTGCTCCAGCCCCCATGGCAGGCATTGTGGCTACTCCAGCCTCTGTGGTGGGCACTGTGGTTGCCGTGGCCCCCACAACAAGTGATGCGGAAGACCAGACCATGGCAGTATCAGTGGCCCTGATACAGAGGAAGAAATGGAAATGGAAAGCAGCTTGTTTGGTACAGGAGGAGGATGAAGCGGGCCCATCACAGGAACAAGATGGAGATGATGAACAATAGGTAACCTCTCACTCCCTGTCTCTGAATGAACTGTGGGATATGCGGAAAGATTATGCCTGTCAACCAAGTGAACACCTGTTGCTTTGACACTGGGATAATGGGACCAATAGTGTAAAATTAGAGGGTGGGGAAGCCAAGCAGCTAGGATCAATTACTAAAGAAGGGGGCATTGACAAGGAAATTGGAAAATGAATGCAGGTTCTCAGCCTCTGAAAGTGTCTCCTGTCTAGGTTTAAAGAAAGATATCCCTACAAAGAGGATATTACATCTTGCCCAGGCAAGCGGACTGCAATAAAAGTATCCAATACTTGAGAGAATTAACTGTGAAAGATTATTTATTATGACCAGGATGATCCACAGTCACCCACAGATCCTGACAAAATCCTATGCACATGACCCATGTGGCAGAAATTGGTATGAGGCGCACCATCATCATATGCCAGCTCGTTGGCAATAGTGGTCTGGAGACACGACGCACCACCAACAGTGGATGAAGTGGCTCGCCATCGCCAGGACTACGAAGATAGCATTTCTGCCTCCGTCATCTCAGCTGTGGAGAGACTGGTCCAGCAGTTTGACAAGGATGTATCCTACTCTCCACCTGTACAGACCCGCATTTCAGCTATCAATCATAGAAGTGCTTCTGTTTGGGAGGGAGAATATAGGAGATACACACCATGGGGTACCCTGTGGTTTTACCTGTGGGACCACAGAGAAAACATGAGATGGGGTGGGAAACCTACTTCATTCCTGGAGGCACAGCTGTGTGAATTACAAAGAAAACCAACCACAAATAGAGAGTCTTCGAGGAAGGCTGCTGCTTTGGTCTCCAGAGGGCAGTCATCCAGACAGTGATAGGGCTGACATTCCAGGAATGCCATTGCTTAGTGGCAAGAATATGATAGGCAGTTTATAAATGTAAATATCTGAAGAAAGAGAAGGGTGAAAGGGCTCGGAACATTTTTTTCTTCTTTCTAAAAAATATTCCATGATAAATATTATGTGAACAAATACCAACATTGCTGCTTCTCTTAAAAAGACAGAAAGATCGAGTTTTCTGTTTTGTCTGGTTCTGCTCAGGTTTTCAACACTAGCTACTGCTGTAATATCGCAGTATTTGAGCTTTGACCTGAACAATAGCATTTCACACTTGGAAAGATCCTTTTACCAGCGTGTAGAAAGTCTCTGCCACCATGCCTGTTGATACAACACTTGTGCAATGAAAAAATTAATAACTGTCAAAAATGACATAGGTGTAATAGACCTGCTTTGGGGTTAATAGATTGGGTTGCATGTTTCTCGGAATGGGAATCAAATGCTTACTCTGAAAGCCTTTGGCTGTAGGAAAGACAGATGGCAATGTAGGAACACTCAGCTCAGCCTTTGCTAGACCTAGACCCATCTGTCAAAATATCGAGCTTGTCCCTTTTTTGATTGCTGGGGAGGTCCCTGACGCTTGTCAGTGCTGGGTGGCCAGGAGCCACCTAATTTCTTCCTGGTGCCTTATACACAGAGGGATGAACTGAGACTAGCAAAAATTGGTCAGTCCTCCTGGTTGCTGCTCATCATTAATGAGAAAACTTGCAGGTGCTGTGTGGGAGTGCCTTCAGCATAAACTCAGTGGTCAGTGCTGGGATTAAACAAATGATCATTCATTTCAGATAGGCAATACCCTTTTTTGCTTTTTGTTGTCTGGGATGATATTCACTTTCTATGTCATCTAGACATTCACTGTCTATGAAGACCTATGCAATGACTCCTATTTTTTTTTTTTTCCTGGCAAATTTATTTATTGAAGACCAAGGAAACTGTGAATATCTTTGATCTCTCAATTTTTTTTCTGTGTTATATTATAGATTTACACTTGTACCAAAAGCTTGTTATTTTTGTACTGATATGCTGAGGGAATGGACTGTGATGGGAAGGGACCCAAACATTTGTGTGGATTCTTCTGGTTTGCCTGCCTGTCTCTAAACTGATATCCAGGTGCTAATACACAACCTGGCATCTGGTTTTTGTTTTCTTGAATGGGGTCCATTGGGAAATAGAAAAAAAACACCAGAGATAAGGAAGAGGACAAGGGTCTTCCTAGACATAATTCAGAGTACTTGTAGCTTTTCCCACTATTATTATTATTTACTGTGGTGCAAACAAGACTGCTCAAAATGCTGCTGTCCTCCCTGTGTTCTTAAAAAGTACCTTTTGTTGTTTATAGCTCACATATGTTATTACCTGCCAAAAGTACAGAGCTTGTTCAAAAAAACACTGGAATTCCTCCTATTAGCCTTAGTGGGATTTAGATAAGCAGTCCCCTTCTGTCTCCAATTAGTGATCAAGACCACATGTCTTCAGCACACACACACAAAAAGAAAGTTATAGAACAAAGCTTTTGGGTCTATAATTATCAGTTTCCCATTGCAAGGTTAATGAGGACTGCTAGGGTGGAAGTCTGTTACAAAAATTTAGGAGAATCCTTTCAAGCCTCAGCACTCCACCTAAAGCCTCCAGACCTCTCCATGGCAACCTGGAGGTCCCAGTCACAGAGGGAAAAACTGCAAAAGCCATTTGAAGTAGACCATGCTGTTGCAGGGGTGAGAGGCATGAGTGGTAGTGCATTGCTTTCCTGCATGATGACCACCACTAGCTCACCCAAGGTGATGCTGTTGACTCTGCTAATATGATCTCTGTCTATGAAAGCTACATTAGGATGCTTCTCTTGCTGCCTTGACCAAAGGAGAGACAAAGCTGAACACAAAATAGTCTGATCCTGATGGAGATTTTCCAGCTAATGACAGTCCAAGGGCAGAGGTCGACTATTGATCTGTTTAGTTTCTTTGCACTTTCCTTATCAGATACAGATATTTTTATGTTCTGCCTATGGGGGCCTATGATTGCCACTGCCTCCCCACCCACCACCCAGCCCAAATGGGTTTGTGCTCTACTTGTGGTTGTGCAGAAACTGACCTTAGAGGAGAACCGGCTGTCTTAAAGATGGCAGCTCATCCATCACAGCTTTCACAGGCTGTCAGCGTTGCATTTAATCTCACTTGTAATTTTCCAAGGGAGGTTTGCAAAAACCACAAACAGAATCTTGATGCAATAAAATGCAGTTTGCAGCCAGTGAATACCTCCTGTCTGTATGAAGCTGCACCGTGTTCCAGCTGCCCTGAACTACCCAAAGATGAAGAACTCCCAAATTCAGCCTACAGTCCCATGTGCTATCCACAGTCCACATGCTGTTGTAACTGGTATATCTTCTTCCCTCAACTCACGTGTGCCCAAATGGGTACTCAGAATGATGCACTTTGCAAGGAAGGTGTGAAAAGACTGTTTTCCTGGGGCTCACACTTCATGGTCATGAGGCTTCATTGCCTATTTTATGGACTTGGCCTTCTTGGGGGGATCTTGCTCTTTGGTTATGCTTCATGCCCTGCTTCTGTAAGTCCTGATTCAGACCCCACCCAATCACAGTTTTAAAAGTTTGGATCAAGCTCAGGAAGCTCCTGCCAGTTCTTAAATTTTTATTTTTCATTATCGTCACTACACCAGTCTTCCACCTTCCACTTTCATTCCCTTCTTAAGGTTTACCAGCAAAGGAACAAGCTAAATTGGAATCAATATAACCAGTATTACATGAGATCTGAGAAACAATGCCAGATTCAATCACAGAGGGTTATTCCAAAGATGAGATATAAAGCTCTGCTTCCCAGATATGTATTCAATAGCATGACCTCATTCCCTGACCTGTCTGTCCATGTCGTGCTGACAGATCATATCTTCCACTGATACAGACCCACAGGAGCTGCAATTTGTCAACAAGTCCCTGAGCTGTGCAAATATGGGATGGATTTCTATGATATAGTTTCTCTTCTGGCAATAAGATGGGAACAAGGTAAATACCTGGAATTATGTGGGCATCAGTGACCTCATCAAGGGCTTTGACCCTTGTTTCTCATTCCATAGGTGTCCAGCCTCTTGATCGAATTATGAACAGAAAGAAAAATGTGTGTTTTTCTTCTAGACATCTCTCTATATTTAAGTTGCTTGAGCAAACAGATTAATTAAATCACTATAGCTATATTTTCATTGGTGCTGGAAGCAGTAATGGTAATTATGACAGCATTAGATTTCAGAGAAGCCTGTCTTCAGCCTTGAAGCTGAAAAACTTCAGCTAAACATCCTGGAATTGTTTGTGCCAGGTGTCCTCTTCATGCTGAATTAGTTCATAAAATTTCACCAAAGCAGTTAATCAGTTCCTGAGGGCAAGATTTTAGAAAAATACCATGCTTTGAAATGAACTATTGCTATTAATAACTTCAATGTTGTCTCTGTAATTTGGCAGGAAGCTGGAGTCCAAAACAGAACTTTCGTTGTTTTGTTTTTGTTTTTATATTTTACAGAAATTCAGCGAGATTTGGCCATTACAAGCCTCCAGCCACACTGAGACTGGGAGGAAGTTTTTCTGCACAATTTATTTCTCCTGAGTATTCTCCCATCCTCACAGCTCTTAGCAGTCTTGTTTCATTACAGAGAATAGCATATCTTCCCTGTAGTTGTTCTTCCATGCAGGTGGGAGAAAACATAGTTTTGATCCTAGAAAAGAAAAGAAACAAAAAGAAAAAAAAATAAAATAAAAGGAGGAATTAAAGGAACAAAGACAGGGAAAATCACAGTGCAAAAAGAGGGGCAACTTTTTATTTTTTAGTATTGCTGTGCTTGCACTCTATTTACGACCTTACCATTCTTTAACATAAGGATGTTTCAATTTATGCGGAATTTTTTTTTTTTTCCTTTCTGGTAATGAATGTATAAAATCTTCATTGAAACTGCAGCTCTGTGTAATCATTTGCTCAGAACTGCAGTGTCTTTAACTAAATAAAATAATAATAATAAAAAAAAAAATCTTCAGCTCAAACAAGGCATAGCAAGGAAAAAAAAATGATTATAAAGTCCGAAATAGACCAAAATAGTCTTCTATCCAGACAATCAATTTCTCTATGGTGCCCAATAGAGATATTGAATCACGCATTTTGCTTACACAGCTGCCCAGAGGAAAACAAGGACCATATTGCTACCCATCTCCTTTTGCTAAAGGTTGGCAATTACAGCAGTTGGAAAGCGGTAACAATCTTTCATTGTGTCAGCCAGTATTATTCAGGTTGGCATACAACATCCCTGCTTACCCTTACAATATTCTTAATTAAATTAGGATTATGACTGTAATGTAGAGGAATGATCCTACTAAAGTTACAACGTGTGTGACAATGCAAAGGTGATGGGTAGGAATTGTGTGGTCTGTGTTAGGCAGATAGATGCTCACTGCAGACTTACCTTCAGACTGGAATGAGCTGATCTTCTGTTTCATCCCAAATGCTGTTTCTGTGTCCAGCTTTACAGACAGATGCAAAAAAATTAATTGGTGTCATAACTTGAGCATAAATGGCATTTTCCTCATGGCAGGTATGAAAGAGTTTGTATCTTCAAGCATCAAGATATATAGAAATAAGAAAACAGAAACCCATAATTAGTCTTGCGGTGTACAGTAGCAATCAGGACTTCTCATAGCCTATTCTTTAGCCTTTCACAAGGCAATGCCAAAGTTACGTTTTGCCTTTTTATTCATATATTTGGAAAGTTACTTGAATAAATCATGATACACAAATAAAATGAAAGGCTGTAATTTCTGACCTAGAATTTGATTATAGAAACATAGAAACATTTAGACTGGAAATGACCTTTGATATCATCAAGTCATCAAGCGACCAAGCCCACCACTCAACCGTGTCCCTGAGCACCACATCTATGGATTTTTCAAACACCTCCAGGGATGGTGATTACACCACCTCCCTGGGCAGCCTGTTCCAATGTTTCACAACCCTTTCAAGGAAAAATTTTTTCCTAATAACCAATATAAACCCGCCCTGGTGCAACTTGAGGCCATTCCCTCTTGTCCTATCACCAGTTATCTGGGAGACGAGACTGACCCCCACTGGCTACAACCCCCTTTTGGGCAGTTGTGGAGAGTGAGAAGGTCCCCCCTTGAGCCTCCTCTCCTGGCTAAACAACCCCAGTTCCCTTACCTGCTTCTCATAAGACTTGTGCTCCAGATCCTTCACCAGCTTCGTTGCCTATCTCTGGACAGCTTCAGTACCTCAAGGTCTGTTTTGGAGTGAGGGGCCCAGAACCGAACACAGGTTTTGAGGTGCAGCCTCAACAGTGCCCAGTACAGGGGGACAATTACTGTTGCAGTCCCCCTGGCCACACCACTGCTGGCACCAGCCAGGATGCTGCTGGCCTCCTTGGCCACCTGGGCACACGGGGGGCTCATGCCCAGCCGGCTGCCGACCAGCCCCCCCAGGCCCTTTCCCCCCAGGCAGTTCCCAGCCCCCTGCCCCAGCCCGCAGCGCTGCGGGGGGCTGGTGTGACCCACGGGCAGGGCCCGGCACTGAGCCTGGTTGAACCTCACACAACTGGCCTGGGCCCATCGCTCCAGGCTGCCTAGTCCTGCTGCAGAACCTTCCTGCCCTCTGGCAGATCAACACTCTCCTCCAACTTGGTGTCACCTGCAGACTGACTGAGGGTGCACTTGATCCCCTCATCCAGATCATGGATAAAGACATTAAACAGGACTGTCCCCAGCGCTGAGCCCTGGGGAACTTCACCTGTGACTGGCCGCCAGCTGGATGTGACTCTGTTCTCCACTCTTTGGGCTCAGCTGTCCAGCCAGCTTCTTACCCAGTGCAGACTGCACCCATCCAAGCCATAAGCAGCAGGTGTGGGAGGTGGTGTCAAAGGCTTTACTAGGTTCCAGGTAGACAACATCCACAGCATTTCCCTCTTCTACTAGGCAGGTCACCTTGCTGTAGAAGGAGGTCAGGTTCATCAAGCAGGACCTGCCTTTCATAAACCCATGCTGGCTGGGCCTGATCCTCCAGTTGTCCTGCACATGCTGTGTGATGTCGCTTAAGATGATCTGCTCCATCACCTTCCATGGCACCAAGGTTATGCTGACAGGCCTGTAGTTCCCTGGATCCTCCTTCCAGCCCTTCACGTAGTCTCCATGGTTAGCCAGGACTGATGTTAAATGATGCAAACCAGCCTGGTGAGATCCTCCACCAGCTCCCTCAGTACCCTTGGGTAGATCCCACCTGGCCCCACATCTAGGTGGAGGAGCAGGTCACTAACAGGTTCCTCCTGGACTGTGGAGACTCCATTCTGCTCTCTGCTCGTCTTCCAGCTCAGGGGGCTGGGTACCCAGAGGGAAACTGCTCTTACTATTAAGGACTGAGACAAAGAAAACACTAAGTACCTGAACTTTTTCCTCCTCCTGTGTGGCAATGTTCCCTGCCACATCCAGTAATGGATAAATATACACCATATATGTCATTCCTGCAGTTTATTCATTCCATTTCATGTTCAGAGACTGAAAGGGAAGAATAGCCTGCTGGCTGGAAAGCTGTCTTAACATTTAGATACTCATAGGGTTTGCTCCCTGTTTTGCTGCAGAATTGCTACGTGTTACTGATTGAACTCCTGAAATGTGAAAAGTACCTTAAGTGGTAGGCCGTGGTACTCCTTATGATTAACATTCAAACTCTGTTTAAACCATACATGAATCAGCACGCTCAGCACCCTTCCATTTCACCGGCTGGCAGGTCAAAAGCCAAGAGGTAGGTGATATGGAAGTTCTAGGAGTAAGATACCTATTTCAAAATGCAGGGAGATTTAAAAAGAGCTGCCCTGGTTCCCTCTAGATTTCTGGTGATTTCTCCCCTTGCAGCTCCTCAAAATACAAAGACACATTTCCTCCATGTTCTCTGAGAACAATTACATGAAGCCACTTAGGGGAAGTGAGCTGAAAAACAAATAGATTTTGGATCTTCATACAGCTCAGGCATGAACTAAGTGGTAAGATTACAGGCTTGCCAAGAGCAGAACACTTCAAGGCATGTTCAGAAATTAATGTGACTGAAAAATCTTAAGCTATGAAAGCTCTGCTTAAAAAGTCAAGTTGCCACAAGGATTAGGTTAATGCTGAACAGGGATTTTCTAGCACTGTAATTCTGTGTAGGCTGTACCAATCTATGCAATAAAGGTACCAGCACTATCAAACTATAGGATTACTTCAGTAAAGAGAGGAATTGCATGGAACAATTGATGCATCAGAATTAGGGAAATAATATACCCCAGCACGTGAATATTGCCAGTATGCTCTGTTCAAACATCTCATGGATTCAGTCTGATCCTTTCACTCTTGAATCTTCTCTGTCAGGTACTGTTAGAATATTTTCCTGTAAAATTAAAGGTTAGTGATTTGCAGTATCCAAAAAGTAAGACTGTATGTACTGTAATGTTCTCTTATTGATTCTTGCTCTGTGCATTAGGCAATACTGATGGACTTTTCTTTTCTTTGTAGGTCTCGACCGAAGAAGGAATGAGCTTAGCCAGAGAATACTCCTGTTCCTTTTTTGAGACGTCAGCTGCCCTCCGCTTCTACATTGATGATGTCTTTCATGGACTAGTGAGGGAAATCCGAAGGAAAGAGTCCTCACTGCCTATGGTAGAGAAGAAGATGAAAAGGAAGGATAGTCTGTGGCGGAAACTGAAAGGATCTCTGAAGAAAAAAAAGGAAAGTACAACCTGATGGCAGTTCCCCATGAGCCACCCATCAGGAGCTGACCACAGTAACCAGTAACAGTTAAAAAAAGACAGCATTGACACAGCATCTTCCAGACTAGGTCCTGGAGTTCCTTCCCTTCAGCCCTCATCCAGAAGTAGCTCCCTGAAGGCCCAATTCATGGTTGCCCTGTGGCTCCTCTGTATTATAGATAAAGTTACTTAGCACACCCTTTCATCCCTTATCTGCAAATCTGAGTGGAGAAAATACTGTGTATTTTCACCTGTGGTCCCTGGCTGGTCTTTGAACACTAGGAGTTAAGCCAGCATCCGAGGCAGAACCAGCTTCCACCAGCTGTAGGACAAGGGATGCACTTATTGCCTCCTCTCTACATGCATGGAACATTGCACCATTCCAGGAATTAATAACATTGATAGCAATGGACATTTTGACTGTTCAAGGACTTTAGGATTTGACCTTCAGCTTTGCATTCACGTGTAGATTTAGGGTTAGACTGCACTCAGCACACATGCGCGTATCTGTGTGCAAATGTATGTGTGAACCAGGCCCAAAGGGTATGCTGGGGGCTCCCAGATTTGACCCAGGAGAGCCCTATCCTCATTGTTTCTTTTTCATTTAGCAGGAAGGGTTAGCAAGCATAGCACAAGTCATGCACCAGCCATCCAGAGGCTCCCGGGTTTCTTACTGCTCTGTCTCCTCTGCTCACTCACCAGGACTGGCTGGCAGAGGTGCCATATCCTACAGACATGCAGTGCATTAGAATCATAGAACAGTTTGGGTGGGAAAGTACATTTTAATGCCATCTAGTCCAACCCCCCTGCAATAAGCATCTTCATCTAGATCAGGTTGCTCCGAGCCCCATAAAACCTGACCTTGAATGTTGCCAGGGATGGGGCATTGACCACCTGTCTGGGCAGCCTGTGTCAGGGTTTCAGCATTGGCCACCGTCCTGCATCCCACCAAGGAGCGCACAAAGGCACTGTCTGTCTGATGCTTCCCAGAGCAGCGAAGCTCTGTCCCAGCCTGTAGTAACATATGGAATATAGAATTCAGCCCTCTGCTTACTAGAGAATTGCATGAGGTCAGTCACCATATTTCACAGGCCTTGACCATCCAAGTGAGCCATTTGATCAAGCAGTTGGACAGATCTTTTAAATACCCATTTTTAAAGCTGCCATGAAGTATAGTCTCATCGACTTTTTTCCCCGGGCTTCTTTTACTATTGACTTTATTTATAAATTTTACAATTGAAACATGCATACATTTTGTCAAAAAATAAAGATTGTGATTTCCATGAAACCATACTAGTAGTTAGTGTCATTTGTGTTTGTTCTGGAATGACAGTTAATATCATTAGAAAAATATGTATGCTTGTTAGTTGATGTTCATTTTTTCACTTCCCTTTCACTATTTTGTAGGGTTTCATCTAATTATATTTTGGATGATTTGGGGGGCAGTTGATTTGTCTTGCTCTGTTAAACTCAAAAAGTTTATGGTTTCATGAATTTAATTTCATTACAATCTTATGTTTTGTTCTCCACTTTCCCTTTCATTGAACAAAATCCAGTGAAATTCTTTTGACTTGTCAAAAATTCTCTACAAAAGTACTACTTTAATGTATATAGTTCATTAATATGTGTCTATATTTCTGTTTTGGAAAGGTTATTTCAGAGGAATGCAAACACATGCACACATTTAAGGTAAATATTCTGTTTCCTGCCTCCAACAGTTGAAGTCTGCATTTACAGTATTGTAATTACTGTTATTTAACCTGTACTGTCACAGATTTTAGGTCAAGCATCCTAGAGACAAAGAGATGTGTTTGTCCAAAGAGTTTATGAGCTAAGTATTGGTGGAGAGACAACAGGAGGCTGCACTGAACAGATGGCAGCAATGAGACAATAAATAACAAGGGGAAACATCTGTGACTGTTCCAATACTGCACACTGCATAGAGGGGAAAGAAGCAGTCGTTCCATGCATAAGAGACCATAGAAATTACTATCTTGAGAAACCTTGAGGGATGCTCATTGGCCTTTTTCAGGCAGATGCCTAAGCTTTGAGTCAATTGAAAACCATTTAGTATTGGTTATTATGTCATTTCACCCACTGAGGGACATACTGTATCAACACTGGCTTGGTTCCATAGTTTCAGGGGTACCTTGCTCCAAGGCAGTTTGTAATACAGAAAAGCTTGCAGAAGAGGGCACAGATACAGTCTGAGGTTAAGCCTTAAATGGCTTCATATATTAAGCATGCCCATTCTCTGACATTAAGGTCATCTGGCATGGAGCAACATCTTTCCATACTATTAAACTCTCAGACTTCACAGCAGGGTTACCGCACACTAATTGCTGTTGGAAGTGGTCCCTGGACTACACTAGGTTCTGCACCATGCTCAGCAGCTGGTTACAAAAGTGACAGCCTGCCATGATCTGAAACCAAGCTAGGGATCATTTTAACAATTTAACAGTATATATGTGCTCAGGTGCCTGCCTGAGTATGTTCAAATTACTGGTACAGACACAGCTTACCTAGTTGTATTTTTAGGTGTACCAAGCCTATGATATTTCCATGTTCTGAGTGTCTCCACAACCAGCCTCTACATGCCACATTTTGAAAGATATTTGCACTAGGTTTGTTTCTTCAAGAAGAATGAGGCATCATACACTCTGAGGATCTTCTGCTACATCTTCCATGAACGATTTCAGGCATCTGAATATGTATTGGGCAGATAGGTCCATATTTCTGTCACTCCACTTTCACCATATAAAACCTGAGCACGTTTAGTCATTGAGAGTCTCTGGTTAATACGAAGAGAGAGGTTCCTCTCGTCGGTGATTTGTCCTGTCTGTCTTGGACGGTTAGCGTAGAGTGAATCACCCCCTGCAATGGCTGCCTCTTGCCAGTCACTCTGTAAAAAGCAACTTGGTCTATAATCCTGACTTTTGGATGGCTGAATTCAGATGTGATAAAACCCATCTTTAATGACTTGTCCACCCAATATCTATGACAGAGAATGGTGCTGTAAATGCTTGGCATTGAATCTTGTCTCTGAAACACCTAACCATCCTTTATTTTTAAATTGGGAAAGTCATACTGATTTACCATCACCCAGTTCCTCAATACTCTATAATGCTTAACCTCAGTTAATTGAGCAGAGCTGATGGAGGTTATAGTCAGTGAGGATAACATAAGTCATAACTGCACAAGAGCCTGGGTGCAGCTGCTTACCTAATTAATCATTATGATTCCATCACAGAAGATTGTATTTAGCTGTCAAAACTAGCTGACAGAATTAAAACCCAGCAGCAATGTGTCTAAAGACTTTTCCATCTCCGACTAGTCTCTCATATAAGCATGTCTGGAAGATTTGCAAAAGGAAACTGATCACTCTGTTTTGCTGTGTTGCCTATAGTCCCATGAACGTGGCAGCTATAACTTAATCCACTGTCAGACTGTTGCAGCTGGATCATAATTCACTTTCCTCCAGGATTCTAATTTAAGCCAGCTAATAAATAAAATAAAGCAAAATAACATTTTACAATTGTATCCATGGCGTCTCTTGCAAATACATAATACATTGCAGCTAATTATTCTCCTTCCCAGTTCTGGCGAATCACGTGTTCTATCGAGTTGAGAAGTAATCTGGGAGAGGCTGCAAATTGAGGTGGAATATTGCAGTACTTAAGTTTTCCTTTTTTATGGATTTTCATACAGGCCTTGGGACTTCAGCACAGAAACCTTCTGTGTTCCCTCAGATTGTCAGTTCAGGAACTATATTAGTGGTCTGATCTCTTTACAAACGATAGAAAATCATTTTTTTTACTCACACAAACAAATGTATATTTTGAGACTGAGTGGTAAGAACACATATGTAGAATGAAAAGAAGGAATTCTCCTTGTGTCCACTGTATGTATTATATAATATATACTATATATATAAACAATATATAAAAACATGAATATATACAGTTATATGTCTCTCATATATAGTCTATACACCTGCCATTCTTAGCCTTTCTTGGGTATTTGAGCCCATCTTGTATCATGACAGATAGAAAAAATCATGCAACAAGCAAAAGATGGATCTCAGCAGAGTTTAGTGTCTCATAGCGAGAATTTACACCCTACAACTGTGTCAGCATCTTTTCCCAAGCTGAAAGTTCCTCTCTGTGGACCAGCTCCTTGTGGGCCACCTTTTAGAGACAGTAAAGAAAGGTACCTGCTGCAGCCACCTCAGAAGGTGATACAGAGATACTAAAAATTAAACTGATCACTTTGTGATGAACATCATTTCATTTCATATAAACCACACAAAGTTTATAGCTGGATATAGGAATGCACCACTGTTTGCCTTAATTTGTACTAGCAATTGAAAGATGGATGTCTAATGTAGACAATTATGCTAATGTAATTCAATTAAGTATACTTAGAGTCATTAGCCATATTTAGACATCCCCCTCAGGGACTCTTATTTATATAAGTGTGCATCGTGCACGCTGCTCATTGTTTATTATTCTGAAAAAAATCCCTGAAAATTAACAGAAGAAAGGCAAAATTACAGAATGTGACTTTAACAAAATATTAAAATCTCTTTTCTCATAAAATCTCAATATCAAAACTGAATACCAGCTGAACAGAATAGTGTCTTTGACCAGGTCTGATCCACTGCCTTTTTAGTACTATTTCCAGCTTGATCTGTTCCTTCAAGTATATGGAGCTCCTTAGGATGTCTGCCTGGCAAAATGATTTGTAATGGGGATGGCATTGTCTCACAGATGCTGTGAAAGTCACCCCAAGCGGCATTGGCCTGCACCTCTAGCCTGATTTATCACTCCCTGATGCTCCTGGTTCTAAGCCTCCTCAATTTGAGCTCTCCAATTTTGTTACATCGCTCTGAATTATGAGGTTGTTTTGTGATGAGGACAAATGTCCACTCAAGAGCACCAAACTCATTTCATGATCTGAACCTTTCCCCCAAGAGGTAATAAAGACAAGAACATCTGAAGCCATTGCATCACCTACTGTATATCTTCTGTCAATAGATAATTAATGTGACAATGAGATTTTTTCCATTCTTGCACTTTGTCATGCATCATTTTTTTTACAGTGCTTTTAGATGCACAATTGTTTCAACAACTATATGGCCAAGCTCAAAAGCCAAAAGCTGCAGTTGGAACAGAATTCCCATTAAAGAATGATGTTAGGAGGGTAAAGTAAAGCAAGTCTTTTATATTACTATTATATTACCTTTATTTATATAACAGTAAACAATATCATTTTAGCTTTATAGTTTGAGTACAAGTCATACAAGAAGAAGGCAGTCTATTTCACATCTATGAAATTCAGTGGACAAAAGTGAATATTTATTTGTTCTTGATGTGTTCTGAAGACAAGGTAGTTTGGAATTCCTGGTCCTGGAAAGAATAAATAAGGATAGAAGTTCTAGATTCAAGATTTGTTTTGTAAATGATGGTTGTGACATTATTCATCCTCTTCCAACCCTGACAGAGATTCCTCAGCTGTTTCTTCCGTTAGTTTCTCCACAACCTCAAAAATCAACACTAACCTCTCCATCTTGAGCTCCATCCAGACAAACTCACTCTTTTTCATTTTTATTTCACTTGTTCTATTGCATCACTCTCAGTGATGTAAATGATGGCCTTGATTCCTTTTAACAAACTAAAGATACTGCATCTATTGCCTTCTTCATAAATCTCCCATTAAATTAGCAGGAGGATTACTGAGGAGAATGAGTAATATTTTTAATTATAAAGTTTTGCAAAGTCACTCAGCTTTCTGAATAAGAAGCTGACAGCTCTGGCAAACTGACTTTGCCTCCACTGCTGACTAATCACAGGATGTTGATTAATCTTGTGCTAGGACGTTGAATGAATAAGCTTGAACACTTAACGTATTCAGTCAGTGTAAGTGGGCAGCTCTTCTGAAGGCAATGGAAAACCTTACAGTTGATTCACAACCGTCTCCAGAAAAGAATTACACGTTATCACATGATGATGAATATACCTCAGTCACACAGAGGAAGGTGAGGTTTCTGTCCCTGAAAACTTACAAAAGCCATAACCCAAAGCAAAAGACAATTTAAGGAAGACAGAATAAACAGACTATTACCAATGGGAAGGGTAGGCAGTAACAGTAAAGGAGAATACAGTATGAGTGAATGTATGAAAATCAAGTGAACCTGGGATGTCTTACCCGTTCTCCACATGTGTCTTAATGCCTTCTAGAAGGGGATTGAGAGCAGATATAATGGCAAAAAGGAACAAGACAAGCTCCAGAGATTTGATTCAAGTTCACACGCCATAGAAGTTTGATGGAGGCTATTAAGACAAGATGGATGATACTAAGAGCTATAGAAATTGATGATAGTTTGCTTCATTCTGTGAATGATGCAATTTGGTTGGCCTAGAAAATAAGGGAAAAGGTTAGAGGAATGTGAATTTTCAAGACAGTTTGGGAACACATTTTCATGAAAAAAAAGTATGGAAAACACAGCACAGAATGGAAAATTTAACAGGAAGAACCAATACCAAAACTCACTTAAGTCAGTGGGAAGTTTGGATTTCCTTCCCTGTGCTATGCTTCAGGTTTCTGAGAATCCGACTACAGGTGACTATGGAATAAGTTGCCCCTTCACTGAATCTTCTTTGGATACTTAGGAGAACAAATCTCTCTGTGGCATCTGCTGACTCCCTGTATCATGTATGCTTCAGAAACTGAGAGCAGCTGGTTTCAACTGAACAGTTGGGGTAAAGGTTGGATGCTCAGCTCTGTGATTTGGAAGGATAGTAGCAAACTCCTAATTTATATGCCTCATAACTAACACAAAAGATGGTGTGATAGCTCCCTGCTGAAGATTTTAAATGGTACTTCAAATACGTAGTTTCCTCTGGGACAGCAGCTACCAGTTTGCAACCAGTACATGCAAATCATTTGCTGCTGGCTTTTTGCCTCCCACTGTTCTCAGACCAGATGTTAGTGAAAAATGTAAGAACCTGTTTCTGTTCTCCTGTTTAGTTAATAAGGTGTTCACAAACTATGCCGAAGTCTTTATCTAGCAAAATTGGATGAGATCCAAGTTATCAGAGGATACAGCAGGGATGTCTTTAAGGAGGCAGTTGTTTAAAGGAGGACTTTGAAGAGTTCTTCGACCTGTGTGAAGTTGATTACCATGATGTGGATGAAAGATGAGAAGAAAAATAGATGAAACCACAAAGCCTAGGAGAATATGCTATACCTGCCAACAATTAACTTCAGAAAGACTTAAGTTATAGAAGCTGTAAAATATTGCTGTGATAAAACTTCTGAGCCAGGATAGACCTCCAGGGACTGCTGAGATATTTGAGAGCAGTCAGTACCATATCAGTTCTTTCACCTGACAAAGACTTTTTAATACACTTGCCACTGAGTGATAAAAATCCTTACAGGGTATCACAGTGATTCAAATAGACAAGAGAGGAAAAGACACGCTAAGACACAAACGGATCTTCACATTTCATGGCTAAAGAGGTCTGAGTGGCTTGCAGACTGCCCACCTTGTTTCAGGTTTTGTTAGTTAAGAACAGGTTTGAAGACCACTGTTAAAAGCCCTTGGTATACTATGGATGTAAATATACTATGGACATAAACCAGTGTCAATAATTTCACGGATACACAGGTGTCTGTGCTAATCCTCAGCCTGATACTGAAGTGGACTTTCCTCCTTGGACAACACCTTCCAGATACCATATAAATTGCAGCCCCAGATATTTGTTCAGTGCCGTGTCGATCACCAGTAGTGTTGCATTGATGCTGAGCGCTAAACCTCAGGTTCTGCCTTACAAAGCTGCTGTTGGGCCCGTGGTCACCTGTGGGTCTCACATAGGGAATGGACGCTAACAGAGCTGAAGTCCTCAGGAGGAATTCCCCTTGTTTCATCCATCACAGCTCTCTGGGCTGCAGCTGGTCCATTCCCCTAGGGTGGGTGTGAGCAGCAGCAGGAGCATCAGCACCACTGGGAAGGCATCTGGAGGCATATGTCCTTCCCCAACCACCCCGCAGCTGTGCTGATCGAACAGCAGTGTGATGACAAGTCTCCTCGACACTTTTTCCTGCACAAAATGGCAAAATGCTAGAGTAATATAAAATGCTTTCTACCATTTTGGAGCTATATGTATTCTTTTCATCTTGTGAAGCAGGGCAGGCACAATGTGACTGCTCTCTCACTGGAAAATATATACTCTATACATCCTCAATAATCTCAGAGACACACATGTATAATCACACAACAGACACTGTTCAAACTCCAGAATTTGACCTGTCCCTATCTATCACACAGCCTGCATCTGAAGAAAAGCTAGGGTGAGAAAAAAATATATTTTCTCTACATCATTGTGTCACCAGAGGAAAAGAAGAGACACTATGCTCTTGATGGTATTACTGGTTACACCCACTGCATCTATTTTCAATCACAACCCTCCTTTTGGTATCTTTCAATTACTGTTTTCTTAAATGTACAAGCTAGAATATTTACTTTCATTTTAGACAAAGCCAGGAAAATTAGCTTAAATTAAATGTACAACACTTATCTGGCCATTTTTACCTAAAAGAAGTACTAAGCATGTGCAAATGCATAATAGTTCACAATGCGGATGAGCAGGCTATTGGCACTTGGTGGAGTACTTGCATGTGACTTATCTTAGAGAGCTCTAATCTCTGAAATAAAAGTGGGCCAGAGAGAGAGAGGAGTCTACCGGGATGGCTTTGGCTATGTACATTAATCAGCAGTAATAGAAAGAGGTAAATAGCAGTTCAATATTTGGCTAAGTTCCAATGGCAAGACACGTTTCACGGCAGGCCAGTCTTCCAAGGGAATTGGTAAAGGTCTTTACATTTAAGTCACTTATATTTAGACAAGATAAAGCACTATGTCTTGCCCTACTAAGAACTGTCCCAGCTTAATAGATCATTTCTCTCCACAGCTTTCACAGGGGGCTGCTGTGTTGCCGACTGCAAAACAATGCCTGAATCTGAAAGAAGTATGAGTACTATTTACCTAGAAATAAAATGCTTTTATGTTTAGAAAATAATAACTTGAAAGGGATAAGGATCTATTTCATTCTGATCAATTAATAGTATTTTTTGTGGGATATTATTTGGTTAGATTTCTGAGTTCAGGCACTCGCAATGACTAAGATAACATAACTAACATCTGTAATGGGTTTCCCTGCTCTTATAGGAGGAAAACAGATTATTGTTTTGGTATACATCCTATTACTTTATCTTAACTGAATTTTTACAATACAGAAGAATATACATTTTATACTGCTGCCAATGAAATACCTGTTTCCTGCTGAGGCCAAAGCAGAATCCTAGGAAAGAGAACTAAAACATACTCAGGTATGTTGTGTAGGCTCTCAGACACCATTCATGTGAAACTTAACTTCCTGACTCAGAAGTTGTTTTCATGAATTCAGTGATCCTCAAACCTCTTTCATTAATTTGTTCTAGAAAGCTTTTTTGGGCCTGTAAGCTTTTGCATCCACAGCATCCAGGCTAAGTTGCCTGGCATCTTCCTGAGAAACCTAGAGAAACACAAATGGATTTCCCTTTCTTCTCTGATGGTTGAAAGGGTATTTTATAAATGCCATAAAAGTTTGCAGACTATCTCTGGATATTATCTGTAGAAAAAGCATTTGGACTGCTAGGGCTTGATTTTATTAGCTAAATGTGGGCTTTTCTTGCCTCTTGAGTGACCCAAAGGCATTTGCAGGACCTACAGAGAGCTGGCAGGTATGGCGCAATGAAGAAGCCCTAACCTCTCCATAGCAGCAGCTAGAAACCCTGCAGGACACCTTGGGACATCCCAACAGCATGAGGACTCCTTGGGCAGGTAGCTGTTCCTGAGAATACGTGAGACAAACACAACCCCACCATAATGCACCAGTTGTGAAATACTCGCACAGGATGATTCCTGACCCACGCCAATGTCCAAACAGCACCAGGACACTGCGTCTGAGTCGTTGGGTTTGTCCTGAAGAAATACAAAGCCAGGTAACACCCTCAGTATGCCGAGATATGTTAGATACATACATTTTACAGGTAGGTTCCATATATGTATGCCTTGCTCTGTCACTTTGGGCTACATATTCTGCAACACAAATTTAGAAGATTTCTGTCTAAAGGAATCATGATAGAAAAATCTGTAATTCCCCACTCCAAAGACAGCAAGCTATTTGACGTTTCTCACAACAGTTTGTTGGATGAATGTTGAGCGCTGTGTGTGACACAGTAAAGTAGCATGGGACCAGCGCAGTCAACAAAATTATTACTGGCATATTTTCATCACTAGACTATGTTAGAGATTCTATGTGTGTTCTGTTGCCTTGCAAATGTAAAAACAAATCTGAGAGAATTGTGGCAGCTGCTCCGGGATGTGATAGAAGTTCAGTTCTATGAGCCATCAGGAAGAGGCACGAGTAACCTTTGAGTTTGCAGTGGAAATGAGTGCTACAGAGTCTAGAAGAAGCAATGCATTGAGCAAGCTCATTTTTGGGGGGGATAAAAGGCCGTCCTCAACAGAGAAAAATGTTTAAAGCAGTTACTCATTTACTTGAATGGATCTTGAACTTTTAGGAAAGACTTTACGTTCCACATCGGGTCACACTGCAGGTTTTCTCCAGTTACGTTTGTTTTACCTTAGTCCTGGTTTTCTCATCTGAGCATAGAAATTACAAAATGAAGCACTGTGCAATTTAAGCTTGAGGGATATTTCTGGAATCTTCTCTAAACCATATTTTCTAGGGCTTTTTCAAATTCAATTGTAAAATAAAACCAGGAGAGTCATTGAATTGATAACTTTTCCCAGAGGTCAAGCCAATAGTCAAAAAAGGTCACCTCCCAAGTCATTCTGAACAAGGATGCTCTCTGCTACTACCCCCCACCCCCCCAGAAATACCATAAATACATACACAACAACACACAACAATATCATAACACAGCAAGAGAATTTATTTATTTATTTATTTTACAAAATACAAATTAAGCTGGGATATTCAGGTTTAATCAACTCTTGATGACTTAAAAACCATTTAAATTAGGAAAACCTATGTGAAAAAAAAGAAAGGATTCAAAAATTATTGTTAAGAGCAGTAAATGGGTGTCTTGAAGGTTTCCCATGGCTATACCATGCTCAGTGAGGCTTTTCCTCTGATTAAACATAGCAGAAATAATACACTCTAGAGCTATCTGACATATCTGAATTTAAGAACATAAATAATTTTTGCAGACCATAATATAAAAAAATTACAAACATGCCAGGTTATTGATATATAATATTAATGCATCAACTAGATCTGTAACTTCTGGACAGAAAATATTAATTTTGATTATTAAAATGCATGCTTTGCATGTTTTCCTTCTTTCCAGATCAAGTTTTATGTAGTCAACACTGAAGAATTGTTTTCTTGTTCCCTTGAAGGTAGCTTTGACGGAAACTTAAAACCCAACGTAACAGAATTTAAAGGTTTGGGGGAAAAAAACCCTCTTTTTCTTTTCCTTTCTTCCTTTTTTTGTTTTTGTTTTGTTTGTTTGTTTGTTTGTTTGTTTGTTTGTTTGTTTGTTTGTTTGTTTGTTTGTTTGTTTGTTTGTTTGTTTGTTTGTTTGTTTGTTTGTTTGTTTGTTTGTTGAGGTGGGGGGTTTTGTTTGTTTTTCTTTTTTAAAAACTGAGCTGGCTGATGTTTGCCATGGAATCAGCAAAATCTGTCTTTATATTTACCAGGACTTTGTCTGGACAGTCTGTCTTTATGGCAGTAATATTCCCCATGTTCCTACATGACCAGCCAGGGCTTAAAGCAATGGTAATTACCTCCTGCTTTGTGCAGAACTGATACCCAGTGACCCTCTTTGTGAACCGGACCACCTCAGCTAAACCTGTGGAGCAGAAATGTCACCCAGCAAAACAAGAACAGCAAAATGATGAATTTTCTGCCAGTTTAGCACTCAAAATCTGCCAGCACATGGAGGAGGGCTGGGCTGCGGCAGTTTTAACTTGATTGCCTCCAACTGCCTAAGAAACACAGCCTTTGGGCCCTAAGTAATACTGTGCTTGGAAATGTGTTTAAATATTAAAGAAAATGAAGAAATTATGAAGGGGTTGTGGTTTTGGTTTTTTTTTTTACAAATACTGATGTCTTCTAATTGGGCTTGTTAGAAATTTAGCTAAAAATATGGTTAAATGACAATTTGAAATGCAAGATAATGGTGGAAGCTTATTATGAATATCTTTTTCCATCCTTGACATTACATACCTTAGATTTTTATGCCATTGTTCAGAAGGACAGTATTGCTTTTACTACATACCATCCCTATTTTTTCACACTAGTTTTCAATTATCAAATCTGGAATATAGTTGAGTTTATAATGGATCTTCTAGTGCTGTAGGTGCATTTTCAGCTTCATACACTGAAGGCAGAAAGAAATGATAAAGCTGAAGTTGTCCAAAATGCATTTATCTTTACATAGCTTTTGTTCAAAACATGTATGGGGGCATTCAAATTGCTTAAGCTCTTATAAAATCTTTCTCTTAAGTATTTGGAGAAACCTTCAACAGGTTGCATGAAGTCATCTGCAATGAGCAGGATAACAGAAAATTAATGGAAACTGCTATAATTTCCAGAAAGACAGGTGCACTCCTACACCAAATCAGTCAAGGCACCCATCATCCCATGGTGTTGTCTCTGAGAACACAAGATATCTTGCTAAGCACTAAAAGAAAGAAGATATATAGAAACTTTATTTGTTCCTGCTTAAAAATGCCTTGAGGAGCCTCCTACTTACACTAGCTAACAGTTTTGTGTGTGTTTTGTTGTTGTTTTTTAAGTGGCATTAATATATTTCTGTATCGCTTGGTGGCATCTGTAGTATTGTTAACGAATATGAGAACCTAAATTACATGGGGCTTGGATTTAAATTTTATAACCTGATTTGATATGATTTTATGAAATATTTTCATTTTATTACAAAAAGCCAGATATGTTATAGAGAAATCTGCTTCAATTATTTTTTTCTGCCTATTTCCTGCCATAACTCATACATCCTACTTAATTAGGACAAAAAGGAAAAGAAAAAAAAAAAGGAATAAAAAAAAAGCTACGCATGTGTTGACACACTTCTTCAAGTTCTACCAGTTGATGGAGGTAAATAACTTACATAAAAGCACACACGCACATCCATATCCATGAACACCTCACATCAGAACTATCCTCAGCACATATAAACAAAAGCTGAAGATATTTGTGAGAAGATTTTACTTCCAGTCTGCTAAATCAAGTACCCAAAGTGCATTTCTAAATTCTTTAATCAAAGTGTAAGCAGTGCTGGGAGATGAACAACAGGATTTAAAGGCCAGCACTGATAAATTATTGAGCTAGTCAGCAGAAAGCAATGTTCAAGGGGAGTGTATGAGATCCTGCTTATTTTGTGACTTAGTGGCCTGCTTAAAACTCTGAGTTAAACACCTGTCTTAGGCTGGCATATTCTTCTGTATTGAGGCACCTAAAGGTGCTTGGTCTTTCTTGAAATGTATTGAGAAAATCAGATTAGGTTGGTAAGTGGAGATAACTCTGAATTCAGGATTCAGGTGCTGTGAGGCAGAGTTCATCCATTCATAGGTCCAAATTTATGCATCTGAGATGGCTCCCAATGTTTGTTTCTTAGAAGCCTGGGCATATGCCACATTAATACAACTATGAAAGTGATTAAAATGTAGCACCCGCCAAGGGAGTAAGGCAGGGATTTTGGTACTTGAATTTTGATTTCTAAATTTCAGGTTAGAAGCAGAATTTTGTTACCCTCCATTTCATATGTCTTGATTTTGGGTGTGTTATTTCTACCATAGAGTTCTGTCAAAGTTTCAAAATGCATTATTGGGATTTAGCATCCTCCTAAAGACACCACCATAAATAATTAGATCCACAAATGAAGATCAGGAGAACTTTGTAAGGATGCTGCTGCCTGCTATAAACATGTGCTTCATTTTTATCAGGTCTGTGCTGCAATTAAGGGACTGACCAGTACTAGCAGTTACATAAAGCCATTATCTCACTGGAGCAGTAAAAATAATGTTGCCAAGGTGATTCTGGTTTTTGTGATATTCTAAACATATGGTGAGTCAAAAACACTGTAATACAAAGGCTTACATCTTGCTGGGCACAAAGGCTACACTTCAACTCTCAGCTGAGAAACTGGGACTTTCATTACTATGATAACTTCAGGTAAAAGGGCCAAAAATTGTTGCTTTTTTCTATGGATTTAAAATGAAAATTCTTGCACAGCCTGGAATATCTTAGCACAGCAGCAGGTTTCTATAAGATAGTGTTAGTTAACGTATTTGCATTACTGTATGTTTCAGTTTAAAATAAAATAAAATTAAAAAAAATCCAAGTTATGTTGGATTGAGATCAAATCATCCAGGCAAGCTTCCAGAGAGTGGGTTGTTTCTCAAATGACAATAATTTCATTAGAATACTTCCTGCAGCTCAGCCAACATGCTAAACCAAACACTTGGTAGTAGATGATGTTGGCTAAATATTTTGTGCTCCTATAATAAGGGTTTGATAAGTGGTTTAATTCTGTTTTCACTCAGCTAAATAGGTGGTTTGCTATTGGCATCAGTATGAAAGGAATTAAGGTGCTTTAGGCAACCGCCCTTTCAAAAGCTTTCCTTTGACTGGGTGTGTTTTTGAGGTCAGTGTGTTTGTCACCTGTCTGAAGTGACAGAGATTGGCCACAAGTGGGCACTGGGTAGAGGTGACACAGCTTTGAAGGAGTACAAAAATTGGTTAGGAACCACAGGTTTCATTTCTCAGGCACAGAAAATACAGTATATATTAAGCACATTAGGCGCAGGAAACATATTAAGTGAGGAAAATCCACCGGGAACTTTGCATGTTTTTGTACCTGGATGCAAAATGGGGCAGCGCTGTACGGATGTGTTTCATCTGAGCTTTGTGCCTGTAAAGGTCAGAAAGATGTGCAAAGTCTCCTGCATAGAAAAATCCACCATTTTCTTCTCTATTTCAGCCTAAAATCTTTATCACAAGTTGACCCTTTTTTTCCTAAATTTATCTAGAATTTTTTTTCTACTTATTTTTCCTCTCTGAGTAAAATATGAGTGAATATTGAGCAGGAGCATCAGGACTTCACTGTCATCAATGACATTATTATCATTATTTCCTTAACGTCTTCATGTGGTTGTAGTTATATCTTGATCCGCCTTTTTTATGGGGTTGATGGTGGTGATAAAATATTATTTACAAATCATGTCTCTAGCCCCATCAGATGGCTAAGGAACAGTTTCCCTATGGGATTTTGCATGATGGGGTTCCATTGTGCACCCATATGTCTTAGTCTGTCTGTCCACTGCTGTTATGGTAAGCACTTAAATGTGAGAAAATGCAAGAGAATTTTGGGAGAAAAAGAGATGGGTTTCAGCATTCTTTTTATTTATTTTTTTTTCATGGAAAACAGCCTTTCATGAAATGATCTATGTGGTTTATAATCCTTGGCTGCTAAATACCCACTTCTAAATCTGCCTGCACGTATTGTCATATCTGGGAGCAGGAAGGCAAAATGCTAATGATCTTAAGTCATAGATGCTACACCACGAGCAGTGCAATAAATCTTTTCTAAATAGTTTTATCATTTTTCTCCATGAAGCAGTTTTGCACATTTTCTGATAAATTATTATAGAAAATTGGCATCCATTTGAAAATTCTAAGCGTGAATACGATTTATTAGAGCAAAACATCATAATAATTAACAATAAATCGAAAAATGCAGAGAAAATTCAGCTTTCTCATCACCTTATCCAAGCAGACTATGATGTTATAATCCCAAACCACCTTAATATATATTTTATTCTCTTCGTTGCTGATACAAATAATTATATGGAATCAGATCTCTTAGGACATTCAAATTTCAGCTTAATTTTTGTTGCGTCCAAAATATTCAATAATCTTGATTAAATTCCAACAAGGCATCTAAGTCTGAGACATCACATAATAAAGCTGAGTCAAATATTAGTTCTGCACAATCCTGGCTCACTTTTCATCACCTTTGGGAATGCTTTAAATTGGTACTACCCAGTGATTTCAGCAGCATTGCTTAGACCACTCTGCTAGTGTATTCCCAGCACTGGATTCCTAGGATTGTGGAGAATGTGCTAAAGCTCCTGATCTACATTTTATTTTCAGGAGGACAGTCCAGCTTCATTTATACAGAACGAGTCTGTATTCTGAGTGTGTCTGGTCATAATCCATAATACTTATCTTTTCCCCATCTGCAAACCCAGGCTTCAAAGGAGGGGAAGGGAATGCAATCACACTTCCCATGAAGGATTGTCATGGTGGTGGCAGGAATGTCAAAATCTTGATTTCCTAACATCTTGGGTTTTTTTCCCATCCTCCTATTTTGCTCTTTTTCGTTCAAGGTAACAAAAACAGTCAAAACCAAGCAAATTGCCATCAAGATAAATAAATGGAAGATTAATTTTAAAATATGTTAATAAGCCATGTCTTTGTCTGTAACAGAAGTTGAGGTGAGCTGGGAAATATTTATAGGCACTGGAATATGACCTTGTATGTTACTGATCTGACAGAACATTTACCAGCTTGTTCCAGTCAGCACTTTCCCTATGTAGTTCTTGGACATCATTTGGTAGTGAGAATAGTTAAAGGGCCTTTAATTGTGAACAATTAACATGCAGCCTCCCTACTTTTAAAGTTTGATTCATTTCTTGGCATAAGCATGGGGTATTTGGTTCCTGTTGACCTCCACCTCCTAGAACACTCCCGTGAACACTCAATTTATTGGTATTGAATTCACCTCAAATCCCTTTATTCTGCATCCTTCTTCACTTCAACTTTTCACACCAATTTACAAAGCAAAACAAAACAAAACAGCTGTCCGTGAGGGAGGATAAGAGCTAAGGAGGTTTACTGTCTCAAAGTTATACTTTCTGGTGTTATTTGGTGTTGGTAATTAATTTCTTTAATTCTTCCATTCAAAAAATGGATATATGAATTAATTTTTTTCCTTGAACACAAGGGTATTTTTGGTGTTGCTCCTCATGTGCATTTTCTGATGTTGATGAAAAGCAAAGCTCTCAGCGTAGCCTGAAATTCAGCCGGAATACTGGCAGGATTTCTGGCTTCTCCCTGCTCACCTCTTCTGATGAACCTTCTTAAAACCTTGTGTGTTTAAGGTGCCCACTCATTTGTCAAATATGGTTAATTTTTTTCAAATTGATTTATAAGTTACTGGAGCAGAAGGTAAACCAACAAGCACACAGACACCTGTGCAGTCATGCAGAGCTGTACCACACATGCCTTTAGGAAATTCAGCCAATGACAGCTCCTCTTACTATTTTTATTATCTATCTTATTCATATTTTTTTATTCCAAGATGGTAACACTAAGGATTTCATTAACTATTTAAAAAAAAATCATGTGTTACTGGTGAATTACAAGCTCCTCTTTCAGCCTGTGATACATAAAGCAAAAATTTGAAAAAAAAGAAAAAGAAAAAGAAAAAGAAAAAAAAAAGAAAAAGAAAAAGAAAAAGAGAAAGAAAAAGAAAAAGAAAAAGAAAAAGAAAAAGAAAAAAAGAAAAAGAAAAAGAAAAAAAAAGGAAAAGAAAAAGAAAAAGAAAAAGAAAAAAAAGAAAAAGAAAAAGAAAAAGAAAAAAGAATTGCTGAAAATAGCACGTCCTGTCATATATTTTCCTTTGGAGGTCCACAGCAGAATTTCACAAGCATCTTCAACTTCTGGTCCCGGATAGCATCAGTTTTGAAGTTTAATGAGATACAGTACAGTTTAGTGAAAAAATAAGTTTACTGTCATGTTGTCAACATCCTATCACAGCTCTGTACAAAGATTTGTCATGCTTTGGGACTGCCGTGTTAATATGAGTCATTTCAGCTTTTTGGAATTGCATCTGTTTTTCTGGTGCCCTCTAAACTATGGTCAAATCATGTGTAATAATGCCAACATCAGATGATACACTTAACATTTCAGTTTGAGATTAAAATTTCCAAAGTGTCTTGAGCTCATACACAGAAAGCATCAGTAGAAAATTAACAATAGTAATCTCCATCATCACTTGGATTTATATATACTATAGCTCTGGAAACCCAATGATTGTAAAGTATTTTATAAATATTAATAAATCACATCTCACTGCAAGAATGGTGTGGAGCAAGTATGAATTATTAACCACGTCTACACGTGGGTGAACAGGCACTTTAATTTCTCGCCCCCTATAACAATATATACTTGTGTTCCAGTATATTTTGAATTATCTGAAAGGCTTCAAACTGCTATGTGTGTATGCTCTCTCTTTTTTGTTTTTGTTTTTAGTGGTTTTGGGTTTTGTTTTCCATTAAGAACCCTCCCCAGTAGTTCTTTATGTAAGGAAAGAATATCCACATTTCCAACAAGATGTCTGTGCTGATTATTCCTAGAGAGCTGCCGCACTACATGAGAGAGAAAATCCCTTTCCATCATTTCTGCCTTTCAGTAACTGGTTTACCGTATCTTGCAGTTGTACATAGAAGTCCTATTTCTTCAGCCATTCAATTATATACAAAGGTTAACACAGCTCTTATTCAGCTGTAAATGGAAAATAAAGTTTGGCATTGTTACTTGGATGGTTAGTGGGTGTTTTAATTTTTGGGGGAGCTAGAAGGCTCTTGGATTTAAAAGGCTGAGAAACACTGCTCCAGACACTATGATTTTAGCTTCTGACCTACTTCTGCCTAGGTGAGTAACTCAGAAAACATACATTTACTTCTTATTACTTCCATTTACCGATCACTTTTCAGGGGGGAAGTTAGCTATTTTCTTTATTAAAGGAATTAAACCTATCCACTGCAAGGAAACTACTTTTTGTTAATTGATTTACCAGTTTATACTAATAGTAACTTCTCCAATTTCAGTCCCATGCCTCTGTAATATCCCTGTCAGAGGGAGCTTGGTCCACATCCTTGGAGGTCACTTTTGCTATGGTATTAGATCAATGGTGTTCAAAACAGCAACTTTGTGGAGAATCTCAATGCTGATGTAAATAGTTCTTGTTTCTGACATCACACAAGATGAAATAGGCTGAATGAGAGGAAAGGCTGAGAAGGGCTGGATGAAGTTGTATTTGTGCTGAGTAAGGATCTTGGTCAGGTATGTCCCACTTGAGGACTGCACACAGTATCTCAAAATATCTCTTGACTCACCAAGTGCCATTTTTAATACCAGAAAAAAAAGTATGCTCATTCATAGGATGCTCAGTGAATCCGATGGTTTGAAGCTGTGTGACACTCACTACCTACATCTTCTCTTTGTGTTCAGTCAACCCAAGACATCCATGATGCAGAGATCGTTTGTTCAGAAAGTCTGACATTTCCCAGATGTGTCAGGCTAACCGTGAATGTGCAGAGATGTTTTTCACACATGCTGTGCATGTGTCCCAGATTCCTGCATATCTGGCAGCCTTATTGAATACATTTTTCCTCCCAGGGAAAAATCTATCCAAATAGCAGCATCTCCATTTATGTCCCGTCAGTATTTTCAGGTAGAGAAATATATAGCCCAGGAACATAGTCCTGTTGCCAAAAAGTTCCCATCCCTACTCCCTATGTGCTCCTCCTCTTCCAGGGATCCTAAAAACCTCTGGAGCCTATTAGTCAACACGGCTGTTCAGGAAAGCATGCTCACATGCTCCTACCTCCTTTGTCTTAGATTTTGCACAGACTGGATAAATAAATGTATCATTTTTTCAATTTTTTATTGAATATATTACAAAAAGGACAGTCTTAGAAAGAAGAGTGGAATGAATGGTGCTCTGTCCTTTATCCCAGCTGTGTGTGGGCTCAGATGTTCTGGGACTGATATTAATATGTCCTGGACAAATGAACCAGAGACACCAAACTGTGTGCAAAACCCAAGTAGATCTGCTCATACCAACCAGTAACACCAGATGCCAGTGGGTTTTAACCATTGAAATGCTCCACAAAATCCTGACCAAGACACCTTGGGGGACTTGTGACAATAAGTGATATTTTTGGCTGACCTCCATCTGCTCTTTTAAACTTGAAGTGTGAGACTTGCCTTCAATCTTGCTTATTAGAAATTTATGTTATTGACAGAAAATGGTGACTTTTTCTACAAATGGATCAAAAACCTTCTGACATAATGCTATACTTATTTGCTTTCTGCTAGGTAGCGTCTATCCAAAGCCCTAATGTGTCCCCATTTTGGCATTTGCTGCTACTGGGTCGCATTTGAGCGATTTTCAAACCCTGATGGGATGGCCACAATGAAGAGCACTGCCTGTTTGATTATGTGTCTTTGGCACACACACTGTGCCAGCATTAAACAATTCTAGGAAATATGCACTATAGACTTGACAGTTATTGTATCTCAGCGTGCGGCTGTCTGTGGTTTTGATGGTTTTCAAACAATGGTCTGTGAGCCAGATTGCATGAATAGCCTTGCGTTGTTGAACAGCGGTAATGAGGATGTCAATTGAGAGTTTAAAATGAGCTTTCTTTAGTCATTTAAACAATTTATGTATGTATCTGGTCATTTGTCAACCTCATGTTACATGAGAAGAGTGACCCATATTTTCCTATCAATGGGATATACTGGCATGTTCAAACAGGAGTGGAAGGGGAACGTAGCACAGTCCCAGCTATGCTCTCTTTAAAGTTACTGTTGCAAACAAAACAAGAAAATAACATAGATTCACTTATGGATAAGGGAATAGCTGTAACTAAAATTACTTGGTTCCCATCCACAATTATCTAAATTTCATGTACTCCGTGCTCCACTGCTGCTGCTGCAGTAACTATAAAACTATAAGGCTCCCCATGTAGCATCTAATCGTATATACCTCAAGCCACGCTGATGCATATTTTAAGTGCAGTAAGTGCCGGGTCCAAGAAGCACTTTGCCTTTGGAAAGGATGTTTGTTTAGAGGTTTTTATTTATTCAGCCAAATGAGATGTTGCTGAGTGCAAAATACTCCGTATAGTCACAAGCCAAAGATGTGTTCATTACTGGTTTCATACCGTCTCACACCTGCAGCTGGTAAAACTGAGCCAGAGCCCAGCAACCAGAAAAGTCATCAAAAACCAGAAAGGATCAAAAACTGGAGAAACATTGATAAGGAGAAGGATAAAGGGAATTAATTCTTTGTCTTTAACCACTTGATTCTCTGAACACACTATAGAACTGAACAGGTTTCAGTCAACCACTTTTTGGTTAGCCACAGGGAAAGAAAATCTACCAGAATATATTATTTACTTTCTTTTGCTTTTAAAGGTAATTTTAAAGCAGGTTATTTGTTTGTCCTCTATACCATTTCCACCGACACATCATGTCATTCTCTTATGTAGACCAGAACGGGTGCGAGGACATGGTCTATGATCCCCATTAGGAAAGTTTGTGAGGCTCAGATCTCAGGATGCTACTTGAGAGTCTGCATACCCCAGAGGGAACAAGCTCTGCTCCATGGCTTTAAACCCTCTTGGGTGGATGGTGACTCATCTCTGAAACTTTCATTTGTGACTCTGATACATTGGATTTCACTGTGATCAGGTAAAAGGTGTGTGGGGAGAGTTACAGTAAAAGCCCAGGAGAGACAAATGTAAGAGAACACAAAAAGTACCACTAGCACATAAAATATTCTCTTTATTTTCTTTTCTCTCTCTTCAGGGGAAGAAGCAAGGAAGAGAGGTTTTCTGATAAAGAAAAGCTGTATTTTGAAATGTCTTTGAAGATCATCCAGAACAGGTAATCTCTAAAAAAGTTTATTATTTTCTTCTCATTCTAAGAAAAAAATAAATAAATGCACATTTCCCAGCGTGATCTAGTTATCGCCAACTTGTGATGCAAAACTTAAGCACAGAGAGATTATATTTCTAGCCCAATGTCACGGAGAGGATTTCTTTCTTAGCAGACACTCTCTCAGAAAAAGATTGTAAAGACTTTCACTGTGGCCAGGAGAATACATCAGACAACCCTCTGATGGCTTTGTCCTTGTTTGTCTCTCTTTCTTGATATAAAAAATGGGGTCAGTCTGGCATGTGGATCTTTAAAATGCCTCCAGTATATTTCCCCACCTGCAGGTATTACGTGGTCAGGAGGCTGAGGTTATATTTATCACTATTTCTGGAAACTCGCATTATTCACTTTAAATATTTTAGGAATGATCTCCCTGGAATCTGAATATCATAGTGAAGTGACTTTCTTCTTAAATATTAATGAAAAAGAAAGCTGAAGGAAACAATGCCGCATAAAAATCATAAGCTGGGTAAAAGGAACTCAATTAATATGCACCTGTGCTCCTGTGGCTGGTATAGACTTAATCCCGTGTTTAGAAAACATTAAAATAGCACCCACAGAAGCGATCTCTCCAGCAAGCAGCCCAGTTACAAAAAGACTTATTCTGCAGCCACACCACAAAGTTGGCTTTCATTGGCTTTGCTCTTGCTTAAAAAAAAGGATATTGTTGCAGGTTTTTACACCTAACATTGCATTTATTATAGCAACAATTACTTTGGTTTTGTTTTCTCCCTCTGGTCTGGTGTAAATCAAGTTAAAGTCAGTCCCTGTAAGTGAAGTTTTCTGTTGTGTTCTGAGTTAAGTATGTGGAAATTAATGAGTTGGATATAAATAAAGCAAGTATTAAAAATGTATTTGAGAAAAAGAAAAAAAAGGAAGAAGTGTTAATTGACTTGAAAGGCTTTCTGTTCTGCGATAGGAAATACCGAACACCATTTGGAAGAGTAGTGTGGAAACGCATTTCCCATCCAATGATTTCCCTCCCCCCACTCAAGTCTGTCTCAGGATTGTTTCAAGAGCTGTCAAATTTGCTATGAAAAATGAGGGTGAGACACCTGCATCTGCCCTTAACAGCTAATAGCCCAACCATCACCCGCCGTGCCAGAGAGCTATTTTACATTTCTTTTCTGCTTTTTACAGATCAAAGCCTTGAACCTTCTGATGTGAGGTAAAAACTCCTAAACAGGAGTTGCAGAAGAAAGGGGTTTCTCACTCTCTCAGATGAAATGTTCCCGGTTTAGACAAACACTTAAATACTAATTAGAGATGGAAATTAAACCCAGGTCTTCATGTGAGATAAGGTTTGAAAATTATTCCAAGGCAATCTTTGGCAATTTTTAGCTCAATTCCATTCTGGGCCCCAAATTTCAAACTCGAAAATATATTCCCCAAAGATGCCTGGTGTTTACAAGCTGTAGTTCTGACCCTTTTAAGTGTGTGCATCTGGGTGTGTGTGAGTAAACATCCCAAAAATGTGTTCTCGTTACTTATATATGCTTGTTATGCTCATTTCAACTCAGTTAAAACTACTCTTGTTCTGTTGATTCCAATGTCCCAAGGTGAAGTACCCCCCTGGAGCTTCACCTACGGTGATGTTCAGCTGATGAAACCCATCTGCATCATCGCTCTGGGGCTGTGCACAAAAAGGAAATTATAACATAGGGTGTCGGGAAGCAGGATTTGGGAGGATAGCCCTTTGAGAATCTGTATTTTCACAAGCAGAGTCACTTCTACATGATTGTTTAATTTTTGCGTGAGCCTTTTCATAGGCAGAGGTTAGAGAACATATTGTGTACAGAGATGTCTTTACGAGGTTACACTTCCATCTGGAGCCATAAAAAGATGCTCCTAATCCCACACAGGGGCTACAACATGGAACAAACAGTGCTTTCATGCATTTTTTTTTTTTTTCTTGGGAGTCAACCTTGCCGTTTGGTTCTCTTTTATTTTTCCTAGGCCTAAAAGTACCAGCAGTGAGAAAGGTGGCAATCTCCCAGCATGCAGGGGCTGCTAATCTTAACCACCTTCTGTGCAAAAAATGGCTTAAATTTACTTAATTATTTAATATCCCCTCGCTGACGCAGGCCAGTAAAAAGATCAGCAGTTACTGCTCCTTTCTAGCACTTTCTTTCCAAAAGCCTTTAAGAAACTCATGAATGTTTAACATCCCTCAGCCAGTGCTGAGGAGATGGTACCATTAAGGGTGAAACCAAATGCCAGTAGCTGTGTGTGCATCCCCGAGCTGCCTGAAACCTCTTCATGACACCTCCTCAAATGGCTCTGCCCTCACAGCTCAGCCTTGACGGCCAAGTCCTAAACTATCAGGTTTTCCAGGCATTCCCTTTTCCTCTTCCCCCCCTCCCCCCTCATTTTTCCCCCATCAGAGAAGGAAATGAATCGACCCATGGCTGTGTGTACTATTTTTAAGTCTGACATCTGTTCAAAATCATGCGAATGGCCCATGTTAATACATATGTATAAAACGTATCTAGACTTAAACACAGGGAAATTATGTTCACTTACCAGCGTACAGCAAACCTAGCTGGTTTTCTCCTATGTACATTAGAAAAAAGAAAAGAAAAGAAAGAAAAAAAAAAACCGAAAAAAAAAACCCAAACCCCACACATTTTTATTCTTGGCACTCTGTATGAATTTGCTGAAGTAGGAGTGGCTGATTTTTGATATGTCTGTGGTTAATGCACACTGTAATGTATGTGCTTTAAATTTTGTTTTTCTTGTCTGTCGCTTAAAATGAAATAAGTAGCATAATTCACCATATCCATATGCTTAAGAGGATCAATGTTTGCTGTAAAGTAGTAAGTGTTTGCATTAGATTCTGTAACAAAATGCCTACCACTATGTTTCTTTGATGAAAATTTATTTTTTTCATGAAGCTGTTTCTTCCATTGAAAATATCCCTGATGAAAAAAATATCATTTTACTAACCCAACCTGCCATATTTTATATGAACATCCAATAATCTGGCTGAATACTGTAGGTGGCAAATTTAATAAAAATTTGCATTGCATTCTGGAAATGGTGTTTATGTTGGTTCCTGTCTTCCCACATCTTCTCTGGGTACAGTCTGTGGGCAAGTACACACTCAAGGAAATACCATGCCTAATCTACTGTTACATTTTTCTCTTCTGTAAATGGGTAAAATAATGAAAATTATTATTTGATAAGACAGCTTGGAATAAGGAATTCAAACTACATTAGGTTGCACAGAATACTTTAGAAAAATTAAGATAGCAGCATTTTCAAATATCTGACTAACTCCATTATTTGTTTAAAAGTTAATCCTAAACCTATTTGAAGATGAATCAACATTATTGTGAGTTTCCTTATTTTTTTCATTAAAATATTAAGACGTTTTTAATCCGTAAATCCAGATGTTAATTAAAAAACTGTTGTCAAAATGATAGATTTATTTTTTTTAATCTTCCCTTTGAATTCTAGCTAATCCTCACAGAGGATAGGACCCAGATGAGTTAATTTTTCTCAAGAAAATTACAAAGACTGAGGTTTGCATAAAGGCTGCTCTAAAAATGGAAAAAGACAAGCTGCCATCTAATGAGGTTCCCATGAAAACACTTTTCTGTCTCTGCTTTTAATTTTAACAGACAAATAATAATACAATATTGAGACAACTAGTATTATTCGATGGACAACTAACACAATTTGATAGACAACCAATATTATAAACAATCGTATCCGATGTTTAGCATGCATGAAAGACTGCCCATGAGCTTTAAGATCTACTTTGATTGCCCATCATTGGCTCATAGGAACAAATAGGGAGGGAAGGGATCGCTGAGCCCGCCCCCAGCACCGGGCACCCACTACCAGGCACCGGTGTCATGTGTGCCACTCCACACCTTGTGGTGTGTTACCCCTGACCCAAGTGGCTGGTTAAACACTGTCTTTGTGTGAAACAAGCTTTTACTACATGCACTGAAGTTATTTCAGTCCTCTGCCACTTCAAAGGGCTGATGAACCCCCAGTAAGACTGGTATTATTTGGGACAGGGTGGCAGCATGGCCCCAAGACACAGTGGTGGAGAGTGGACACTGACATTGTGACCCTTTAGGAAACACCACTCAAGTTCCTTGATGTGTTGCATGACTCAGTTTTCCCTCTGCAATAGTCACAGTGCCGTCAAGTTTTGTAGTGAGATTAAACAAATTGAAGACTGTGAGAAGCTGAGGTACAGCAGAGTGTGTGAAGTTAAAATAGCTCATCTATTTTTCTTTTCAACAAACAAAAGTAAACCACAGTAAAATAGATTTGCAACAAAGGAAAAGAGGACACAATTAAAAAATATCTAGCATGGACTGAAGACCAGCTACAAAAGAATGTGATCCTAGAAGATTTTTATTTCCGACAGCTTTGTGCAGCCAACAGTGCTTTCATAATCCATGTGAACAGGATTACTGGTACTGCCTCCTAGGTCCTGAGGGATGCTTTTGATCTAACAAGGCATTGCCATTATTAGAAAGGCTGCAGTATAACTACAACATCATTGCATTCTGTCAATTTAGTTTTGCATGAACTGCTTGGCTCGTGACACTGTAAATTTAATACTGCGCTACAGATAAACTAGAAACAGAATAAATATTGTAAGAACAAAGCTGTCACAGAAACACACTCCGAGTGTTTCGACCCCATTCAAAGGCCCTTCACTATAATTGTCTCTGACAGAAGGCTCCTGTACAGTAAGTACTTTAGTTGCCAATGACCTTAAACACGATTACCATTAGCCTTCTTGTAATACCACCTCTCCCTTGAACTGAAATTACTGTGCTTCTCAGATGTTTTGTAAAGAGAGTTCAGTGTTGTAGTTAGCATAATTCAAGCTGTTTTAATCAATGCTGTGTCCTTTGTAAATAAAGCTTGTTCTGAAATACATACTGTAATAATTACTTCCATAATTTGTTATATTTATTGAAATAATTTTGACTATAGTAATTTGAATTACTATTGCAAACAAGCAGTAAGGAAATAAGCAGGTAATAATTTATGCTTATACATACATTAGCTCCAAGCCTAAAGTTGGGTTTTGTTTAAGGCACATTTGAATAATTAAACCATGCTTCAGAGGCAGTAAAGCTACCTTGAATTGAGAGCAAAATCACCTATGATCTCCAAACCTTTCTAATCTCAAAAGAATATAAAATCACCTGCCTTTTTCTTGCCTCTACTGAAAGTACCCAGAGTGGACGGCTTGCCAAAGGCTGCCCAGCACACAGCAAAAGATCAGAGACCCCATTAGCTATAGGATGTCTCTGTGGAAATTTATTTCCAGCAATGGCGGGGGCAGGGTAATTATAATGGGGAAGCTCTCATGATGTAAATCAGTGTAGAAGAGTCCTCTAGAAATAAGCCTCTTTATACACATTTTAGAATTTAGTAACTGCAAGACACAGGCATTAGAAATCATAGAATCATAGAATCATTTAGGTTGGAAAAGACCTTTGAGATCATGAAGTCCAAACATTAACCCAGCGCTGCCAAGTCCCTAAGCACCACATCTACGTGTTTCTTAAACACCTCCAGGGATGGTGGATTCGACCACCTCCCTGGGCAGCCTGTTCCAATGCTTCACCACCCTTTCAGGGAGGAAATTTTTTTCCTAATATCCAATCCAAACCTCCCCTGGTGCAACTTACAACCATTTCCTCTTCTCCTGTCACCGGTTACCTGGGAGCAGAGACCAACCTCCACCTGGCTACAACCTCCTGTCAGGGAGTTGTACAGAGCAATAAGGTCCCCCTTGAGCCTCCTTTTCTCCAGGCGAAACAACCCCAGTACTCTCAGCTTCTTTTCATAAGACTTTTGCTCCAGCCCCTTCCCCAGCTCACTTGCCCTAAGGATTGCCATAAACGCAGTTTTCCAGCAGCCTTCTCCTATAATCTTTTTCATAATCCAGCCCCCTTTTAAAGGGGATATATTTCTGTTCTTGTTAACCTAAATGAACAACTGTTTCCTGAACCTCACTGGTTTTATTGCTAGAAACATTCTTATTTTCAGTCTAAATATATTCATTTTTCAATATATATTTTCAGCTTATAATTGTCCTTTTGCATAAACCTTTCTTCTGCCTCCCTGGTATGCTGCAGAGTACATTTTTCATGACCCAGGACCCACAGGCAGTAAAGGCTATATTTAAGATCAGTAGGAATTTCATTAAATTTTATCCTTAGAGAATCGGTTGTTATTAACAAATTAATTAGTGCTTACTGAAAAACTAGTTTTACTCTTAAAAAAGATATAACATCCAGACATTATACTTATGTGTTACTAGAGAGTAATTGTACCTCTGTTTTACTAAACTTAGTCATATATTATTAATTTGATTGATTTTATAACAAAGCCCTTTAAAAGAAATATAAAAAAATGGAAACACTATAAAAAAAAAACAAAACCAAACACCAAAAAAACAACAAACCAGCGATCCCTGTCCTGACTAGTCTTGGGGAGACACCATTAAAAACTCTTCTCCAGTAATACAGTTCAGCTTTCAAAAAGTTAATGGGTGCCTAGGTATCCAGCTCCTTATCCATCATGCAATTATAATATTCATCCCTTTCTTCTCAAATATCACTGGCATTTCCTATGTGCACCATATCAAATGTTTTACTGAAGTCTAAACAAATGACATCTAACATATTCCCCGGAGGAAATCAATTATCCTCTCAGTGAAAGATACCCAGATAGTTCAACTTCGTTCAAATCTGAAGTTAAATATTATAACAAGGCTTCTTTCTATGTCCTTATTTGTTAAATGTCTAGGGGCAAGCTACCAAGCCTATGGCCTGTTGTAAAAAAATGGAATGTTTTCCTTTTTCTCAGATATAGTATTGTGTATTTTGTGCAAGACATACTATACCATCTCTATATTAGTAAGGCATTGCATTTTTCTTTCTTATTTAGCCTGAGGAATATATGTAAAAGACTAACCTTTTATACTCACTTGCACGCTGATTTATTTAGTTCCTTAGATCCCATCACCAGCAATTCTAATGGAGATTGGGTGTGGTTTTGGTTTAATGTTTTATTTTTCTCCCTAAAAATTAAATTCTAATTCACACAATAGTCAATTCAGGGAAAGTCCATAGCCCATGTCCATACAGAGAGGTTAAAAAAGATGGTTATAAATTTTTTTGAATCTATATATATTTAACTTGTTAACCTGGAATTTCAGTTTTTCCTGTAGCCATTAAGTTTTTGCCTGTTTCAGAATGCAGGCCAGGACATCCAATGTTAAAAAATGATACCTCATAGTGATGTTTCAAATCAGAAATCCAAAATCTGGATATTCAAAGATGGTTGGGTTTGTGGTTTGTGTTTGGTTTTAGGGTTTGTTTTTGTTTTTTTGTTTCTTTGGTTGGGTTTTTGGCTTTGGTTTTGTTTTCAAGAACTTGCTGATAAACTTAATGAGTTTTAGATTTAAAATATTATGGTAACACAATTTCCAGATATTATTCTCAGTGCTACAAAATCACAAAGATCAAAATCCATCAGGGGGACCCATGACCTGTAAGGAGAAGGCTCACCAAATTGTTGGATGAAGAACAGCGCGACATTGATGTCTTCTTTTTTTACTTCAGCTCCATTTTACTCTGCTTCCTAAATTTAGAAGCAAACTCGGATGAATCACTTCCAGATGAAAACCATCCAAACATTATTTGTGGAGGACAAACTTCAGAACTCAGATCTTTGCCATCTAAGCATATATATGAGACACTTTAGTGGTGAAAGCCTCAGTCTATCACTTACCTGCACGTGGGTATTGCCATGTGGCCTACTGAAGCATCCAATTTGCATCAAGCCAGACAAAAGCCTGAGTGATAAAATAACTGTTTGATTAGCCAGCTGCGTTCTCATCCCAGGTCTCACTGGAATGACTTAATGTTTTCTCACCATGAAGCTGAGAGGTGGTACTTACCTTCTAAAAGGGAGAAGCGAGGATAATTTACTTATAAAGAGGCTTGTGATGGAAACATACAGAAAAGCAAAAAATAAATCATCAATAGCTATAAAACAAAAGGAACTAAAACTTACAACGTCTGGACTTGTAATTTTACCCACTTCCCCCCAGGGAAATTTCTTTCCTTCCCTGCCACTTTCTCAGGGGTCCAGCCTCCTGGTTTTGCTCCCTGAAGTGACAAAGGAGCCACTTCTCGGAAAGGCAAGAGTCTATTTCATAGTTCTTTATTTGGAGGGGGGGGGGAACCCACCCTGAAAGCTTTACCAGAGCAGGGAGTGCTGCGATCGTACATGGAATCTTCCTCAAACAAGAATACCACAGAGAAGCAGAGAAAGCCTAAGTTACCGTCATTGTTTGTAGCTCACCTACTCAAACTCTGTGCCTTTCCAGTAGTGATTTAAGAACACAGGACCTTAATAAAAGCAAGGAAGAGAAAATAAAACATTAAAAAAAAAAAGAAAAAAAAAAGAAAATAAAGAAAAAATTAAAGAAAAAAAAACATAATATATGTATCCTTTCTAATATAAAAGGGTACAAAGATTCTTCTGCGTACAAGTCATGCACAAATGCCTTGGATGTAAACAGCAGGCTCTTCTGCTTTCCTGGCTTTGGAGGTACGGGGACTTTAGGATCTTTTACAAGATTCCCATGGTTCCCTATTGCACCCCCAGGTCATGCAGTTAGTTACAGCCTCATGGTGGCCTCACCTGTCTTCATCAAAATGTAACTGTTTGGGTCCTCACACTCTCAGGCTTTAATCATCAGTCTTACTATCCTGCGGAGCAGCCAGTCACCACTACATACCTTTCAACCGGTATATTCCGTATGAAGACCAAGAGCCAGTGTTTCTTGCGAGACCAAGGCACCCTTTCCTAGCTAGCCTTTAAGTGGAGAATGATACATGAGGAGGTTTCCAAGAATGTCTAGTTAAACGAAGGGAGATTGGGAAACAGGTCTTTTTACCCCTCGTGCTACAGCCCAATAACACTTTTAACCTTAAGGACATTGCTTTAACCTGACATGTGAAAAGCTTCATAAATTGTGTCTCTGACAAAGGCAGGAACCCCAGGAGCCAACAAGGGAGAAAATAGTGCAAGAAAGAAATGGTGGAGCAAATGTGCCACTGCCTGCCACGGGAGGAAGATGAAAGGGCCTGGTAATTCTAATGTGAAAAGTAGGTCTGGGGAAGCATGGTGGAGCACAGAGAGCAATTAGAGGGGCTCATTCATACCAGTATTTGCATTTTTTTGACTGCAACCTTCTTGGAAATTAATGGGAGTGCCTTCAAATGGTACGCTTAAAATTATACAATGCCGAGTTGCAGAAAATCTATTATTATGCTTATTATGATAATGATCATTATAATTACTTTTGGCTGAAGTATGGAAAAAGAGAGAATAATCTGCCCCAAAAGCTTAAATGTCAGCCATTGAGGAAAAGGACACAACTGGTAAGCCTTACTTAAGACTGTTCAAGACAATTACAGCAGTCAGTTCAATGTGCAGCTGTTGCCTTCTTAGATTTCTACATCAGGGTGAGTTTTGAGATGGTTTCAAGAAGGCTCGTGTGTCTCAGCAAATATTCATTACATTGAGCTCTTCCTACGTGTGCAAGGCAGCATGAGGAGAAAACCCAAAACTGCTTATTTAAAACATTTGAGAGCACAGATGTATGATGGGAGGGAAAATTTTATTAAAAGCTGAAATTATTTCCTAATTATTTTTCTTTGTAGGAGCAGACTTCTTCAGAAATATGTTAAGTGAACTGTGACAAGATATATATTCTAGCTCTATGGAACTAATCCTTTCGCTGGGAAGGACCCTTACTCCCAAGGCTGCATTTGCTATTTGATGATTTTGGGAATTAAATTTTCTCAGTATTTTCTAGTTTTCTTGGCAGCTCCATAGAACCTACAGCAAATTTTATTTTCTTATGGTCCTCATGTTGCCCAGGAGACTGTTGGAGATCTTTTGCTACAAAGGCATATTGATGGTTCCTGTTCATTTTGCCACCCACCAGGACCCTCAAATCCTTTTCTGCAGAGGAAAATAATCCCCCGATGCAGGAGTTGGCAATTCCCTTTGGTGAACTTCACAAGATTCCCTTGGATGCATTTCTCCAGCCTGTTGAGGCCTCTCTGAAAGGAGGCAGAACCATCTGGTGCATCAGCCACTCCTCCCAGTGTTGCATTAGCATGACCCCATCATGACAATGTGCTTCATCTCTGGAAGAAACCTCCAGCTACCCAGAAAAGTCAGGCCTTGCATTTCTGAGGTGACAGTTTTTTAGCCTGGTTTCCTAAAGAAGATTTCCCACAGTCGTAGTCTCATTTTGCCTGTCCAGATGTCAGTAAATTTAACTTCCTTTAATAATCTTTCATCTTCTTGTCAGATTCAATGAAATCTGAAAGAAAGGCTGAATTCTGAAAGATATCAAGTTCTTATACAGCTGGGTGAAGGAAAGAAAATACTGAATGCTGCTATGGAAGAAAAGGTAGAAAAAAATCTTGGGTTTCATCCATTTAAATTGGGATGTTGTTAGCTGATGGCAAATCAACAGATACACATTTTTGCAGGTTGCCCACAGTATATTCCGACTTTTTCCCAGGTGTAAGCCAAAAAAATATATAGACAGAGGAAAGGGGATAAGCTTAGGCACTGTGAAGAGAAATAATCAGAATTATGTACAAAGAGTGTTAGTTATGTACAAAGACTGTTACACAGAATCAAAGGCATTACACAGAGTCAGAGGGGGCTGGGGAAGAGATAGATGTGCATAACACACTGGGAGATTTTGGGAAGACAAGAAGAACCTAATGGTACTCACTTACAATGAGGTTTAGAAGTACTAAGGGAAATAAGAGATTGAATCACTTGAAACAGAGGAAGGACTTGGTTATTGCTGGACAAATGGCAAAGGAGACAAAGGACATACACCCATTAGTTTCATTGGGTCCATTACTCACAGATCAACTTCCACCTGCTGTGGAACTTGTTTGATAACAAGCGTTTCTGCCTCTTCTTCCAAAGTACCTTCTTTCCTGCAGATTAGACAAATTATGTCTGAAAATTTATGTAAGTAATGTAATTGGATGGCAGAGGGGATGAAGGGAAAAAGCAGAGATGTGGAAAACAAAAGAGAAAAATTTTAACAAGTTGAAAATATGTAAAAAATTTTTAACATTTACTGTAGATGTAAATAAGTGGCACAAACAATATGCTAAAGAAAAATGATTTTGTACTACTGGGGAAAGGCCACTCTGAAAAAGAGTTTACCACTATAACTTCGTCACTGATCTATCTGCATTATTTCACGAGTCAAGAATTCATCCTTGTGCTAAGTAAAACTGTTGAGCTGAAGCATTTTATTTGCAAATACATAATTTGTATTGGATTTTCCTGTTATAACTACAAATAAGACAATTAAACACGATGACCTTTTGGTAGGGAGGTTTTGTTAGTGCAATATTAAATGCAGGGATAGTTTTATCAAGATGGCCATGAATTTACATATAACAGATGGGGTAAAATACTACTACTATCTACCCGGGTGTATCATTTGCTTCCACACTTAAAGGGAGAAGCTATCAGAAGTAGATTGATGCTCCTGGGTCCTCTGCTAGAGTCCACATCAAAGGCTATTTATCAGCTGGAAAAGCTGAGCAGCATTTGGCTATGGCAGCTTCTTTTATGTTTTGTGGTGTGTTTTTTTTTCCTGAAAGAACTTTTTTCAGGTGTTGGGAGGTAGCATAGAAACCAGTCACACCCGGTTTTTGCTTGTTAAGATCCCCCATACAAGAGGTAGTGACTGTCATAAAAAGACCATTTTCCTCTCCCTTTCGTACCGGCTGTGGATCATTATGGAAGTGCAGAGCTATACAGACATGTTTTTTGCAAGGATGTGATCAACATCATTGTCATGCCCTGGTATCCTGTATTCGGTTGTTTATATTCCATCACATCCCTCCCAGACACTCCACAATGTGCATTACTCACGTTTTCTACTATTCAGTACTTTTCTCTTGCTAGGAAATGAGACAGTTTCTATCAGTGTCCAGTCCAAAATGTCTCTCCTGGGCCTTGAACCAGTCTTTGTTGACTAGCAAAATGTGGTTGCTGATTTTCTCTTTAAACATCCTTTTTTTTACAGCTCAGACATCTCCTCTCTCCATTTACCATTACCTCAAATGCAGTACCCTTTATATAGCTCTTGCTGATTGAACATCTATCTTTTTCTTTTTTTTTTTTTTTTCCTTCCCTTTACTTCTTTTACCCATTATACAAGTAGTGGTGTGGGCTGCATCAAAGTGAACTCGTTTCCTGAGAGCTGATGAAACTCCTAATGACACACAGAACACAATGCTTTTCTAATGTTTCTTTCCTCTACTCCTACATTTTTTATTCCTTTCAATTCTCTGATGCCCTTCTCTTGTCTCTTTCCACCCAGTTCACTGTTTACAACATCTGCAGCATCTTTTATCTCTTTGCCACCTCTTTTTCAGCTTCTCTCTTCTGTAGAAATCTCACTGGCGTGGCTTCTTTGTCTTTTTGCAACATATATATGATTTTTAAAAAAAAGAGTCAGCTGCATATCCATTTTTCAACACATTTTTCTTGGCTATTTACAGCTTCTCTTCCTCTGGGCTGTGTGTGGTGCCAGTACAAGTGATCTTTTCTGGTGTGCTCCTTTTTCAAATGTTTAGATAACTTGTGTTTTCATATCACCGTTTCTCACTTGTCTTTATTCCACAAGCAAATTTACTTAATAAATCAAAAACCGTGTGGACAAATCAGCCATATATTTCTACTCTGACACAAGCCTGGATTGCCAAGCATCTGGCTTAGCTTATGGAGACTTTTTTTTCTTTTTCTCTTTTTTAATTCAGCTTGTATGCCTGACGGAGCCAGCTGCTGGTCCAATCCAATTTCATCTCTATTGTAAAACCTTATTCTGCAAAAGATGAAAAACATATCCTGTAAATCCTCAGTAACTGCATAGCAGGTTTGAAGGATTTGAAAGATCTTTCTTATCTTTTGGAAGCGTTCAGCAGCCAGCAGTTTTTGCAGGCCACTCCATTGCAACAAACGCCCCTCTGTGCTCAGTATCAGCCGTGTAATTTTTTGCACATGAGCTGAACAGCAAGCCATTGACTTTAATGTGCCAAACATTTTTTTTTTCCATATCTCATATGTATCTTTGTCTATGTTTGAGTAGCTGAAGTACTAAATCCATACAAACTTCCCAGACACAGTTTCAATCAATAATCACACAGTGGAAAATCAAGCTCATTAATCATGTCATGAAATCACAGGCAATCACCACTTGGTAATTAGTGCTGTTTTGTATTGGCTGGTCAGTGTATTTGGTAAGGAGTTCCTGGCACTGCAGGTTGAGTAAGTAAATTGTGCATATTTATTTCTACAACATATACATGTATATGCTAATAATTGGCTTTGGTTTAGATCTCTGTCTGTGGCTAGGGTCAAAGTCAGGTTAATTTCTAGTAAACGAACCTCCAACAATCAGGCTGCTTTTCAATCTGGATTCTTGAATCTTTTGATCTTTTTCAATACTAATGGTTATCAAGCACTTGTTTCTGTTTAACAAATCCAATGGAATTTATCTGCTTCATACGTCTGGTTGAGAAAGTATCTCACCAAGGAAAAATAAAATTTTCTATTTGTGTTTTCTGTTTGATTCCCTTCTAGGAAATCAAAGCCAAGGAGAGAACAGCGCCTCTCCAATCTTAACCACAGTCTAGGACAAGGTATAGAAATTGTGGATGACTTGCAGTTATGGAACTTGTGGCTGACTGTGTGTTTTCGTTTAGGACATTTAAATTATTATGGTTGATACTGCTGTTTTAAAAGAGGCTAGGAAGATTTTCATACACTTACAATTTTACCCATAAAATCCTGACTGGGGATATACGTGTTTGAAATTATTTCTTAGTATAAAAGTTTCTGTAAATGCTTCATTCTATAATTGCTATAGAGTTTTGTTGGCTTTAATTTTTATAAAAACCATTTGGATAGTTGTCATCTGTCAGAATAGCTTGCACTTAGCTGTCAAAATCTCTTTTAAAATAAAGTAAATGAATAATGAAAAAGAAAATGCTTCTCTGTGAAATTCCCATTTCCTGCATGCCTTACTTTGTGTAAGCCAAGATGACTCTGTCAGTCTCTTCTCTTTCAGCAAGGCCAGCAATCATCCCTGTCTCCTGCTGACTTTAGTACAATAGGAAAGTTTCTATACAGTTTTATATCGTCTGCTCAGCAATCATGTAGTTACTGTACCACCTTCTGCTACATGAGAATATGTTGGTTTTGATAAGCTGGCGGTGTCCACTGCCAAGCCGAAGGCAGTGTGCTTTATTACCCATTCCAGCCAGGTACACATTTCATCTTTCCAGTTCACTCACCAGCACCTTTTCCTTCAGTTGTTGTTCCCCAGCCTGCCTTGCCACTTTGCATTCAGCTGTGTTTTCTGGCTAATAACTGTCACACCACATCCCAAAGGCTGCCCTGAGAAACCAGTCTCCTCCTCCTCTCGCCCCCACCCTGTCCTCCATGTCCCGGGTCACTGATTTCTCCTCCAAGATGAAACCTCTCTGCCAAGGCTCTGGCTTTGCTCTGCTGTCTGTCTGAATGTTATTTTCATTTACTTGCTGTGTTTTATTGGGGGTGATGAATGATTCCTACTTTCCATACCCAACGATGACTTGTCTGAGGAAAACAAACCAACAGGAGCAGTAATATATACAGCAGAGCAGTCAGGTCTTTATTCAAATGTATGCTCAGATTTCCCGGGAAGTCTTTGCAAACACAATAAAAGGACAAGCCTTGTTTCTTACAATATGTCTTCTAAACAGAAGAGACGCAGAGAGAAAACAAAGAGACAGATACAGCATGAGAAAACAACAAATACTGACAATGTCTGTGTTGGTACCCTTACATCACCAGAGCCAGCATCAGCTGATGGGTCAATTTGTGATGAGCCCCATAAGCACAGGATTTGGGGCAAGGAAGGGAGAAGGCAGAGTTACTTGCCAAAAAGAAAAGACGACCTTGGAGCTCTTTTTGGGTGAGGTTCAACTCCACTAAACATAAACATCTCAAACTGATTTAAGTTCTTTAGGTAAGCTTCTCTTTACAGCTAATGTATTCAGTAGGTGCACCTGTCTAATTATTAAGCTTTTACTTTGAAGCAGGTGCTTTGGTTCTCTCTGTAGTCAGCCACATGTCAATTTTCTTAATTTCTAGAGGACTAAAGATAAAGTGAGAAAATCTCACCTGTTTAACAGAATCAGCCTGGCAAATTCTCCAGGAACCCTCAGCGAAAGAGCTTGGAATGATGCTTTCTAACTGGTATTAATGTTGACTACTTAACTTTTTCCCTGTCTATTTTTTAAAGGCCTTAAAAGAACTAAAAGATGCTTAGAACTTAGCTTAAAAGTTGGTCCCTGACTCCCAAAACATAGCCAAGAACAAAAGCCTCCTGCCTCTTTCCCCAAGTGGCACAGGAGCACTATCTAGAGTCCTCAGGACCTAATCCAAAGCCAAAAGGAACGAGCTTGTCACTGCTAAAGCTCATGGAAATGCTGCTTTTCAGCTATATACAAAAATATGGACCTCTAGTCATGAGCATTTACAGTAGGTTTATTGGCGAGTAAAGGGAGCCTGAGGGTTTTGTTTCTTCCCACATCCATGGGCCCTTTGCATTTTTCAAAGTTATTGGGGCATTAGGTTTAATTGAGCGTACAACTTAATTACGGGGAGCCTCTTAGCCCAGGACACGTGCTGTGCACTTGCAGTTTGACACATCTGCAGCCACACAACTTCGCAGGGATGCTACTTTATCAGGGATGAGTGCTCCTTGCTGCTGAGAGAAGCAATTCTCACACCTCCTTCCACCCTCTTCCCAGGAAATCTGCTCTGAGGCCCTCTGAGTGATTACACTCTGGGTGGGTTGTTCTTATTTTTTCCTACTGAAATTCATATTTCTCATGTGGAACATATGTCTAAAGTATACCAGGTCCCCTCAGCCAAGATATTTACCCAGTAGGAAATAAAAGTAGTTGCAGCTGAGCTGGTTTTTCGCACAGAGAAAATACATAATGTCTTTAAAAAAATCTTTTGCCATATCATAAAGATACCTGCCTACAGAAGAGGAAAGTGCTATTGCACCCAGAAAGCCCTTCCCGGACATGTTGAATTAGAGCTAGGCAAGGATAATTCTTCTTCCCAAAAATATAGTGGGAGAGGTGTCCATGTTATTCTCTTCTTCAAGGACAGATGCAAAATATGGAAAAAAGCAAGAAAGTAGAAAATTTGACACACATAAAAGAAGCTCGTAACTTGCACAGTTACACAGAGCATTCTTAAAGTCATGCAATTGCAAATGAATTTATTAAGGCATGTTTTCTACTGTGTCTTCAAACCATATTCAGTTCTTTTAGCTGGATGACAGACATCAGAGGAGCAGCAGAGGTTCAGGGCTAATGCAGGGAAACAGCTCTCTTACAAATGCAGAAGGCATTTAACAGATACTGCTAGAGCTGAGTTTAACATTTCCAAATGTATTTTTCCTCTTGCATTTTCTGCTTCCCTCTCTCTCTTCCACACACCCTGTGCTGCCACTGATCATCTTTCCAATCATGAGAAAAGATGACATCCAAGCCAGGAAAACACGGTGTCTGTATTAATTTATTCTCCTCTATGCATGGGAATTAAGCCAAGCTGAAGGGTTTCCAAAAGCCTTTCTCCCTCCCTTTCTTGTTTACCGCACCCCCCCCCCCCCTTGTTTCTTCCAGGAGGTGAGTTTACAGAAACAGCTCAAGAAGCAGTGGCTGAAAGGTTCTCAGACCTGAACCTATTACTCCCAACTGATTGTATTCACCTGAACAGAAGCTATAACACTGATATATGATGTCAGCAATAAATATGTTAAGAACAAAAAAGTGTTAAGAAAAAGGTTTAACACGGCTTGAAAATTTTTTGCCATCTGTCCACTGTGATAAGGTCATGTCCCTTAGAGCTGGTTGGCTCTGCATTACAATGGCTGTGATTAACATTAAATGAACAATTTGAGACTGCAGTTGCTGCATACTTGTGATTGCGGGGATTTAAAATTGTTCAAGGAAATCCTATGTTCAACCAAAATATATTTATGTTGTGGGTCAGTGCAGTTAAAAATGTGCTTAAACTGCATCCTAATTAAACAATTAATTTTCAAGTCCTACATATTACAGCAGATATGCAAGTAAAAATATTCTCAAAACTGCATTTTTTTTTAATTCTGTCATTGCTGAAAATGTTCATGTCATGGTGGATATTTTACCAAGCTTTTGCTTATCACAAGCATTAAGAAATATCATTCTTTGCATGAAAATAATGGAAAAAAAAATAAAAATAAAAATTGAACCTTCAAAATAGTCCTGACCTGAATTCAAAGCAAATGAAAAAAACATTTCTATGGTCATTTCAGTGTGATTTCACATTCATGTTTTTTAAAAAAGAAAATTTTAAACTCCTTGGCAGGGCTTAAATATTTATTCATTAAAAAAGTTTAAGTTGAAATCTCTAAGTCACCAGAAGAACAGCAGATGCATGCATTTATCTTATCAAGATGATATTCAGGAACATTAAGCATCTGGCTTTTTATTCTCCAGCTCTTGTATATACATTTATTCAGTTGCATGAGAATTATGTGTGGGGTTTGGTGCTTATGCTTGCACCTGGAATTTGCCCTGTACAGTTTTCTGTACCCTACAAGTTATAGTATATATGTATTTTAAAGATGCATGCAGGCGTGCATCTTGTTTGTCAAGCTATTCTTTTCTCCTGGTTAATTACTGTCTTCTCAAATAAAGACCAGTAAAGCTACAAAAGTTTGTGTCCTTGTCCTCGATCATAGTAGAAATAATCTTGGGAGCTTGAGGAAAACACAACTTTATTCTTCTCTGCAAGCAAATGTACCATAAAGAGAAATTTATATGGATGCTAATGATGTCTGTTATGTGCTTTAGGAAAGGCACCAGAGAAAGCAAGCTGCTCATTCAATGAGACATTATCACTACTGCCATCCTGACACCTTTGATAAAACCAGCAGCAGCACCACTATAAAATCTTCTTTAAAATCACCACGTTTTTATCAGCAGTTAGCCGGGGAAAGCCATAGACATTCATCTTGCAGGACATTGCTGGCACTTCTGAATTCCTCTGAAAGGTTTTAATTGAGGTCATCAGGTGCCATGAAATTTAGCATAAATACAGTTTAGGAGAATTCAGCTCTGTTTAAGAATTACACAGTTAGCAGAATTCACTGGAGCCCTTTTGGTCCTGCCAGACCTTTAGTTCATTCAGGAGCTTAGCAAAGTTAGACACAATAATGTTCTGTAATTGATGGCAAACTCTCCTTCATCCTAAATCAGCTCATCAATTAAATGGGACTTCTACAATCTTGAGGTAGGTTCTGCATGGTATGTAACACTTGGGTCTGTGAGACTGACATTTTCCTCTCTGCCACTACCTCTGCAGCTTTAGGTAAGCTCCTGAACTTCTTGCTGTCTCAACTTTCCCAGCTGTTAAACAGGAATAACCACGCTTCACTTGTCCATCCATATCATCCATTGGTTTGGAGTGAATATGACTTACTGCATTAATTTTCAGTATTTACAGCAGATGGGTAGCAATGGCACATGTAGGAGAGGCGGTGGGGACAGGACAAGGACGAGCACTCTTCATAAGGACATGTCACTCCTGGATTGTGGAAAACAGAGCAATGATGTTCCCTTGCTTGAAGGATTTCAATGTGAATAAAATATGAATTGGAGAGCATTGTACTCCAGAGTACAGCCTTGGATTATTTCTGTTCCTAGGTGCTAGGTGAAGGGTGAGGCCTCTGACCATGACTGTTGGTGCGGCACACTTGAACAGTCAAATCTTCAGCCATGAACTCTCGTTTCAGCTGAGCTCAAAACCTCTTATAACTGCTATGTGTTTCAAGCCAACAAGCCTGAAAGCTGGTTGAGTTGTGACATAGATGTAGATAATACCATAGGACAAAAAGTCTGTTCTTTGAGGGAGTTTTGTTTCTTTATCCTAGAATTGCGGTCATTTTCACTGAAGTGAAAATGTTAATAAAATATTCCTAAAAACGTACAGTCCTCCAAAGCATCTTGGTAAACTTTATTATTCTTGCAGTCTAGCAGCAAATCCTCGATACACTAATTCATAAGAATTTTATGAATTATGCCAGCAAATGACTGTGGGAGGGATTCCTGTAATTCCCTGGGCTTTGAAGGGAAGAAAGGGTGGTTCTCTCTGAAGCTAAGAACTTTTCAACTACAATAAAATATCTTATGCATAAAAAACCCAAAACCCAACCAAACAAAAACCCAAACAACCAAACAACCAAAAAAAAACCCCCAAACTCAAACAGAAAAACCACAAAAGCACACTTTATTCCTATATGGGGCATTGATAAGGGCTAAAGTATAATTAGGACTTCAGAGCATGAACTGAGAAACAGGTGCTGTTTTCAATATACTGTTTGGGCATTACTCTGACTTTCCACAATTACCATCTCTTGGGGGAAACTGAAAATATAGCCCAGCTTTGTGAATTTTGAGAGTGTGGTAATTCAACTCAGATCATAACAGAATGACAACAGACCATTAACTTCTTTAAACTGGGGGTCTGAAAACAGCGAAGAAAGATTGAAGCTGTATTTTCTGCATCACAGCTAAGGAGAAACATTGAAATCACCATGGTTTTCACACCATGCTGGCAATTTCAGAAGTCACAGAATGGAGAAAGGTGTTGAAGTTATTGCAGCCAAGAAGTTTATTTTAAACAGGTAATTTTCTTAGAATTTTATTCCAGGTTAGTAACAAGATGTACGTATTTTGCTAATTCCTTCTGCTCTCTTTCACTGTCCACAAAATCCCAAATAATGTGTTCAACATGTTTCAGAGCTGCTGCTTCACTGAGCGAAGGCAGTCCATTCACAGCAGGCACTGATGGTGCTTGACACACACATCTCCCTATATCCTAACCTACAACTGAGAGTGTCCACTGGTTTTCCACTTTTGAACCCAACTCTTTTGTGTAAAAGAGAGAAGAGAATCGTTTACTCCATCAGAAATAAGTCCAGCAAAAATCAGGAAGATCTGGGGGTATTTGCTGCTTGCTATGCGAAAGTATCCAGAACCAGATGGTCTTTTTTTTGTCCCTGCTTGGCCGATCGGTAACCCTGCATGGTTGTCTGGAAATCAGGAGCTGCCCAGCAAGGTATGCAGAGCTCTGGAGCTTGCATCTCTCCAGAAAGCGTAACTCCTCATTAACCCCATAATTAGTCCAGCCTTCAGACAGGTTTTAACATCTTGACAGGCAATATTACCACAACTTTTGTTTTGTAAATATGGTTGTGGAATTTCTTAAGGTATCCATCACCTGCTGTGTTCCAATAAGCCTATTGCAAGGAAATATTATTTAACGTTTTGAGTGCTTTCTAAATTAAAAGAATGAGAGTTCTAGTACCTGTCCAATTCTGATTTTGTTGTATGAAGACTCATAGCCCAATCTCTCCAACTCACCGTGCAACAAAATAAAAAAAAACTCTTGCAAAAGATGAAAACCAGTGTGAATTGCAGATTAATTATTTCCCTGCACAGAAGCCTCTCAGGTCAGCAAGAAGCAAAGGAGCTATTGAACTGTGTGAATCTACAGATGAAGCTTTGGGAAGTTAAAGAGTTCTGACTGCTCGCACTTTAACCAAGCCAGAGTGGAAGCTCTCCCACTGTCTGCTCCCTGGCATGACAATACATACAGACCAGCTTTAGACGTGATAACAGTGAGAAACCCTGGGGGGGACTTGTTGACAGAATCAGGTGCAATCTTAAAACAAGGTGCAAATACAAAGCTCTTTTGGAGGTCCCCTCTCTAAGGCATCACTCTTCCTTTTTTCCTAGTGGTTTAGTGATTTACAGATAGCCTGGCCAGCACCCTGGGCGAGGCAGCAAGGAGGGGAGACAGAGCCAAGAGCTCACCTTACTTCTGCAGACCCTGTAGAGGAGTGTGAGAGCTACGACATGTCTTCTCTCTCTTTCACGGGCAGATAATTTGTGTTACAGCCCAGCCTTTAAAGAACGAGTCACCCAGGTGGACAGCAATGCAGAGGGAGGTGGGTTAAATTCCTTCTTCTGTCATTACATTTTCTAAGGATACCTTCCTGGCACAGTTCTCTTTCACGTGCAGACCACCCCAAGTGCACAGGTAATCTTTTTACAATGTTTAATCTACTTTGTATTTTAGCTTTCCCCTACTGAACTTTGTTGGGCCATTGTAACAAACGTTGTGAGAATGCCTTTACTTCCAGCTGTATTTATACAGTTTTCATTTGAGATTTTTTTTTTAATTGTTCAAAATCTGGCTCTTTTTTTTTTCACACAAAGGTTTTGAAAAATCTTTGCCTTTTTTGTCTCATTGCTGTGAAATAAGTGAAAATATTCTGTATTCTGCAAAAAGACATGAAAAAAAGACCTGCCTTCTACCTAATAGCTTATGAGGACATCTTGAACAAGATTCCTGTGAGTTAATTGCTTTATTTTAAAGCTCCAGTCTCAAATTAATGATGAAAAACAAAATTCCTTTCATTACATTCTTTAAAATTCCAAGACATCTTTTCATATTAAATTGAAGCCAAATTGAAAAAAAAAAAATATCTTATTTATCTCACAACAGTTTGTCTTATAATATTTCCAAGTTGATTTACCCATCCTCCCTCCTTATTGACAGAGGAGAATTTACTCCCAGAAAATCTGGCTGAAAACATTTTCAAAATCTGTTTCTATCTACAAAATTATCAAAGCTTTGGTAAAAGACTAAATATACACATGCACTCACAAACAGCACAGAATACATATATATGTATCTATGTATGTATCTGGAAGTCTGTATGTGTATCCTAGTTGCCTTTATAAAGGAGATCTCTGGCAGGGTTTGGCTCACCTTCTTTCCAGTGCAATCAGACATACGTAAGTAATTGAAATCTATCTTCCATGCAGCCCAAAACAAAGCTCTTTCAGCTTATAGAAAATACCCACCCTTTAGTCCAGCAGACTTTGAATTTGCAGCCTTGAGATAAGCAGGAGTAGGCATGGTGCTGGCATGGGTATTTGTGTTGTATGCTAGATCTGAAGAACGAAAAAGCCCATCGCTACAAGAGATGGAAATGAAGTTTATTTGCCCTGGTCCAAACATGCAGAGAAGACTGCAGCCTTCCACTGGAATAAATAAATTTATATAAAATTGTGATCTAGCTGCAAGATGCCAATAAATGGAACAGGAACCTACCATGGTATATCACAATAAATATAAATACAATTCAATATGCAATAAATCAGAAGGGGTAATTACACATATCCCCAAGGCAAGCAAAAATTTAGCAAAAAGGCTATTTGATACTATGCATAGCACTGCTTGGTAGGCTCTGTGAAATAGCCATAAATCCTCTGTGTTACTGGTAGATGGAAATAAAGCCAAAATGATGCATCTGTTACTCTCAAAATACGTCCACTGATATTCAGCAAAAAATGTGAGATAATGACCTCAAATTCTATATTCACCAGGGAAATTCAGTGCACTCTGCGCTTAGTTTTAAATGCTTAGCTCTGTAGGCTTCCTTGTGCTATCTGCAGCCATTGTTAGCCTGACATGATGAATTGCCTCCTCAGGTCTCAGCAAGGATAATTATTCTCTGAGCAACTCACACCACCGCCCCCATTGCACACAGAGAGAATTCAAAAGTCAGGAGAGCTTGGGGGGAGGAAAAAAAAAGAAGAAAAAAATAAATAAAAAAGAGAGGGAGAGAGAAAGGAAAACTGAAAAACAACAAGAACTTCAGGCTGCTCAGGCTCAACAGGTGACTGAAGTCAAACAGAGCAGATAAAACCATCCCTGGCGTGGTGCAAAGCCACAGGTGTAGGTATTGGTTGTCCTTTCCCCCAGGACATGTTATCCTGGCAGGACACAGACCTCCTGCACCACAGATATCGATTTCCATCCACCCAAACTGCCCAGCGCAGGCAAGTCGGACTTTTGCATCTCTGCAGGGTACACGGTGGTGGCAATAAAAAGGATAAATGGCACTTGCTGGGCCTTGATTCCAAGTGGAATGGTTTCCTTGCCTCAGCTGAGCTAGCTAACGGGTGGCGGTGATGCTCACAGCATGGAGGTGACAAACTCAAAGCCAGCCTAAGAGAAGGAGCGAAAAGGAGGAAATCCAGCACAGGCAGGGAGAGGTAACACCACTGTTATTGATTATTTTTTTTAATCATCATTATTATTATTTTTCATGTGTGAAAACTGTTCAGATACTGTGATCGGATGGTAACGTAGAACCAACACACAGATAGACAGGCAGATACATTGCAGCAGTTTGAAATTTCACTTTTATTTTCCTTAAAAGTATCAATGGGCTTTAAAAGGGCTTAAAACATACCTAAAACCTCTTCAATTAAGGAGCTTCTGAACTTCTGAGGTTCAGTATACACCATATATCCCTGTTCACCTCACTCCCTCATCAATACCTGTACAACAGTTCACCAAGGACCTCTGACACTGGAATTGGCCTCATTTGGAAAGTACCATTTTATCACTGATAAGCAACTCAGCCTAAGCATTTATATAAATGTGATATGGGCCAGAAAAAGTGCAGAAGTAACCAGAGATTTTATCTCCATCATCAGGGACAAAGAGGCGTAGAAAGGCTAAGTGATTTCCTCAACCTGTAAAAGAGTTGAGATGCAAACACATCAACATCTCCCCTCTGAACCACCGAGGTTTGCACCACAGGTTAGCTGGAAGGGATGGAGGTCTGCGCTGCGATAGATGGACACGCTAGAGACGTGGAAGGCACAGGGCTTGGCTTGTGAGAGGATTGAGCTGGTTACTGGCCATGACCAGGGAGAGCTGGTTCTCTGGAGCCTTTCAGAATTTTCAGCTAAGAAAGGTTCTAAACCTGCTTTTTCCTGGTGGAGGGTAAGTGGAAAAACGGGATTCAGTCAATAAGAAGTTACTAGCTGAAATCTTGCTTTGCAGAGTAAATGATCTTCAGGTTCATTTCTTTAGAAACCTCCATGAATCTCTGATCTTCAAAATGTTTTAAGCAAAAAGCAAATAAACACCCTAAGCCTGCTTCTTCTCACTCTTCCACTCACCACTTCCTCACAACCATTTTTGTAGCAGTCCTGTGTATTTTCCTTCATGTACTTCAATTTTTGACGAGTCTGTGTTCTCAGTACTCATACGGCAGCTGCATGATAATTGCTTGGAATAAATATAACACAAGCTGCTGCTGTGCTATTTTTCTGCGTGCAAGATGAAACCGAAATGTATGCAGCACATCTAAAAGGGTTAATTCTTTGTAAGAAGCTGCAAAAAATAATGATGCAAAAGAAATAGTAGGTCATTCCTCTGGCCTACACATTTATGTTACCAAATAGGTAACATAAAGGTCTCCAATAACTGTCTTTTAAAGCACGTAATTATGCCGGGATTAAATACTCACACTTTACACAGACCGATGGGTTATAAAGCACTTGGAAAAGACTAAGCATCCTAGAAGATTCACAAAATATTCAAGGAGATACTAATACTTTGCATACTTCTGTTCTTCAGATATTTTTGGGTTTGCCACTGAATCATATTCTTTGTTTTCTTCCAGGTCTTGGAGTCTTCCAGTCCTTGTGTTGTCTACAGGAGATTTGGCTTTTCAGGGGTCTATTCACCTAACACTTGATTTGACCTTTCCATATTTTACTCCCATTGCCTCTCTTATTCTCTTTTTGCATCCACTACAGAAAAGATTTTTGTCATAGGCCACAAGGAAAATGTGAAGATAAGCATTCCCTTACTGACATCTCTCTAGCAGTAACACGTTTAGTGTGAAGTATTTATTAGAAGGAAATGAAAGATCCAGCTTTTTTGACGAACGGTAGCCAGCTTTCAAGATTAACTGACAAGAAAATATATTGTCCACTGCTAATGGGAGATGTGTCCCATACCACTGCTATTGAAGCTGCCACGAAAAATAATGAAATATTCTACAAAACGTATCTACAAGGTAATTTATACAGAACCAACACTTGTCATACTGTTGGTAGTGAGTGACCTATGCTGTTCTGTTGTGCTCCACAACCTCATTAGTTATAGAAACTACAAGGAGCTCTATGGACAGGTGTCCTGGGACCCTGTGATGGAAAGGAAAAGGATCATAAAGCCAGACCCGTGCTGACTGCTGTCTGAGGCTATTACAGGGCACATTTTTAAAGTTCCAGTAAAAGTTCCTATAGAGAATTGTCATAGTTAACACACAACCCCAATTTCAAAAGCTGCCCCCAGCCAGGATGTGAAGGGAAATGACCCGTGTCTCATCTCACCAGCCCATCAGCTTCCTGCCTGCAGCTGGAGGGAAGGGCAAAACCAAAGCTGCACACGCTCGAGAGATTTGAGGCTGTATAGCTCCCCTTCCCCTTCCAGATAGCAGCTGAATGGGTACAGCCATGCCCTGCTGTAGGTCATACCCTAATTTCAATGCCAACACTAGCCTAAAAATGGCTCACGGCCGCAGAATATCTGAGGTAAAAGGCTTTTACAGAAATATTTCCCCACTCATTTCTTTTACCTCTCTCCTGTTGAATGCTAAAGGGAGGATATGATAAGCTGAAGATGTGATGGGGCCCCTATCTGTATGACAAGCACTATGTCCCTTCACAAGGCACAATGTATAGCACCAGCTGCTACCAGCAGGAAAGAAAGTTTTCCCCCTTTTTCAAAAGTCAACATCTAGCCACTAAACAGAATTCTAAATCTAATTCTACATTTTCAAGTTACTCACCATTTATTTATCTCTCCAGACCTTCTGCAAAAGCATGCCGGTTACATACCTGTGTGCAGTGGCTTAAGATCAAGGACATGGAAACACAGAAACTCTACCAGAGAGAAAGCATTGATGATGTGGAATTCAAACCAAGTCCAAATCACCTTTAAGTTGTCATTAAAGAAGTACAGGATTAAATGTGAAGATTATGGAAACATTCCTGGGAATGTGCTTGACTGAACAATTGCCAGATATGAAACCATACCTTTTGTCTCTGAGCACTTTGGCAAACAACTTGAAAAAGAAAAACGCAATACTGATCAAAGTACATGTGTAACTAATTACCTGATTTTCCTTCTTTCCTTCCCTCTGTGAAGGCATTAATGATGAACGTGAAATAGAGGAGTGAGAGAAGATCAAAAGAACATTACCTGAATCTCTTACACCCCCCTTTCCTCCCAAGACTCACAACTCCTCTTTTCCGCTTTTAAATGTGAGTTCACATCTGCTATTCTTTCTTGTCTGCTTTTGGTTTGACAGGACTGCATTGCACATACTGGGGATGTGACCAATGATTATTTCAGTATGTGGCATGTCCTTGGTTTTTGCTGTCCAAGCTTGCAAAATTTGACCAGAGTCTAAATTTGATTCCAAATAAGAACTAAGTTTTTTTGTTAGATTGCAAATCAAGACTTCTATCTCAGTTTGAATCTGGCAGCCTAGTGAGCTTACGAGATATTGGAATGAATTTCTGATCCTGCAGCGTTGGTTTTGTGGGTTTTTTTTTCTTCCCTTCATGCCAGCGGAAGAAATCTCATGAGAATATCCATCTTTATGACAATGCCTCTATCTTTTCCTGGAATGCGATGAAAGAACAGCTTCTCTTGTGGGCTTTTAGCTGCTTTCAAACTGTAATCAACAACAATCCACTTCCCCACCAAAACCCCACAGAAAACATAAAACAGGAAAATACATTTACTTCACAGTCCTTAATTTCACAATCACATAAAAGCTAGCATGCCCCCAACATCAGAATGTGCTCACCCAGTTTGGTTCAATTTTTTTTTTTTGGTATTTTTAACCTCCCTCTGTGCCCTCAAGACAGATCAGACGGTCTGCCAAACAGCTTATTATACACGGGTCACAAGGCAAGGACCATTCACCTCAGCATTTAAAACACTTGGTCAATCTCCAAGAGCCTGGAAGTCCTCTCTCCTACGTGTTCTGAGCCCAAGTTACCTACCCATTTTTTCAACATTTTTTCCAGAAGCTTCCTAATGCAGTTACTGTTTTGTGGATTTACCTTTCACAAACACAAATTTGTGCTTTGGTGTTTCTGCACAGTGTACCTTTGTTTTAGTTAATCTTAGTGCTATTGCTCTAATATCTTTGTTTTAACCACTGAGCTCCCTTGTAACAGAAGACCCTGGTTGGGTTGCCTCTATTAACTAAGAATAACTGTCAATGAAATTACATCCTAAAGGCCTCTTTCATTACTTTCTTTTGAACTTCTGAATGCTTTCCCAGGGATTTGATTGCTTTTAGACTGGCACTTCCTAACAAGGCTTTTGATGTAAACTTTCACTCCACTGTTACTATGACAATAGTGTAATGCTGCAACAGCATTAATTGGAATTTTGATTATTTCCTTGGCTCAGAAGGCTCAATGTTTTAATAATTGGTTCAGCTATCCTTCAGATCAATGCTGCAAGGCAAAGCTGAAATCTTTATTTCTAGTAAATTATGAATTAAAAAAGCTGCTGAAGAGGAAGAAATGGAAGATGGAAGTGGCATCATAACATCAACACACCCCGTATTCCTCACTACCATTAATATGATCCATGATGGTTAGTTCTTGTATAGAAAACATGTAAATTTCCTTCCATGCTAGGAAATTCTTACATGGCTTTCCATATTCTTCTACCTAAATTGACTTTGGTTCAGATGGAAAGAATGGTGAAAAGTCATAGAAGAGAAATCCTTATAAAAAGGTATAATAGGTTCATGTTTCATGTAGAGTGGACTGGAGGAACTTTGCAAAGGCACTAGTTACCATCTCTGTCACCTATTAACATTCCTCATGCCTCAGAATTTGAGGGTGTGTACAACATGGCAAGTCATAAAATTTTGATGAGAAATATTTAACTTCTTCTGTTCCACCTTTGTATCAAACCCCCAATTAGATATCGCCAAGAGACAGAAATGAAGAGTACCACAAAATTAATTAATCTTGTTCAATGTTTTTTCATCAGAATTAATCTGCAGAGCTAATTCTCGATAATTCATCATACTATGACTATATGTATGTGTGTGTGTGTGTACACATACACACATATGCACATATATACACACACCTCTCTCTATTGAAACCAACCTGGACATCTTTTAAGTCAAATTCAGTATATTTTTCAAAATTTGTTCTTCTTTTTTTTTTTTTTTTTTTTTTTGGGGGGGGGGGAGGGGGTGGGTGGGTGGGAGGTGGGTTTTTGTTTTCTTTTCTTTTGGTTGGTTGGTGGGTGGGTGGGTGGGTGGTTTTGTTTGGGGTTTTTTGTGGTTTTGTTTTTAAAGTAAAGGTAACAGCTGGAAAATGTCCCAGCAAAATCCTTTAAATGGTGGGGTGGTGGGGCGGTGGTGTTTTTCCCTGATGAAGAGAACATGTTGTCAGGAGAAAACCACACCTATTTGTATCATGGTCTACCCATATAATATACAAATGTTCACAGACGTAGAGGTTGATGAGTTATATAGCCTACTCGTCCAAATATTTGAGTCATTATATTTGCATCATTACAATAAAATGCTGGCCTTTGGAAGCTTGTTTTCAGAGACATGAAAACAATCATCTACATTCTTCACTTACAAACAGTATAGTCACTGTTCTGTTCAGTCTTTTTTACCCACAATTAAAAAGGTGCTAGCAGCCAAGTCCCGAGAACTTACTGATGTCAACGTAACCAATAAAACAAACTACAATATACAGATAGTTATAAAATCTTCTACCTTCTAAGCAAAACTCAAAACCATGGGATTTTTTTTTCCTTTTTTTTTTTCAATGCAAAATACATTCCCATATTAATGCAGACCTGTAGGGATGCATATCTTCAAGAAATCAATGGGAACTGTCTTAGGCAGTTTGATCAATGACTACCCCCGCCCATTTCAGCCTGGACATTCGTCTCCTGTTGTTCTGCAGACAGTTTACAGATTAATAATGAAGCATAAAACCAAGTTACTGGTAACGTATGAGCAGGGGAGATGCAAAGCTGAACATCTCACATTAAGGGCACTCTACACCAGCAATCCATCAGACTGGTTTACACTGCAACATTTGTATAGTTCCTTGTGCCTCCCCACAAACACCCAGAAATAAAGAATTGCAGCTGCTTCTTAGGCATCCCTTTATTTTACTTATGAAAATTAAACCGCTGCCCTTTTAAAGTGCAGTGCAGTTGGCCTGATTCCTCCATCAGTCACGCAAAGTAAATCAGAAGTCACTATATTGAATCAAGAATCTGTGATGATTTACATTGGTTATTAAAAGTAATTACTCTATGTCAAATCCAAGAGAGCTTTTATTTCTTTTTTTTTTCTTTCTTTTTTTTTTTTTTTAATTTTGAGGCTTTTTTCCAAGATACAGTAACAAAAATTCTACAGGGAAGAAAGTAGATTATTCAGAGTGGTAAGGTAAAAACTCTGCTGGGATCACTTTTATCAGTTATATGAGTTTGATATGACCTCAGCTGGAAAAATAAATTTAAAATTTATCCGTTGAAGGTTCAGGCCATTTTATAACTAGATGGACACCTATTTCACTTTAGTCATTGATTGTGAATAATTTCAACGTCCTTTCTTCCTCAATTCTATCCTTAAAGGAATGTTTAGAAATTGTAAGAGTAGATCTATTATTTTTTTTTTGTCTCCTTAAAGTAAAGACAGAGAGAAGCTACCAATCTGTGACTCCTTAACTCCAATGGTATTTCTTGTGTTCACACATCAGCTGTTCATTTTGGCTATCAACTTTACAAGTTTTTCAAGCAAGGCCATGTGTGTCAAGCCTTTCTCTAGAGCAGCTGATACACTATCACTGCACAGAAGATGCTAATGAAGACAAGAATAAAACATTCAAAAATTAAACATTTCACCTCCAATACCAAAATTAGAAATAGGAAGAGAGAGGAGGTCACTAACAACAACAATTTAATTTACATGTTTTTTATATGAGGTACTCAAGAAATTTCATTTTTGTCATATACATAATTTACATGAAAAATCAGAGTTGAAGTCTTTAGCAAAAAAGAGAAAATCAGTCCAGTGGCACACTGAAATGAAATACTTAGGTGTGGACACTGTCTTCCGTCATCTGCTAAGACTGCATTTTTTCTGAATATAAAATGGTTGTCACAGTGAGGACATTCCATGTTATAGTGTAAAAACAGAAGGGATAACTTTCCCGTTACCTCTAAATCAACCAATTATTCTAAGTCAGTTATAAATATTTCAATCTAATTTCCCTGGTGTTCCCTAAAAAATTCCTGTAAATCTATGGTTTTGGGCCAGCAAGGGGAGCAAAACAGGAAGACAGACATTTTCTTTCAACAAACACATCTGCTCTAACGAATTTCCCTCACATTTTAATCTTCATGGCAAAGCTAATAAACTGCAGTCAGGAATCGGAAATGAACCAGACCCTATTAAACATATGCAAACAGCCAGGAAAAGCAGGCATCAAGGATCCTTGTGACATTTCACCCATACAACACTGTGGAAGCAGCCAGAAAGATCAGACTCCGGCAGCCTACACCGTACAACCCAACAAAACCTTAATCCACTCAAAGCAGTGAATAGATATCTCTTAAAAAGACTGAAATGTGAATTGTGATTATCCAGGGCATTACATACAGCTTTGGGTTTAGTGTTTATGCTGGCCTTCCTTTTTTGGTATGCAGGGTGAATGTCGTTGGTGAAATTAGTAGTCACAAACAGAGATCGTTTTAATAATTGTGAAGAAGCTTGTTGACAAGATTAGTTGCCTTGCATGACCTGTGTGGGAGATTCACTCACCATCTGCTCACCACATTCATTGGTCTTTTGGTTTCTTGGCCCACCACTATAACCTCACCACGTTCAATAGCTGCTGGCTGTCTCAATGGCTTGGTGTCCCTGCCAGATGAAATGCTAGTAAACTGTATGATTCCTTCCTATATAAACTGATTTTTTTTCCCTAAAAGTTTAGCCACCATTGTTAAATATAAATAGAAATGAACTGATGAGGCTTTCAGAAATTGTAAGAAATGAAAAATAAGTGGAAAGATGATGAAAGCTTTCATTTCTGTGTTAACAAATTCAGTGTTGGGTTTGATATGACAGGCAGGGATAAGCAATTTGGCAATTTTTCTTTTTTTATTATTCTTTTTTTTACTTTGACTTTGAACCAGAAAGACAAACATAGGCAATTTCTGTGCAGTTTGACCATAAGAGAATAAAGTAGCCATGAAGTATATGAATATTTCAACTGCCTATTTAGTCTTTATAAGGCCCTTTGTTAAGGATTTATAAGGGCTGGCAGGATAGACAGTCACGTATAGCATCATTTGAGAATCCAGGCATCATTTGTTTTGCGTTTTACCTGTGGACGTGTAAAACTCTGCTATCTGTATACTGGGACTGGGTTGGAGAACTCTGAGTTTAAAACCAAAACAAAATAAAAAGAAAGGACCCGAACCCTCCAGTCCAAAAGGGACCACTTTTGTAAAGTACATGGCTGTACAAAATATGTATAGTAACTAATTATCTCTCTCTTTTGTGAAGATTAAACATTTATTTTTTTTCATTTTTGGTTAAATATCTTGAGTTACTGGTATTGCACACCATAACGGGTGTTTTAAATTGCTCCAGGCTGATTAGTGAAGAGTGACTGCTCAGAGCTGGGTCTCTCCAGAGCATGCTGCTCGAACTGTGCGTCATAGCACCTCACACAGGTTTGGGGTGCTTTTGTGGCACTAAGGCATCACTTTTGTTGTTGCTTAACAACAAAAAAGTTTGAACAACTATTATTAAAATCAAATGTAACTGAAAAAAAAACAGCTATCAGTTCAAAATCTCAAACAACAATATATAAATCATAACATGACGCTGAAAGTATTCTCTATGTTTCTTAACTCAGTTTGAGAAGAAAGTACCATGGACAACCAAACATAATCACGCTTATTGAGAAGTCCTGCTGCAACACTCACCAAAGCTAGGCCAAATGGGACATCATGAGAACGTACATCAAAAATGGTTAAGGTCAATATCCACAAATATTTATGAATGATCAACAGCATCACAGGCCAATTAGCAAGGAATAAGCCTCCAGATCCATTCATAGATCTCTGATGCAATGTGGATCCTTAGATGAATTGTCTGATTATTAATTTTATTTTCTTATTTTGCAATTGGATTTGGAAAGCCAAATAGAAATAATGATGGGGGTTTTCCTCTTCCTATCAGAAAGTGTCTTAACTAGCATTTTCTATGGTGTTTTGGCTTTTTTGGTCACAGCCACGTGCCCCTACTTGAGAACAAAAAAACAAACAAAAAAAAAACACAAACCAAACCAAACCAAAAAAAGCATAATTAAATGGATAATTAAAAGTGATGTCTCTACAATTATACAAAGTGATGTGAATGTGTCAAAGTCTCAGCAGAATCTTCTTTTTATCTTGGGTAAAGGTAGGATGAAAGATACCATATTCAGAGATGTTCTGCATCCCTGAGCCTTAATAATTCTCTGAAGTACCATGGAACAGAACTGTAGTGAGAATGCTGTTCTCTGTCATTTGGACTTACAGTTAAAAAAAAAAAAAAAAGAAGAACCATCTGCTTGCAATTTTAGCTTCTCTTTTCACTGAATTCAATCCAAATGTAGCCCTTCCTTTCTGTAGCCATGTCTGTGACACCCCGCCCCCACCCCCATAAGTCCCACCATACTTCAATGTGTTAACCTCTTGCTAGTTTGCTCTTAGGTATCCTCAGTAACATTATGTTGAGCTCTTTTGAGGCATACTTCAAAGGGAATAAGGGATTATGCAGGAAATAGCGATCTTGTGAGCCTAACTTCAGCTATATGAAAGATATAAGAATTACCAGGAAGAGAAGAGGGTACAAAACTTCTAAAAATATATTAGACAGGTAAAGTGGACTCATAAAAAAGGGATCACAGCTAAGAAATGTACCAGAACTGCTCAACATGTTCATTTTCAAATTATTACAAGAAACCACTGATAAGAGTTGCCTATATTTCAGGAAAGTGTATGCTGCAAGATGTGCACATTGAAGAACTGAAATGTAAATACAGAATTTTACTGAATGGACTGGAGAATATATAAATGAAGGTGGGGAAAAAAAATGTAATTAAAACAATGTGTTAAAAAAACATACATGAAACCTTTGAGTCTGGTCTTGTGCAATTTATTCTTGAAGCCTAGTTTTGGTTTGAGGTTGTTGGGGGTTTTTTTGATCAAATATTCCTAAGCTTTTTAGTTGTACTAGGCTCTCTCTGATACAACCAGATGCCTGATTTAGTGTTTAAACACGTCTTCTATATCTGATACAATTGTGGGTGTTGTCCAAATTATTATAAATGCTTAGAACACTAGATGTCCTTCTATCAATAAATGGAAACAGTTCAGGTTACAGGTAATGGAAAGCTTTGGATGTAAAAATCAGGATTAGCTAGGGTGTGCTGCACTAGCAGCTTCACTTTTTCACCAGGTGAATCGTTGTTAGTCCTTTGATTGCTTGTCAGTATATTGGATGTATAGGATAAATACCTGGGGCACCAATACAGTGTCAGGAGAAGCTTCCACAAGGCTGCTGAATCAGAAAGTCCTAATTCCAATATGCAGCAACTGCCGGTATTGGTCTCTATGGATATCTAGTTTAGAATTTGATTCTAAATGTATTGTTTCTCTTCCCTCAAATTTAATGGGTGGAAAAGAAACTTTGTCATTCCCTTCCCCCTTGTTTTTGGTTTATTAGTATCATAAAGGATGAGTTATTAGGGAAACCGTTCTGAGAGAAACTGAATTCTCCAGACTGTTACTTCTTTATGTTTTTTAAACAGTTATTTCCTTTTCTTAATTTGCACAGGTTGAAATGTAAATCACCCCTTGAGTTGTAATGGGGTAGGAAAAGATTTCCATGTTATTCCCTGAAAACTCAAATAAACAGTAGAGACTATTTGTAAGACATATTTCTGACTTTCTTCTTATCTATTACCATGGTTTACAGTGTATTAGGCTATAGATTATTGCAGCTGTTTACTAAGGCAGATAACACCTTTGACTCTAATAGCACCTGACTCACAGTACATCACATGAATTGGTTTATATTATCTGATGGTTTATATTTATGGAGGAGGTAAAAGAGAAGAGATGTCTAACTCCATGATTTTTCTGTATATATTGTACTACATCCATTTCTTCCTTCATGGTTTCTTGATAGCAAAAACAAATGTCTTCATAAAAATATAAACAAGGTTTCAACATTGAGAAAGAGCTACCTTGTTCAAAACGTGTTTGGAACATCTTACCAGTGTCTCGTTTGACAACAGTTCTGGGCTTGTTTTTAAGAATAGAGCTGACTTTGATTAACAGAGTTTCTTTATTCCCTGTAATTTATTAAGAGGCCAAATAAACTTGGTTCTGTCTGAAATGCTGGCTTAAATGTAGCTGCCTTTAAATAACACCAAATCAATGGAAGATCAATGTTGAATATAGCATTGCCTCTTGAAGAGACTTTGATCAATGGCAAATTTGGTGGGTTTTATCTGATGGAGACTTTGGCTGAGACCAGACAATTACATGGAAATAACTACTTGAAAGGTAATATATTTCCCTTTCCCTTTACTTTGTACTCTGACTACGGTACAAGGGACCTGTGACAAATGCTGTATGGCATATGTTATAAAATACACGTGAAATATATGGTTGCTGATTGTTTCCATAGGCTGCAACATATTTCTTTCCTGGCCCCACATAAACATTTCTCTGTGTCTGTGAGGATGGGAGAAGCTGGGAATTTTAATTTTATCCCTGTCACTAGTTTTCACCATATCTTTTGACTAGGGGATCTCTGTCAGCTATTAAATTGCCTTGTGGGCCCCAAATGTCAGGATATAAAACCCTCAATCTGTAATTTTTAAAAAAAAAAAAAAACTATATTCATAGATAGCTGAATATGCTTTATAAGCTACATTTTCAGCAAAACCAGTTCCATCCCAGGGTATTTACAGATATATTGATCTCTCTCTAAGCTCATGCATCTACAGAGCCACTGCAAGGGGCTTTCAGGTGAAGGAAGAGAGGTGCTGCAAGACTGCAAGACATCAAGGCTTCATTCTGCCAGAAAACTTCTTCCTCCCTGGAGATGCTCCCTCCTAAGGTTCATGGAAAGACAAGAATCCAGTCTACAATCACTGCAAGAAACCATACAAGGAGATCTCACTTGGTAAATATAAAGTGGGGTTTATTTTGGAAACCATGGCTTTTTCTTGCTTTTTTTTTTTTTTTTTTTTTTTTTTTTTTATGAACGGTATCCCCTGTCCTCCTAATCCTTTTCCTAGCTGCATTTAAGAGACAACTACTTAAAAAACTACTTAAAATTTATGGCAGAAAGCTTATAAATACTTCATCTGTAGTTACCCAGACAGCAAATTGGCCAGGACGCAGCACGAGCCTCTTATAGGACCTCAGAGGGGTAAATCCTGCTTATCCCACTTTCATATCACACTAGTGATATCATGACTAAAGAGAAGTGAGGGCACTTTTGCTCACTACACAGAGAATCGTCTACTAACCAGATTTTATACTACAGCTTTGCAGGTTTTTATACATCGTATGCAGCACCACTGTGGTGAGGTCTTCAGCTTACTGCCAGTAGAAATCTCAGAGCTCCTGTAACACTGGTGAGTTCCCTTGCTGGAAATATCCTATGTTGTTATTTATCTGTGAGCTAACTTCTAGACATTTAGTATCACCTTATAATTTCAGACCTTTTTGCACATCCATTGATCATTTTAACCCTTCTGAAATGAGGAAGCCTGCATTATCCATTTAAAGTTTTCAGAAATTAACTTTGGAAGTGAGTAGCCCTTGTATCTGTATCTGTACCTGCATTCTTACAGTGCTATAGTATTAGATCATTATGATCTAAACATTTATCTTAAGTTCCATGTACCCACTTTTAGACATTTTAAGGGGGCTTCCTACGTTCTCCATAGAAGTAAAGCTAAGAAATGATCTGGATAATCACAGAAAAGTCCCAAAAGCAGAAGTGTGGAAGCTGGTACACTTTCTGGTTTAATTGACAGCAGAAAATGTTGAGGTTCTTTGACAGGCTTCATCCTTCAAGTCTTACTCAGCTCAAAAGCCAACACAGACTTCTTTGCTTACAAACATACAGGGTGTGCAGTTAACCCTTGGAGCCTGCAAGGTATTGCACTGTCCTAAAACGCTCCATTGTCCTGTATGACAATCTGTTATATCCTGGTGCAATTGCTGGCTGGCAAGTAATTTTACTCTAGAAGACTTTTCCTCCCAGTAAGCACTGTCATGGTAATGTTCAACCACAGCAACGTAGTAGTTAGGGGAAATTGAAAGGAATCGGCACTTCCCAAGGGTGACTCAACCCATCCGGAGACAGGCACACAAGGTGAGATAAATCACTTTTGGAGGTACTTTCATCTCTTTGCCAATTAGAAATTAGACTACACACCAGAATTTTATGTGCATAAAGCTTGTTGGGATAAATCTTACTCTAAACACTTTACTTTTGTGACAGGCAATTCTAGTAACAATAACTATCAGGTTGCCCGAGATAGAGATACATTGGAAACCAGGTATCATTGCTCAGAGTATTATGTGGAAAGGAAGAGAGGAACATGGTCAGATTTAACTCTACATAACTTACACAGGGAAGTGTGTGAAGGACCTTCAAAGTCTTGTAGGGAAGATTCAGGAACAAAGACACAGCCTGAATCTCCAGGATGTGTCCAGGCAAAGTGTAACACAACTGATCAACAAAGACATGTAGCTGGTCATGGGTGTTTAGAGTAAATCCCCAAATGTGAGCATCCCACCTATCAGAATAGCCTAGTTGGGACCCAGCAGAGGGCATTATCTGTGGGTGTAATTCTACTCATGCATAAGGAGCTTTTGAAAAATATGTTTTTACTATCGCTTTCAGACATTGTAGGTCATGAAAAATAAGGAGGCATGTCAACTGAAAAATCAGACTGTAACAAAAATTAAAAAATTGCGTACTGCATGCTTTGTGATAAAATACCAGACAATACCAATAGGGAGTAAGTGCTAACCTCTGCCTGGTCCTAGTTTTACCCATACAGTATTTGGAAGTCAATCCACGTATGTGGGACCAGTAACAGCAATATTTCATATCCTGGGACAATTTTCAGGCAGTGTTTTCCATTTTCAATATTGTTTGAAATTTCCAGAACGACCTACTAGATGGTAAATGTTAAAAAAAAATACCGCATCCCCCAGCTCCCTCTGGCATTTCTTTTCACCCCACACTTGGTGCTGAAAGACTATTCAGTACAGGTTAAGAAAGGAATTTAATTTTAAATTAAACCACCCAATTCCTTTTGCTTTATTTATTTGCTCTTGTCATTTGTTCAGACTAAAGCTGGAGATGTTTGATGTATGTTATTTGTTTGGTCCTTTTGAATGAAATAGAGAAATGTTTAAAATAAACAGGAATAATATTTCTAGGTGCACGCTGCCATTTAAACCATGTTTGAATATTGTCTTAAACTCCTATCCATTTTTCCAATGCAATTAATGTTTTTCTCCCTAGGTTTCATACCTGCTGTCTTTAAATCTGCTGTCACCTAGTCATTAGTTATTCCCCTTCCCCATCAATTTGGCTCCTGATTCCAGGCCTTTTGCCAATCTTCTGGGGTTTTTTTGCATCCTCCTGTGTAATTCATTGTTTCAGATCAGTGAATTGTTTATTGCCTGCTATGCAAATAATAATTAACATTGCAAGAAGATGCTTCCCTAAACCGACTTAGGCCAACACCAGAAGAAACAGTTGTGATGCAGCGGTACTGACACCTGTGTCCAAAATGAGATGTCTACTTCTCCAGCAGCCTTAGCTCATTTTACAGCTGAGGACAGAAATAGGCATCTCCAAGAGCAACTTCTCTTTCCTGATTCCTGTGGTAAAAGGAACCAAACATGATAAGAGCAATCTAAATTCCAAAGGCAGATGAAAAATTTAACCAAACTGAGAGCCACAGACTAGATTATGGAGTGGATCATGCTGTCCCAAAAGTCGAATTGGACACAAGTTCTTGGGATAAAAAGTGGAAAAAAAATCTCTGCCTCATCTATTGGAGTAGTAGATCACAAATACTGAGATACACAATCTACTTTTTGTTTCTTGTTTTGAAAAATACTTCCCTGAGCCTCAGCTGAAGTGATTAGGCAGATCAAGTGCACTTTTCAAATACTCAAAACTGGCCTACTTGCAAAGAGGTGGAGTAGGTGACTACTTTTAACCTTTCTGATGGACCTATCATTAATCTTCTACAGGGAAATAGACACAGAGGCTGAAAGAGTCATGAAACAAAACAGAATTAAACGTTACCACCACACCAATGAATTTCCTTATTTTATGTTAAAATGCTTACATATATATTTATATTCACACATGCGTATAGCCAGAACATAGATGGTTACATATAATTCTGCTTCAGTTTGAAATTCAGGTTCTGTGTTTAATTATTTATGTTAGTTGGCTCTGATAATCTACTTTAGTAGCAATTTAACTAAGATGGCGATCTTATATTTAAGAAGTCTTGAAATCTCTTGTAGGTCCTCACTTTTTTTCTTCCTTTTCTTTAACTTTGCTCTTGTCCGCAGATGATATTGCCTATTGGCCAAATGGAATATTGCTGCCTTTGGTTTCCTTAAGAGGGATTTCTTTCCCAAAGCTGAGTGCCTATCTAATTGTTAGTCATCTTTGAAGATGATTATGACTTTGACACTTTGAATCAAGGTCAGAACACAACGCTGGTTTCCAACTCAAGAGCAAATGATGAATATGTCTCAGGAAAGTAAGGATTAGTCTCAAATTACTATTGCATACAATGAACTCTGCTTCCAGACAACATCATAAGTTCACACGAGGAGTGGGAGAGATGTATCTGACAAACACACACATTTAACTGTCTTGGTTATAAGACTGCCTTTCCTTTTTTTAATTAGTATTAACCCTCCATCTTTGCAGATGGTCAGGGTGCACTGTGGTAACAGTAGGTAGATTCATGCTTTTTGTCCTTTCCCATAATGATGATTGTAATTCATAATGCCTTAGCATTTGATTTACAGGGACCATACAAGCCTGACAGAGTATTGACTGTGTTGTAACAGTTATGCTGCCAAGGTGCTCACATTTGCTCAGATGCCAACACTGTCATTGGCAATATTATTTATGGATTAAACTTTTTCCAGTTTTCAGTTTTCTAGTCCTTCTCATCTCTCCTCCAAGCAAAAGGAAAAAGTAATTAATACTTTTGGTGAATAATTATGACATCTGTAAATTTTTCAGCAGTAATATTGTTGGAAATTACTTATGCTACCAAAAGAACTTATCTCAAGATACTGAAGACTATATACACTATATACACTGTGACACTAATTAAATTTTGCTTTGGAAGTCCATGCATAAAATGCATTGGTTTAAATACTGGATTTAATAGGCTATCTCCATGAAGTATAGGTTCTTTAGCTTTTCCATACTAGTGACTGGTGTGCTTCACTGTCAGTTAGAAGGTAAATACATAAGCGATGATGTGACCAGTTTAGGATAATACAGTGAGTTTATTATCACACTTTTGAGGATGTGTGCTTTGAGGGTAGGACGAAAAAGCCACTTTTGTTTCATCTGAAGCAGTGGGGATGCAAAAAGTATAGAATATAAAGCTCTTAGACGCTGATAAGAAATCAGACTAAGACATGAGCATTAAAAGTATGAAGGGGTGGGCAGGAGGGAGAAGTGGGATTAATTTCACTATTCTGAAATAGATGCAAAGCAGTCAAAACCTCTTCTCACGCTTAGGTGTATCTCTCACTAAGTTACCAGGATTTTGGCCTAAGCACTGCGTGCTTTTGCATTAACCGCTGACAGTTCATCATATAGTCAGGTAACAAAGACAAATCACTGTCTTCCTGTCAGTTATACTGGGAAAAAAGGATTAAAAGCTGTAGTTTAAATGATAAGATTGAAATAGTCTTGAAAATGCAAACATTTGCTGGCAGAAAGACAGATACAAAGCAAACAGTACATGATCTAAGGCTGATTATAGAGGTGTTACAGCATGTAGTGGAAGTCAAGGGCTCTGTTATGCTCTTTGTAATGCCTCAATAATTTCTGTTTTGTTTTTCATTGTAATAGACTTATTTAATACTGTATCAGTTGCTGCCCTGTATCAGTAGCTTCAATAACACAAAGCTTTAGGCAAACCTTTTCTTCAGCTTTAATTCACAGTTGTCTGAACATATTTGTCTTGGAAATATGGTTTTGAAAGACACTAAAACCCAAACAGGAGACTAAAACTCCATGTTTAATTTTCACCTTCCTTACAATTTCAGTGTTCAACATTTTTTGACTGTTATTTTGAGTGCTGGGAAAAGCGCAAACTGACCCAAAGCAAATTCTCATGCGCCACTGAATATACAAAAGATACAGTGCATTTGGTTTAAATTCACATAGAAATATGAAATTATCATTAATTTGATAGGAAAACAATATTTCCCTCCTGTTTCTTGCACTGTCATTGTAAAAAAAAACTCCTTGTAGAATGCCATTAGTCAGCAAACAAAGTCCTGTGTTAAAAATATATATATATATATATGGAAGAGGAAAGAATATACAACAGCATCAGCCTGAAAGCAAAATAAAAGACACTGAATCAACTTCAAAAGTCTGTCTGAGTTAGCACATATAATTTTAAAACTTCCCTTTAGAAAGACTAAAGTATATATCTTGGGAATATCCAAAATTTGAACATTATTCTAACAATCTTATTTGGTCAAAATTACCTTTGAAATGGAGCAAAGAGACAGAGAGTAGAAGATTTACAGGGACCAACCTTGAAAAAAATGAATGAACTGCATAAGAATTGATTTAAAGTATCCAAACTCATATTTTACAGTATTATCTCGTCAGAGGACACCAACAGCAGTTACAGCAGCGAAAGCACAAGAACTCAAGGGAAGAACTGGGGTAATTGATCCTGTCTACTAGCATCCTGATCACTAGCAATGATTAGCTTAAGGCTCCCTTGAACAAATCTAATAGGTTTTCAAAGAGCAACTATTAACAACTATATGTTTAGATAGATGTGGAAATTTTGTTCCATTGGAGATACTTTATACCTTCAACATTTTTCTAAACCACAACAAAGGAAGAAAAGGTTTTAAAACTTAGCTCAGTACTTCCATTTATGACTTTGCAGCCCAGGAAAACACAAGTATTATACTTAAGTAAAAAAAAATAACTCCTTTCCAACAATAATCCGGGAAGAATTAGACTCAGTGGATGTTGAAAACAATTCTTAGTCTGCATAAGGAGGCTGTATCAGTATACCAGCTAAACTCCGTGCATGTGCTTGTTTGTTGTGTTTTTTTAGCAAGAACTTTAAGAAGAGCTGAAGAGGCATGCTAGTGCATACAAATCTGCAAAACAGTTTAAAGGGTAAAGTGCCTAAAGAGATAAGGGCATGAACTGAAGCAGAAGAAAGGTCAGGCTCCTAAAGAGTTTAGCAAAGTCTATGTATAGAGGGTAACTAGTGTCTTAAATGGGACTCTGACAAAGACATTGCTGAAACCTGCACGTCAACATCCCCACACTCTTTTTTATGAACAGGGGATTAAACACGCCCTGTGGGAAGGAAAAGTGGGGATGAAGGTCCAGAGGAAGCTACAGTGACAGGTGCTTTAAAGGCAGATTCAGGAAATAAAGAAGTCTAAGCACCAATATCGTGCCTTAGTTAGTAATGCTATTTTCTAGTAAGGACAACACCGCCTAGAAATCCAAACTCCAGTTTACCTGCAGGAGTATATTCTCTTGAAGACAAACAACACTTTACACTTCCGTACACCTTTGTGTATTTATAAGTGAGGTTATACATGTGTAAATAACCATTACCCCACTAGAAAAGTAGAATAATCAATCACCAATCAAGATAAGGAGCATCACGTTCACATTATGAAAGCAAAATACCCTCTTGCTCATTAGATTACATACCTGTGACAACACACTGGTCGATCTTTCAGTGTGACAGTTTCCAGTCTGCCTAGAACAAAGAATGCAACCACTGAAACACAGTGCAGAGCATTGAAAACCTTTGTTTTGGGGAAAAAAACCCCACAAATTGACCAGGAAAAAAGCCAGCAATGGAACAGAGATCCTAACAGTGCCATTCCCTCCTCCACCTCTAAGTCCTGTGCTTTTGATATTCACACACAGAGAAGTGGCCACAAACAGTTTGTGCAGTGCTTGCCTTAAAGAATTGGTACTGGCACTCACTGCTGTGGAAATGTGGTCAGAGCCCTGAATTTAAATGTAATAAATGAAATTAACCTACATCAAAATCAGGCATGTTTGCAGGTCACAGCTGGCCAGATTTGCTCGCCCCAAAATTCCTAGTCCTAATGAATATACATGGAAATTATTTCCTACAGAATAACTACCCTGTAGAGGAGAGAAGCACAGGCTTGCTGCAGCTTTCCTCAGGGTATGTGAATATTCAGTGAAATCCTCCTACTTCATTAAAACCCAGGAAACACAGGACAGGAAGATTCAGTGAGCCTAATGCAGTGTTATCTCATGCACCTCTTCAAAAATTATGTCTCTGCTAAAAGGTTGGTGGTTGTTATACTTCCTTTTTAGTCTTTCTGGTCTGATGCTAAGCAGAGCAATAACAAGAATTTTAAGGCAAGAGACGCTTTTATGCTGCAAAACCTCGTTGCTACAGACTATATAATAGGTCTTTCTAAATGTATTGATTTTGACCTACCAAACTATTGAGCAAATTGCACCACTAGTGTCTCTGAGCTGTGCCAGACCCCAGCAAGGTCTTGCCCTGTAAGGGCAGAGGCATTTTGTCCCCATCCTCACATTAAGGACCCCAGCCGAGAGGCAAGGCACATAGTCAGAGCTGCCATCTGTCCACCTTCCCTATGGACTCACACGAGGTGGCCTTCCACTCAGCACATCCCCTTTCTGGATTGCTCCCTCTGGGGAAGCTGATCCATCACCATTCACACCACAGGAATCCTATGGATGGGATTTGTCTTATTTCACTTGAGGTATCTAAAGGTCAGACACCTAAATCTGAGCTGGTCTTCTTCGGCTCTTTTTTGCCAATGGAGAGAACTAGGTTAGAGGGTTTAGTCTCAGGAGATGCTTATCTCATAATGGTGTGAATCGTCCTTCAAATTACAGCTTTTCTATGACAAGAGATCAAGTTTATGTTGTATTGCCTTATAGCTAATCCTCATTCTAAGGTACCTAATCAAGTCTCAGGCATGACCTGTGACCATGGTATGACTACAATTCTATGCTTTATTCAAAGCAGATCCTTGCCGTTTCTCCTCACAAAGTTTCTGGCATTTTTAACTCTAGTTTGAGTCTGAGCTGGAGAAATAGTCACTATTTATGCTTCAAATGGTATTTTCTAGGACTTATCTATAGTAAAATCTTTGTAAACCTTTCAGAATTTGGTATTTCCACATAAACTTCACATACAAAAAAATTATATGATGTTCTAGACACAGAAAATAATTAATTTTAAAATAAAAAATAGAACTGATCAATGAAATGTATCATATTTTCGTCTGGTTTACTTTCCTGGGCAGTGTTTCAATACAAATATTTTCTCCATGATGTGTTGACTGGAATGAAAGAGGTTAAAAAAAACAAAGCAAGGCAAAATCTCACAGTACTAAATTCTAATGAATGCAAAGACCTTGAAAACATCAGTGGCTCTGCAAGCCAAATGCTGATCCCTTTGATAGAATATGCAGGAATAAAATGGTTAGCAGTTGAAAAGCTGTGGCACAATAATAATTACTTTGCACCTGTAATTCTATTTCTCATTTCCCTATTTACTGTCTGATGTTTTTGTTTATCACAGAGTCATATTCAAGTCTCTTCATTTGTAGTCTGTTTCTGGAAAATAACTTATGCTGAATGCTGAAAGACACAAAAGACCATGATGATAAATTAAACAATATTTCTTTCTGTCTCTACTTCTTCTTTTTTTCTAAGCAGGAAAGGTTCTGGTCCTCTCATTTTTTCCATCTTGTCTTTGGTTTATTTATTTTTTTATTTTTTAATTTGATAATTAATTCCTGTGCTTAATCTCAGGGTTTGTTCCCATCTCATTTATATAAAATCTCAACCAATTTTGGCAATAATTGACATTATTATTTTACCATCACCATTGTTCTTAGGGCTCAATTATATTCTGTAAGTTAATGATCTTGTATGGGATTTATCCAAATGGAAACAAAACCAATCTCTGCTCTGCATGGCAGGAGCGTGTTTGCTCCACACAAGTCACAGAAAATAAGATATTCTGAAGGCAAAGGGAGATCTGTTTATTTTTATTGAGGACTAAATTTTGACTGAACCACTAAACTTGGAAGAATGAAAAATTATAATTTTTAAGAACTGAAGAGGAAAAGGGAAAAAAATTATTTCTCCAGCGTAAGAGTAGATTCGGTTTTCTATGCAGAGATGGAAGTCTGGTGTAAATGAAGGCACCAGAGCTTGCTGTCCTTAACGCTTGTGATCTTTGCTGGCCTTCATAGCTCACACTCAAAAGTTAGCAGTGTTTTCATGACATGCACAGGAGTTCTATAGGTGACCCTGATCAGGACCTGAGGACATGTCTTCATTGGAGACAAAAGTTGTAGCCAGCAGGACAAGGCAATTTTTAGGTATTTTAGCCAGGAAACATCCCATGTGCTGCTGACACAGCCCTCGAGGGGGAGGAAGGAGACACAGGGTCAGCTCAGGATGGGTGGCTTCTTGCAGAGCAAGGAAGCAGCCTTTGAAGGTGAACCTCCTTGCAGCAGAGCAACACCACACTGATTTTTCATTTTCTTCATGTCATACTGAGAGGAGATCCACAGTGTCAACTAGTGACCACTTGACAATTGTTTATTATATAATAATGTTCCCATGCCTTCAACATAGTGTGTCAGCTGACCAGGGAGGAAAGCTTGAAGGGAGAAGAGGTCCCACAGCACAAGACAGAAATATCAATATTTATAAGCAGACTTTGACTGAAAACTGTAGTGGTATCTAAAGCCCTGAGTATCGCACACTGAGTAAAGACATCTACAGAAGCAAATTGCAGTCAACACCAGTAATAAGAGTTTCAGGATGTGTCTTGAATGAAGGATGACATGTTGCTTTCATGAAGAAGAAAGAAGAAAAAAATTTTAACCTTCTCCTCATCATACATATCTTCCCTTCCTATTAAACATACGTAGTATATTTATATATGTTGAAAGCTAATTTGTCATCTCCAGATTCTTGAAAAATTTCTTACATGAAAAGCACTGTTTTTGCAAACTCCAGGTGTACTCTTTTTGCTTTCAATACTTCAGGCAAAGTTTACACTCTGTTCTCTATATGCTTTCCTCCATTTACCCCTGTTCTTCAGCAAACTCCTTCAGTATAATCTGTTTGTCATTTTTATGGCTCGCTCCCTCTTCTACCAAAATATAATGTTGATAGATCAGCACCACCAAATCTTTTTAGAGTCATCAGTGTCACTTCTGAGGTGGCTGCAAGAGTTATTACAAAGTCTTGGTAACTGTTGGGCTCCCATCTGACTATTCAGCTGATGGCTGAAAGAATTAAATTTTAGTTTCGTGTATGACTAAACTCATTACTAAGCTGTATCACCCAGTAAGACATTATGGGCTACACAGCAATTTGCAGGAAGAAATAAAGGCTTAATGGTTGGTAACAGATGCACACATTCAAGGAAGCAAAAAGAAAAAAACATAAAGGACCAAAGGAGGAAGGGGGCTTATACGAAAGGGTAACAAGGAGAAAGAGCACAGGAGCTAGAGGATAAAGGAAAACTAACCAGAAGTACAGTAAAGAATAAAGAATTTCTAAGCAATACAGCAGCCAACATAAACAGTGAGAAAGCGCTATTCCTATATATACAAGCTGGGTAGATCGACCACCAGTTATGCTCATAGGCCACCCTGAGCTGGTGAAGGTCATTAGCATTAAGTCAAGGCTCTTCCTTCCAGGAGAATCACTAATAGTCTTGTAACATCTAAGCATGGCACCACTGAAGCATTGGTTTATTTCATCTTCAAAAAGTAATATTTATATTTTTCAGAAATATCTGAGTCTTTAGAAATTTGCTAAACTCTTACATCTTGCCTTTGTACACCTGGGTGTTGAAGTCAATAAACACAGAACAAAGTTAAGTAATTTGTGCTTACCTGTTGTAAATAAGGGAAGAATTGCTATAGTAACAGCAGAAGACACTCAGTCACTGTGACAAAAATGTAACAACCTGATAGAAAAGGCTAGTGAGGAAGTGCAATTTCAGCTGAATTTCATTAAACTCAGCCTCTTCCCCTGGAAGGAAAACAAAAAAAATAAAATAAAATAAAAATAGGCAATTGACTAAAGGCAAGGCTAATCTTGCCCTAATCTGGAAGTGAAATTCATCCAAAAGAGGTGAAAAAGGCTATAAAATCGACAAGGAGAGGAGCCTGGACAAACAGAAATGGCATTGGTTTATGCTGTTGTGGGTCTACCTGGCTCCTTCACTGTGAAGGTAGGCTCTCTGGTTTCACTGGGCTGATCCCTTTGATGACTGCAATGTATTTTGTATTATTTTTTTTGGGTTGAGTCCTAGGGCTAAACTATCAATTTTCCATAATTCCTCCTTTCCTTCTCCTTTCTGCCTGAAGGGCTAGGGTTTGTAGCAGAACTTCAGCCACCAAGGACACCAGATGTGGTCAGAAATGAGCTGGCAATTCAGGAAAGGGCCAGTAGGACCTCAAGTGGAGCCTGTAATCATTAACAGTAGCGTTGCTTAGGTGAAGATGCCCAGATACCCTTCAGAGAAGGAGTAGTTTGATGTGCACCATGTAGCACCTGGTAGCCACATTGAGTCTTGGCCACAGTGGTCACCTTGGACACACCTTTGAAGTCATTCCTCTGGTGATGCCTTGGAAGTGCCCCTGAAACTCACATTGATTTGCAAACATGCATGAATACAGGCTTAGGTGTGTGAGTTCAAATACTACAGTTTAACACTTTGGGCGTAAACAGCTTTGGGGGAGGGTTATACACAAATGCTTTCAGAAGTGTTTTGTTATTTCTGGCTATAAAACACTTAGAAGAAATAAAGTCTTTCCATTAAGAATGCATTTTATCTGACCGCTGTTGAAATACAGGAAAAGAAATAAAACTCCAAATCACCCTGTTGCAATTACTTAGGCAATGTGCTTTAAAGCTCAATCCAAGAGTGGCCTGCTCCTACAGCTCCTGGAAGTGGAAGGTTGTCACCTGGATTTATGAACCTGCCTATTACAAAACATTTATGGGCAACTATAACTGCTGCCCCCTAAAGCAAGTGAAAACTGATATTTAGCTCAAGTAGTCCATCCCCTCCTCTCTGTTGAAATACAAACATTGCTTTGTTGCTCCAGGCCATGAAAGAATAGAAACACATGACATGAAAAGTTCCTATACACTACTTTTTTATCTTCTTTCTTTGTCTTTTTCTTACTCTCTTCCCAGGAGAACTTATGTTTCAGTCATGCTCCGTGTCATTTTTCACATCTGAGTAGCTTTAGCCTAGTTACAAGAAATGTTCTTTCTGGCTATAAAAATGAGTAATATTTTAAGAATTATTCTTTTTTTTCCTTGTGGGGGCAAAAATAGAATCCAACTCCTTGCTGTCACTAGGGACAGGAGGTCAGGTGTAATTTGTAGATTTTAGATTTCTAGCCAAATGAATGTGTTTTTTTCCAAGAAGGTGTCACTTCAGAGTGAAAAATTAGAAGAAAGCAGTAGCTGTATTGGAAGGCACAAAACCACAAATTATTTTTTTTTTGGGGGGGGGGGAATCCTTTCTATTTAGATGGAGTTTGCTTATGTCTTGGCAACTTGATAAAAAACACACGAACTATTAATTGAGGAGGGGAGGAATTCAAATTCAGACAATGAAATAACATCATATTTTAAAATATAAGCAACCATGCTACTAGAGGGTGAGGTAACAGCAATCCTACAGTACTTGTTAAAATTAGAATGAACACTTATTCATGTTAGTAGACTTACACATAAGTCTTTGATTGAAAATCCTTGGAAATATGAGGATTTACTATTCAGTCACATTGCAACAGTATGTAAACTTCTCTGTTCCTTGTTCTCGTGTGCTGGGAAAGCATTGTTAGCCCCGTGTAATAAATGAGGCTCTCTCTTGCAGTGAGGCATAAGCACCATAAGAGGACTCAAGCTTGGGCTTTCCTAGTAGAGTTAATTAGAGGTTATTTGCTTATAATAATGTATTTCGTTTGGTTTACTAGTACCATTTAATTAATTGTTACTACGAGCAAAAACTCAAAGGACCATTTTTTTCCAGATTTGGGGGAAAAAAACCCAAACCCCAACCTGACTCTCATTAGTAATGAGAAAAATCTGAACTGTAGATTATGCACTTATTTTCTTCTCCATTTTGAAACAGTACTTATTTTGACGTGTCCCAATGTCTAATGTTATAAAATATTTTTGAAAAGGTGAGAACCATTGAAACCAGGACACCCTGAAAATTATTAGGAGTACTAACAATTATTCAGAAGAAAAGTGGAAAAAGCACCATCAAAGCAAAGGCTTCCTTTTTCACCGGTTCTTTTCCCTGTTCTTTTGAAGTCCCAAACCGTTGTCTTTATCAGACAACAACAGAATAATTTTCTGAAATCATAACCTATGTCTCTACAATTATGGGAAAACCCTATTTAATTAGGGCTATGTATAATACTTCAGTTTCTGACTTTGGTATATCTTTTCATTCACTTCAGGTCAAAAGAAACATGTTTTCAGAGGATCATTTATGGATAAGAAAACATTTGTGTTAAGCTGTTTTAGCTTTGTAATACTGTCAGTCACATAAGGGAAAACAAGGTAGTTAAGCAGATGACAGAACTCCTCACTCGATTCCTTTGGCAATATATGAGGATTGTTGGACTTTGTCTGGAAATGATTCAGAAAGCTTTAGATCTGGAAGCATCCCTCTCCAGCATCAACTGTAAAGAGCCCTTTGGGTGACTGAAGCAGCAAGATGAAAGTTAAGGAAGATCAATCAAGATTGAGCCAATATTGATTCCAAATTGGTTCCTGTTTTGTCTTCTGCAAAATGGAAAGCAAGGAGTGCTTGCACAGCTTCTGCTGCTTAGAGGCTGGCTTCTGGAGTTCAGATTGGCACCTTGTGTGTTTGCTTTCCCCGCGCAAGAATCTTTCTATTTCATTTTAATGAGTGCAAAGGAAATTCAAGGCTTTTGATTGTTGGCTACTCCCTTTGTACTGGTGAGCCCTCGTATATATGAGGAAATTCATTATTGCTAAAAGGATTGCTGTTGTAAGCACTCAGTTGCCATAATGAGCGCTGACCAGCCTCCCCCCCAGTGCTTCCTACAAAAGTTTAAATAGCACTAAATACATATGTTCTGGTAGTTAGTGCAACACAAGGGAGAACATGATGTATTGGCTTATTAGGTGAGATCGGCTGCCCCCAGTGATGTTGGTTGAGTACACTGGAAACAGATACCAGCTTTTGGGGAGAGACCCAGTTAGTGTTCTGGGTTGCAGTTCAAATGGAAAATAATATAAAATCAGGACCAGCCACAAGCATGTGCACCCAGCTGTCCAGCGAGGCAGAATACTGTCATTTCAACCTGGCTGTAAATGTCACCTCTTATGGGTAAGGTACAATGTGAGGGAAAGTCCTCTTGAAGTACCTGCGTGCAGCAGCGTGCTTGTAAAGCACAACTGCCTTGTTCAAAGAGTGTATTTGGTTGTGGGCAGACTCAAACGTGAGGAAAATACTGATCCAAAACACCTTCTCTATTTCAGGTAACAAGGAGATAGATGGTTATTTTAATTTTCATTGCCCTCTGCTCCACCCCCCTGCCCCATCCCTTTAGCTTAACCTGGCCAGTGTCTAAATTTCTCTCTGCCTTCAATTATTGACACAGAAAGGCTGTGTCACATTAGGAAGCTGGCTTGTCTTTAACCCACAGCTACAAAGAAGATGATACAAGTCCTGGAAAGGAAAGCGTACAGGAACAATAGCTTCAACAGGCATGGAGATGCCTTCTCGGTGACATTGTAAGCAAGAGTGACAAGATCTGTAGCTTAATAGTACCTGAAAAAGAAGAAATAGGGTGTTGTAGCAACAGTGTTAAACACAACCACTTGGTTACACTTCCAACTGGAAAGAATTGCTCTTCTGTTCTTGTTTTTAGATCTGACAATAACGACTGTCACTACTATGCAGTGTCCCATTTTCTTTTAATAACTGCAAAAACATAATGAGATTTATTTTAAAGCATTAATAAATTCTTAAGAAAATGAGAACACAATTAACCTGAGGTGGTTAATCTCTTGTACATCTTAATTTAGTATATTTTGCTTTCTCAGAGTGAGCTTGACCCTTGCATAATAGCTAGTGATTGCAAGGCTTGTGATGAAGAGATAGAGAGATCCTTTCAGAGGGCGATAAGTGAATCCTGGAGAGCTGAAGGATTTGTAAAATGGTTTCAACACTGAACCTTTCACTTAGTCCTTCATAAAAGCCAACTCCTGTTTATAAAAAAAAAAAATAAATAATAATCTCACAAACAAATGAGAACCCACCCCCTAAAAATCCAATGCATTTTTAGAAAGAAATAAATAGAAGCACAACCTGTCTTGTATTCTCATTCACAGCTTCTTTATTCTGCCTTAATATAAATGACAATCAGGTCTTTGGTATTTATCTTCCATCCAGCTCATGCTGTGTCTTTTCCTTTTTTTTTTTCTTTTTCTTCCTCTGCCCCCCCCCCCCCCCCCTTAACCTTGTTTTTAATGGATTTCTTTACCCTTTTGTGCATTGGTGGAAATAAATCAGGAATTAATTTGGACCTGGTCTTCTTCTGTATAGATGATGATTTGTATCATGCAAACTGAGCAAAATCACATGGAGAAATAGGAGATGCCAGTCAGGAATATAAATAGGAATTTTCTCAAGAAGGTGACTGGACTAAGGCTATAATTTTCCAAATACTGTGCTTGTCCTGAAACAGAACAAGTATAATCAGATCATGAAACATAGTATCTTTTATAATATCTTTTTAATGGCTTTTTGTTTGTATGTTTTGAGATGTGCACTGCTATAAACCTCTTTGAGAAAGGAAATAATAAAGCGTATTAGAAATGTATTTCTGCAGGTGCTTCCTGCAAGATATGTCCAGACTAAATATTTTTACAAAACCATCTGATTAACTAATAATTTAGTAATGTTAGTGAAAATTAACAGGATAGCAACCTCAAAGTGTATATGCCTTTTTAAAAGGGTGTTTAAACATGTCCTTATCCCTGTCACAAGTATATAAATGTCAGGGCCAAATGTATGAGGAAAGATCTAACTATTGGGTCTTCTCTCCAGTCTGGCCCATAGCCCTCCAGCTTCCCTCTTTTGTTGCATTGTGCCTGGAATTCAAATAATTCCATCCTCTGAAAATATTTCTGTTGATGTAGCTTGAATGTTTACTGTAATGGTAGTGTAGAACAGAACTTCAGCATGCAAATCCTCCTGGAAAAGGGCGGACTTCTTGGAGTAAAATGCATGAGATTAGTATCTCAGACTTTCAGCCTCCTGTGGTGGGGGACCTTCTTACCAGCTTGAACTGGGCTTTTACAGAACTTGGAGAGGCTCAGAGAAACTGGAGTTGCAAGTGCTTAGACATATGCTTGTAGATGTATTTCTGGATTCCTGTCTGGTACAACTAAAACATCCCTGTGTTATCAACATATTCTCATACTAAACCCAAAACACAGCCCTGCACCAGCTACTGCAAAGAAAATTAACTCTGTCCCAGCTGAAACCAGGACAGTGGGCACCTGGCCATCTACTGATGCCCCATGATTCTGTTGAGGGGTGATCCCAGCACCTGCCCATCTTCTGTAAAGCACACTGAAATCCTGTTTCATGTTTTGGACAGATGCTGTCATTGACTGAAAGGGACAGTTCCACCTGAGTGACAGGTGGCAGTGGGGGCCCTGCAGTTGGTCCCCAAGGCTTGGGCTGCCCGTGACTCTGCCATGCACACTGGGAAGAATGACAGGTCCTTAACAAGAACATCTGTAGCAGGCAGCAGTCTAATAAAAGTAATCCTATTTACAGCCTGCCTTGAGATGTTGCTGTGAGTTGAAAAGTTCACCTCTGGCGGTTTCCTTGGCTTGTCACCTTTTCTGCCTTTTCTCTTGGATATAGCTCAAAGGTGCAGGCTTTTATTAAATGGGAAATAGAAATAATAAAGGGGGGAAAAACCCAACAAACAAAAGCATGTTCTTGAATATGGCAGGAGTCCCATCTCTTGGAGTTTAACGGCAGCACATTTTTGTCTCCCTGTCAGAGAGACAAAGCAGTTCTTATAAACATAATCTACGATATCACACATGCTTTGTACGTGGCTGATAATAGTATCTCCTATCCATGGGCATTCAATCCCAACTTAATTAACTTGGCAAGCAGAAGTACTGTGCTGTGGCACAGTCACTGTCTGTAATGCTCACAAACCATCCTACCCAGCTGGGTATCAGGACTCCTTAGCTGCCTACACTTACTTTTGATCTCTGTGACATACAATAAATCCAGTCAGCAACCCCATAGAGCTTGGCTTTATGTCACCACTTTAAGGAAAGGACAGATTGCTTTACTTTTTTTTTTTTTTTGTAAAATTAAAAGCCTTCTCTATTCAGCAGGTGAACTCGAACGAAGACTCATTTTTTTTCTAGTTGATTGAATTTCTTGGACCATCAGAACTTAGGGACTATGAATAACCACTGGAATGACACATTAACATTCATACAGTACTGGACTCAGATTTCAACTATGTAGCTGTAAAAACAGAGAAGAATCTGGTCTGACATGGCTTAGCACTCTAATGTGACTGAGAGAGACATTGGGATTGATTGACTAGATTTTTAATTAAGGAAATGGGCACCCTGAACCTGACCCTTCTGAGGTTTGAATGATTTCCAGGAATCAGCACCTTCTCTGTTCTCTCTCTGTCAATGTTTGTTCATCCTAGTCATATTCTGATCTGCCAAATTTTAAATGGAGACAGAGAAGTGTTAAAATATGACAAAGATCTTACAACATGTCAACTCTCATAAAAATAACATCTTACTGTAACCTTCTAGGCTGTAGCAAATGAAGAAAAGGATTGTGGTAAATTATCAAAACACTTTACTAAGTTACTTGGTTTTCAATAAATTAAAAGTCATTTTGTGACATTTGGGGGGGGGGGGGGGGGGGGGAACAAAAACAAAACACACCAGAAAAATCTTCCTAACTAAAAAAATATTTTCTTCCCCAAATCACTTTAGCAACCAAAATTTGACACTGTTCAGGTAAAGGAGACACCTTCACTTATAATCTCTGCTGCCACATATACATGCAAATTACAAGCAATGTGAATAGTACATTAAGTTTAGGCATTATTTATTTAGAGGGCCACAACATTTTTTTCAACAAGATCAAGAATAATGAAAAAATCTTTAACATGGTTCACTAAAAGGATGTTTGTAGCATTATATATATCAAATTAATTATTCAACAGATACAGTTAAATAGCAGAACTGAGATTAAATTACATTAGGCTCTTTGTGGCATATATGTGTTGAATAGCGATGACTTAAATCTGAAGGCCCTATTCCAGGAGTGAGAAAGAGGAAATATGGGAGAAATCTGAGCAACTACCATGTGGGGGAAGGGAAGAAATTATTTTAAAATCTTCTGTAGGACTTTCTTATGAGACAAATTAAAATCAATACTTCTCATTTTCTGCGGGTAATGATAGCTGTGTATCATAGATTAACTAAAGTTAAAAACCAAGAGACATTTTTCTGTTTAGTCATTTCTGCAGGAAAAATACGTGGCACTTTAAGTGGAAGTGGATGGGTATGTTTAGATTTAGAGTTACTTTTGAGAAGTTAAGCTCTGCTTGGTAAATCTACATGTAAATGTTGGAAGCAGAAGAGGAAAACCCAGCCTGCCTGGGAGATAGAACTCATAAGAATTGCTCTTCAAACTCTTAACACAAGAGTTTTACAAGCTAAAATTTTTAACAGAACTTACCTTTTATGGGTTCAAATTTGACTAGAGGATGCACATGTAACCTTATATTGAATGAAGATCATTAATTCCTGCAAAAAAAATATTATTTGATTGCAAACTTGAATATCACTTCCAACTTTGTAACACCAATGTGATGTGAGTCAGGTATTTGTTAAAGCTGCTGCTGGTGTCACTTTGAGCTGTAAGGTCTTTGAAATATTAATTACAAGGATGAGCTGGGGATGGGAGGAATTTCCCATTGCTGAGTGACCAGAATAGGGAATGTATGTATTAAAAGCAGAAAGAAAAGGTGATTAAAACATTCAATTCAACTCAGGCTATTCTAATTAGAAATGGGTTTGAACCAAACTCTAGACAAAAAGCCAGTTGCTCATCAGTCACTTCAGAATCCATGCGTGAAGAATGCAGTGGACCAAACCTCCCTAGTAGCAAAGGATTTATGTAAATACGTACTTAGCAACTTCTCAGACACAATTATCTTTACTTTGTTACAGCATCTGGCAGCTGAAAGCTAAAGATTAGGGAGTATGTTGGGAGTGCACTGGGGACTTTGTCAGTTATGCATTGCAGCAAAATTGGGGTGAATAGGGAATAACTGTGATTACTCAGGGGTAATAATAATGCAAAAAATATAGCAGATTAAGCTGGTCCTTTATTTTATTTTTTCCTTGCAGAAATTTATTATTTCACAGAAATATACTGACTGAAAATAAATACTTTTTAAAAGTTAGATGAAACCAAATCACTGAGGAAAGGATCATTTTGGTTAGATTTACCTGAAGTTATCCAACTAAGTAGTTGTTTAAGCTCCTTTCAATAGTCAGTGATGAAAAATAAATGTTCCCAAACACACTCCATCCTACCCTAATACAGATGTTTGGGGTCAATAATAACCCCCCACTTAAATCCCTCAGCTAGAAGGCTGTAGAAAGTTTCTTTTCCAGGTAATTTCTAAAGGTTTAGCTCGTAGCCTGAAGAGGTACAAAGACAAGTACTGGCATAAAAATGCTCCTTTCTCTTCAGCCCATCTGAAAACCAGTCTTGCATTCATTTGCTGTACATTTCTCCATAGGCCTGTCTCACATCTGAGCCACCACAGATGTCTCAGCTCACATCTGTGTGGCAGGTATAGGGACAACTGAGCTGGACTGTGTCATGATGAACCTGAAGCTAGAGATTATTTCCAAACACAATGGCAACTTCATCACAGGATTTGCTCTAAGTTGGCTGTATGTAAACTGCTGGGGATATCAAAGTTGTACAGGTACTTCCCTCTCTTCACCTTGGTCTGTCTGTGATAAAGATGTGGTCAAAGGTCTCAGAAATGTTCTTCACACCACAGCTTACTGTGCTGCATTCAGCTAAGAAAGCTCAGTGAACACTGGAGTAAAGCCAAGCAGTCACTGGGAAAGCACTTAATTTGACTGCCATTATCCCATAACAGTGGAGATAACAGTAAGCAAGACAGCTGACTTTCTATAGGAATCTGCATTCCATTTTTTCCTAGTAACAGACAAAGCCAAAATTACTCTCTATTTCTTCCCCACCCCCAATGAACCAATAATTGGCACAGTTTTCTTTGTCTTACAGATTTGCCTTTACAGCCTACGCAAACTTTAGGTGAGAAGAATGAAATGCAACCTTGCTGTACCAAACACAGTTATGATCTAGTCCCTCCATTGCTGCGCTGGAGAAAATTAGTGTCATGGTGATGAAATCCAGCTATATCACAATTTCAAGTGATGCACTAGTAGCCATGGTAACAAGGTATTCCCTTCCAGTAAATGCTTGTAATGGTGCTTTTAAGATTGTACATCAAAGCCAAAGCATAGCATTGAATCACCCTGGAGCAAGTACTGACTTCAAAGCAAAAAGGTCAGAACAATAGGTTATTCATAAACAGAGAATAATTCTTTTCCAATTTACAAGTTTTTCTTTAGGATATGCTCTGAGATAAAAGTGGGAGCAGTATAGTGGATCTTGCACTACAGTTGTGTACTCTGAGGTTACTATAGCGTGTCCTACGCTCTTCTGTCTCCCTGTGTGGCTCCTGCTACTCTCCATGGGCCTGGTGCTCATTGCTGTGCCTTTGAGTTCTATAATAGTCAGTATGATTTAGTCTGAGAAGGAGGCTTACAGAACTTATAGAAAAGGGAGGCAAACAAATATTTTAAAAAAATGGCCTAAGTGTTCTAGTCTGGCTAGGTATTCCGCTAGCCTTATGGTGAAATTTTAACACTAAATTAAAAAGCTACATAGTGAAAAAGCTGTTGAAGGGGAAAATAGTGCTTAGAAATGGCTTTAAAAGAGAAAGGAAATGAAAAGATAGTGATGTCTGAGGAATACTAATGTTTTGCAAGGGATATTAATTTTATGGCTAATTAATTTCCTAAACTCCAAAAAATTGAACTGAAAAAAAATCCTTATTACAGAGGACTTTTTTTTTTACATCATTCATGCAGTAGTGAGGGTTGCTACCTTTCCTGAAAACTGAAGCACCGCATTTTTCCTTTGTGGAGTGATACCTGAAGTTTCATTGCTGGAGTTACTCTGTTTTCTCTGACATTTCTTATGTTTGCTCCCACACTTTTACAGTGCAATATCCTTTCTTGCACAGTGAGTGTAATCACCAGGTCAGGACACTGATGCTTCAAAGGATTTTAATTAACAGTAACTATGGAGAATATAATGAACTCACAACAGGTAGTATTTGGCTGAATATCTGAAATGGCTTACTAAGAGGTCAAAGGATTTTTTTTTGTGATTGAATTCCTTATGTGGCAGATGTTGCAAAGACAGAGATTGTCCTTTAGCTCTGTATGCCTATTTCTGTGTGTGTGTGTGTGTGTGTGTGTGTGTGTGAGAGAGAGAGAGAGAGAGAGAGAGAGAGAGAGAGAGAGAGAGAGAGAGAGAGAAGAAAACCTGCCACAATTCAGGATCAGGGGCATGTGAACAACTGGAGGATTTAATAGTTACTGTTTAAATTCCTGGAACATGAATTTTAAGATCTCTTCCAACATTTGGAAACATTATGTCAACTCTAGAAACCAAATAAACTTGAAAACCCCATATATGTTTACTAACAGAGGCTACTAGACTATTGGGTTACTTATGTTTCTTATCAATTTGCTGTAGGAAGCAATTTTGAACTAGCCAAGTCTTGGTAAAGACTGTGTGCTTTATTTGTCTGGGTCATAGCACTTTTAAGACCAGTGAAGGGATGATGGTAGTTTTGGTGGATGTGGGGAAAAGTTTAAAAATCACACACACAAAAAAAAATTAAGCAATCCAGTAGCAACAATAGACCTGAATGTAAATCTGAAGCTTATGTCTTTAGATGGTGAAAGAACTGAAAATGAAGTTAAAGTGGTGTGTATCTTATTGAGGAATGTGAGGTGGAACTTTCTAACAGGTACATGTCATACAATCTCCAAAGCCAATGCACTCAAAAGAAGTGACACGAGAAACCTGTAGCTCAAAATACAGTGAGGAATATATGCTGAGTATCAGCTACTCGCTGGTCGTGGCAAACAGCTGAGGTCTTTCCCTTTAGCTTCTCAGTGACAATCTTTTCTTATTCAGCTCCACTCTCTAAACTCTCCTTGTCATAGCCCATCTGCTGCATCACATGGGTGCTGGAAGCATAGTTCAGAGTAACTGTTGTGTTCACTGCTGACTAATTCTATCAGGTTTCTGTAAAGTTTTTCTTGCATGTGTGTGTTTTTCTTAACTAGATGAGATGAGAAGACAATTGATTTTTTTTCTAAAGGTTAATACTTCTCACTGCTAAGTCACCTACCTATTTAAACAAAAATAAAAACAATGCATCGTTTGAACTATTTAACCAATCTTTTTCAAGACAATCAAATTATATATTGAGGATACAGACATTTATCTTAGTAAAAGCTTTCATTCAAAGCAAATCATGTGCTATCTGGTACTTCTCAAAATTGTGGTTGTTTTTGACCATATGAAGGCTGGTAGTGGTAGACCAATAATTGTATACTTACACTGCTGTTTGTCTGTTTTTCATTTGAGAAACACAGCTTAATTAGAATTCCAAGTGTAATCCGTTTGTTTCACAGAAAAAGCCGCCAAGCGCAAGATCTGACATTCAAAACAATCAATACTTTTGTAGAACATTTAAACATCTTGGGTAATATCACAGGAACGAAGTAATTTGCATCGTGTAATAAAGCTCTAATTAAAGATGCGACAGGAGTAAGAATTGTGTTTCTTCATTATCCAGTCTGTGCTTTCCTGTTTGGTCCATACGAGGCTATGGATTAAATGTTCAAGTTTATTATAGCTCCCCTGCTCCAATCATGAGTGTGAGAAATGAGAGTTAAGATGTAGATGAAAAATATTCATTCCTTGTCAGGTATAAGAGACACTCAAGGTCAGATGCAGATAAGGAGAAGCAAGGAAATGGAAAGCTTTTGTTTAGTTAGTGGTGACCTATAGTTTTGTTGGTTGTTTTTTTTCCTGTTCTCCAAGAAATATCACGGAATTTCTGTCAAGGGGGTCAGGTATCAGTATAGTTCTTAACTGTTTAAAAAGATCTGATGAACCCATAATATCTGGATCTAAAAGTTTCTCCAGCTTCTGAGGTGAATTCTAAAGGCAAAACAGTGAAAGCTCATTTGGATGCCAAGATACCTCACTCAAGGTATAAACCTGTATCTCCCAAAGAAGCAATTAATGAATTACACTATAATTCAATACAGACTTTAAAAGGTGACAGAGACTTACAAAAAAATCATCCTGTCCATCTTCCTGCCTTAACAAGGATGTTTGCCAAACTTCTTAAAGACTTCCAGTGCAGGAATCTTATTCAGTAACCTCTATGGAGCTCCAGTGATTCCTTTCTTGTTAAAATTACTTTCCTTATGCTTCCTTTATGTGGCTGAAACCTTATTTCTTAGCTGTTCTTCCTTGGACATAGTGCACATTGTTCCCTCTCTCACTACTGCTTTTTTTAATATATTTGAAGCCAATTACCCTGTTCTTACCAAACACTTTCTGGAAATTGGTGCTCAGTCTTGGGTTCATACCCTTTGGGAATCTTACTGAAATCTGCATGTTCGAGGTTTAGTTGTGAAGTGAAGGTGGGTAAGCCCATCCACAAAAGTTTTGAATTTTAAGTGGAATGACTCCAGCGAAGCTGGATAAAGCCAGGCTTAAGTATCTTGTTTTAGAAGGCTTTAGAGCCTTTGTTCCATGTGGCAATAAAATTCTGAAGAGACAGAGGTAGAAATAATAAAGTACAGTTACATAGGTCATCTTCTGGTGGTCTGCAGCTGAAAGTCAAGAAATGAACAAGTAAGCCCTGGGGCATCTTAAATAATTTTTAAGAGGTCAGATATCAACCTTGGAGCTAAGCCCATTTGTGTCAAAAGGAGGTGAATGGTTATTTCAGAGGGAAGAGTTGAAGGGAAGGATAAATACCCTTTCAGCAACAGAAGAGAGAAATGGTGGAGTTTCTTTCATTGGTCTTTCACAGGATTTCGAGGCTGAAGTCTTACCACCCCTGTTTAACATGGTAGAATACCCAAAGAAAAAATGGCAGGAGGATTGGTCCTCTGGTTACTGTTTCCCAGAATACCTGCCTACACCCATAACAGATAATGCAAGCCATGCCTGAAGTGTAAATGTTAGAACTTGATTCAGCAGCCCTCACCTAGATGTCTTCTACAGCCTGTGATAGACCAGGCAGTGCTATCTGCTCTCCAGCTGTTGCTCCATATGTGCACAATCTCCCTCAGGTCCGGTGTGAGGTCTGCCAGTGCCGTCTGGATGTTTTGATACCTGAGGATATCTCAACTGGTCCTAGGTCCCTCAAATGTGGGCAGCCAACAGCAATCTTAAGTCAGTGGTAAAACTCTGCATGTTTGAAGAAATGGCCAAACGAGTGAAAACCCATATGAAGACAGCAAGGTCCGATCCCAGAAGCAGTGTAGCTGCATCAGCAGAACATTACAACCAGGAGGATTGTCTTTAGCTTGCAGCAAAGAAAGCCTACTTCAGGATAACTTAGTGTTACCTCTGGATTTTCTGTGCTGGTGGTGGACACAGAGCCAGTAGGGGTCACTGTGTTGAGGAAGCTTTGAGAGGAATGTGTAGAAACATATTTGGAATAAGAAGAGCAAGAAATGTTCTGGAATGCATATATTTATGTACGTCTTAATGATGTTTTAAGACATGGAATACTGCAGAGGTGAATCTCTCCCCGTTCTAAAATCCTAGTCACTTAAAATTTAGAAAAAAATATAAAAAACAATTTGACCTTGAAACGCCCAATTTTCTGGAATTCCATTATGTTTCCTGATGGGTTCCAGCAAACAAAGCACATGGATATTAATGCAGTTGCTACATGCATCTCTGTTATGCAGACTCAGTGGGGAGAAATCTTGCTAAGCTGTTGCTACAGCACCTTATACAGCGATGTTCTACTTCAATGCCATTTTTTCTAATTGGTTGCAATAAAAATGATACATTCAAGTATTTATGCAGTTTCTGTGCTATCACTGATCTTGTTTTCTCTTACTTTCATTTGAAATGTGAGGATGATAAATCATACAGAGGAAACTTTCTTTAATATCTTTAAAGAAAGTATCCTTAATAGCAGTCTATTTGAGGAAAGTGCAGTATTTAAGGAAGGTGTTCCATCAAAAGAGCCATCTCAGAAAAAGACAAATTTGCTTATGAGATATCTGGGTGAATGGTGATAAAGTCTGCTATTCTTTCAAAGGAAGTGAGGATAAAAAGTGAAATAACACTAAGGTTTTCTGGCTAGCAGAAGTAGCATTTAGTAATAAAACCAGAGAATATGGAGCTTTGGGAGTTTGATTTTCAGAGTTCTTTTGGTAAAAGATGAAATTATAGAAGAATGAATATTATGGAACAGCTTTCTGGAATATATTTGCTGATAATGAAAATAAGGCTGGCCTATTCACTGAGGTTATACACTGAACAGTTCTGTGCTCTATTAAAAATTACTGGGTCTTTCAGAAGTAAGCTGATGCACTGCATGTAGCCATTCAGGTTCCGTTAACCATTAAACTAAATGGAGTACTATTTCATGCATGATTTCATGCAGTTAGATGAAGAATGCAGCAGTGGGTCTGAAGAGGTAGTGGGTAAGGGTGGAAGTTTAAATTAATAAATATTTCCTTTTGTTGGGATGTATTTCCCTATGATTTTCATGTGTCTTATTAATAACAGATCTTCATGGATACCCCACTAATGTGTGCCAAAAAATGTAAACAGATGATTCTGTCCTCTATGTGGGTGACACAGCTGTTTGTACCCCTGCTGGGAGGGAAAAAAACAATTTTTAATTGACTACTGATGAGCCTGAATTCTTTCTTCCAGTAAATTCTTGATTTCCCTGAAAACACTAGATTGGGACATCAAGGCAGGCTAGTAAACCTAGCAACAAATAGTGAACTTAAGTTGTGGTGTGCCTAAAGTTAGCTGTCACTATTAATCTTTTTGGATACTCAAGTATGGGATTTATTGTGTGCAAATCTAGTGGGGCTGTTTCGCTACTTGATTAAGGGGAAAACTAGTGCTGTGCTCAAACACTGTGTAGGTCCAGATGATGCCTATTAGTTGTACTCTGAATTACTATCCAGTTCATGCTGGTCTCCTAGATTATGATGTTTCTCTGTTATGCATCTTCTAGTCGCTCCGTTTTTCTGCCACTGAGCTGGCAAGCATAGCTGTTCTGCTCAGTGGTTATGGGATAATACACAACTAAACTATCATGCAGAAACCCCTACATTTCATTCAGGTTTCTTGAAATTTCATTCAGGTTTATTTGCTCTTTTTTTTGCTCCAATCAATATTCCTTTTCACATATTCCTTATAACTCTGTTCTGGGAAAACAGACCTTTTGAATCACTAAGTTCATCTATTACTTGTGACCATTAGCTTACGTTTGTTCATATTAGGAGTAATTCAAACATGTTTAATTTTTTCCTGCCAATCATCAGCTTCCATACATGCTTAATTTCTCCTTAGTCACCAAAATAATCTCCCCAGTAATTATCTTGTGAGGGGAAGGAAAAACGCTTAAGATGTTTTCGCATTTTGAGCTCTGCTAGAGCTATTGAATCAAGTGTCGTTTGTAAAGCTAGAACGTATTTAAATTTAAAATAGCTTGGGGAAAGGTAACATAGGAAAGATGCTAGCACATTAACTCACCAGGTCAGCTGCCCCTGGCTGATGAATTATGGGGTTTAGTGCCAAATAAGCTGTGCTACATCCCTTTTTCTGGTATCACTACCTAAGTTAGTGGTTTATCGTCAGGTTAGATACACCCACATGAATTGCACAGGCAGTTTCTGGAAAGGTAGGGGAAATCAACTGATCCTGGGGATTTTAGTGAAAGTTATGCCATGCTAATTCATTCTTTAATGTCAGGCAAGGAGACGAGTCAAATCCACATGTAGCAATTGCTCTAAATACATGCAGGAAATCATTCCTGCATTGAACAATCTGGCTGCAATTTTAAAAGCACAAATAATTTTCTAGAGTTACATTCAAATAAGGTGTACTGATGTTCAGTAGCACTGAAAAAGGCTTAGCATCAACACTTACACAACTTGGAGTCTGACTTCATATTGTAATGCTTTTATATTACCTCAGAAAAAGAATTTTGAAGTATACTATAAAGAATCCTTAACTAGAAAGCTTTAATGTATTATACATATGATGGTACCAGTGATAAGCCCCAGTGTCTGTCTTTGCAAATTTAGAATATCCCAGAGAAGTTTTCAACAGGCTATGCCTCCTATAGTTTTTCAAGCTATATAAAAATTTTAAGAAACATCATAGTTAACACAAACACCTTTCTCCACCGAATCACAGACTTTTTTTTTTTTTAAACTAGTTTTACAACTGTGCTTTTTATTAGAAACCTATGCATTTTGCAGGAATAAACTTTTTTATTCATAAAGGTTCATATTAATCCATTCTTTACCATTTAAGGACTCTTCCAGTGATAAATTTCTGCTCAGCAAATCCTGGAACACTTCCCTAGACACTGGAACTGAAACAGTCTATAAAGAAACTTAGTGTCCAGTGTACTATAGCGTCCAGTGTATCTCTGGCATGGTGTGCTGCTGAAATTTGTAAGCATCTTTGTTTCTAATCTGTGGATATACTTGTTATATTTACAGCAGAAAGCTTGCTATTGCCTTTAAAAACTTAGCATAGCATCACTTCATCTTTGCGTACAATGCAGAATTTATAGCTTACTGAGATTGACACAGGTTTTCTGCTCTCATTTCCTTTTGTATTTGAGGTATTAACAAATCGTTTAGGCAAAATTCCTATACAACGTTCATGCACTTTATAAAGCCTTAGGACAATACAACAGAGCCATACTATTGAAGAGAGCCCTACAAATTAGATGAAAATGGGATCAGTTGGCCTTGAAAGTCCATTTAAATGAGGACGAGGAGATAGTCTGTTTCTTTGGAGAGGCTAATCTAAAAATAAATGACTGCAAAAAGAGAGAAACTATTCAATGTGTGGTTTCTAGGGAGCTGCTGGAATATGTATGAGCTGACTGTAGAAGATCTCTATGTGAGGGCTGGTAGGGAATGAGCAAGACAATAAAACAAGAAGATGATGGATTGCAAAGTCTATTAAACAGTAACGGGGAGAGGTGTCCTGCCCCTGCAGCACTATCTTGCACCATTTACAGATCTGTGAGAGCTGTGGTAGAATGGGAAATACTTAGTCCATTCAGCAAAGTGCTCAGCAGAGGGAGGAAGACTGGACTGGCAGGATGTTTAAGGATCAGCTGTGAATCCTAAACCCTGGCTACAAAGAAATACCACTTCTAAAAGGCACTAGCACTTTATAAGGAAAGGAAGATTTCCTAGGTATCAGTGGGAGCAGAATATTAGAGGCTGGACTCTAAGCACATGCAAATCTCTCTTAAACTCCCTCTTTTGGTATGTTTGAAGAAAAAATGAATTCATTAAAAAAAATAAATCAGCAAACTCATACAATTGTTTTTAATGCTGATCAATGATTTCTTCACTCAGAAGCCTAAGCAGATACAGGTACAAAACATTAAAGTGTACTTTCTGCTGCACTTGTACAAAGGTTATTTAATGCACATCAAGGGTATTTATGCTCTGTTAAATCACTTTCATTCACTGGCCATATTTCTGATATTGTGCCTCCTTCCTTTTTTACATACTTAGTTGCCTGTAGTAATTTCTTACCCTTGATCTGTTAAAGTTCTGGGCAAAGAGCATCTTGCTTTTCTGAGCTGCGCAGCATCTGCCATCAGAAGCCCCAGGACAACTGCTATGTTGTTTGCTTTCTTGCTGTTAGCAATGCTGTATTTACCGGGCTACAGCACTAAACTGATATTCTTGATAATTCCATGAACTGTTTTATTAGATCCAGCTTTCAGGAGGACAGCATCAAAACTTGCTGTCTACAGTTCTAAAATTTTTATGACATCTGAAATGGATATGAGAAATCCTGAATAAATCTCATCTGTTAGAAGGAAGAAAGGAAAAACTGGAGTCACACAGCCCAGTGAATCTGACCTGAATAAGGATGATCCCCAATTTTGTCCCACGGTCAATTCTTCCTGGGGCAGAATATTTTCTTCCCTGGACAGCTGTCCCTTTGCACGTGATTGCCTGCAGCGTTTTCCTCCAGGCTTTTGCCTAGGGGTTCCTCGTCTTGGGCAGCTTTGTTCGCATAGCTCTTGCCTCAGGGACACTGTGAGGATAAATTTATTAAGACTTGTAAAGTATTCAGATGATGTAATAAGAAAGACCAAATAAAAGTCTTACCAAAAGCAGGATAGATACATCAGGGCTACAGAATCAGCTTTCTAGGACAGATCTGAGAGGGAGACAGAGCTTGTGTTTCCCTGCATTACTTAACATTAAAATTTACCACTTTATAATCAGTTCTGTAGACTGTCAATTGAGTAGTTAAAGGCTTTGGGGAGAGTATCATAACTAATCAGGGAATCGTTTATTTACCAATACTTTTCTCCTCTTGAGCAGCTGCAATTTTGATTGATCTGAGGCTCTCCATTAGGCAGTGAGATAAGCCTACATTCATTATGTGTTGCTCCAAAGCCTGCTGAAGTCAATGAATCTCTTAATGGACTTCCTTGGGCTTTGGAATAGCTTCTCTTTCTGTAATTTCTAGAAGGTGGCCAGAGACACAGTTTCTAACTTTTTACCTGTATTGCTCACCAAAAAGAAAGAGGAGAATCACTGAGAAACTTTTCATTTTCTCATTGTACACCGATGCAACTGAGGCATAATATCATCTGCAGAATACTGGAGACATAAGTGGAGATGAAAACATGTCTGTCTCGAGGGGCAAGGGAAGAACAAGTCCAGTGTGAATTATCAGGGGTGAAACAGCAAATAACTTGGTGAAGCTGGGGAACAAAATTATTTTTATGAAAACATGTACAGCCCTAGACTATCAACTAGATGTACAGCCCTAGACTGTACCAGATGTGACACAGAGGACATCATACAGTGAAAAGACTGACTTTTAAAATTATTTCTCTTTTTCTGACCTAATAACAACACAAAGGTCTTTTCTGTCTCTGTGTCCTCTTATTTCTTTGCTTTGAGCATACTTTATCCTTATCTTGTAAGTTTATTATTATTTTACTACTTTTTTTCTAAAGGCATGAAGGAGTTGCTTTTTTCCTTGCTCCTTTTCTGAATCTTTGTAGATATTTCTATTCATGAAACAGGGACTCTTCAGAAGATGTGACTGCTTGATATTGAACAAGTTGAATAATGAAAAGTATTTATAGAGTATCACATCCAGATGAGGAAACATTAGGCAGGAAAATAAAACGTGATCCTGGAGTGCATGCAGGTTACAAAAGGTTATAGCACTTTGGAAATCAAATAGATGGACTCATGCCTTCATGAACAACAAATGGATCAGGGCCACGACGGGAAATGTATTTTCTCAAAAAAAGAAAGAAGCTCTGTGAGCATTGGCTTAGATGTATGGATAATCTTTAACCTCAAAGACCTTGAAAGCACATATTGCAACCTAATTTCCCTTCTGCTTTGTATGCATAAGATGTTTTGAGAGGTTATTCAGTGCTGCTCATTGTCTTATTCTTTGAAATTAAACCTTATGCTTCGATATTACATGTCATTATTGGATGGGACAGATCTTCCCAGTCTTTATATAGCTGATGGCTGAAGCTTAATTTTTTTCTGGGCTGGGAAGAAATTAAAACTGTGAGCTTCCTTGTAACTTCCTAGTGATTCTTCTCATAGATCTCAATTGCTACATATAAGAATGGAGAATTTTTCCCTCACAGTTTGGTGGAATGATATATGTGCCTGCATAGATGAAAAATTGCTGGCTGGGTCTTGGCAGACATTAATAATGAGGGAGAAGATATCTAAAACATTAGGTGCTTATTAGTCTCAGAACTGTAAGATCCAGCTATATTAACTCCTTCTGATGACCACTACTAATTATGTTATTACCTAATTCCAGTAGCACAGTGAGTGCTCCTGTCTGACATTTTCAGATATGCAGCTGGGTGAACTGTTTACTTAAAAGTTTATTAATCGTAAGCCATTCAGAGCAATTTCAGTTCTGCTTTTAGTTGATCATATTTAATCCTTGCAGAACTTAAGATGGACTTTGCAATAGGGAAAAAAAAAAAAGCGCTTTAAAATTTGCAACCTCAATAAAGAAATATCAGCAACTTTTGAAGTGTTCTATTATTAAAAGTACTAAAACAGTGTGAGGAAGAAGATAGTACACGAAAAGAGGGTCTGAACTTCCTTAATATATTATTAAATCTTAAGTGGGGATGGCTGAGGAGGAGGTGGAAAGCATCAATCTAAACCCTTATATTTTCAGGTTTGACAGATGAAATAAAATGAAATCAAGTGATACTTCATATCATATCAAGGTGCTATGGGTTAAGAGTTGTTGCCAGAGCACTTCTTCTTAATAATAATAATTCTATGTGTGAGGTCCTAGAGAGGTAAAGGTCCCACCTCCACTTCTTTGTTTAGACCAGCTATTCAATCATAAATTAGGCATGATTTAGCTTGTATGGGAAATGATCACTTTTATGTTGCATCAACAGATTTCTTCATAGTCATTTGTTCATATTTTAATATTCTGGAATGCACTGAGAGATATGCAAGATCTGAATGAATAAATAATATCCCTGGGCACTTGTACACTGAAACATGCAAGATCTGTCCTCATGTTTCTTCAGTTTGTTGCATATACATCCAAATCTTTTCATCTCAAAGCTAGGTATAAACTTTATTGAAATACTGCTGCTATGGAGTTCCAAACAAAGCATTTACAAAAGTTTTGTATTTAGCACTCAGTAATTGTGAAATGATTGTGTGTTTGGTACTGCTATTATGCTCCTGTTGATTGCTACACATTGTTATTTAAATTCTGTTAATCTTAGAAACTGTAACTTTAAAGATCCTATTAATTTTGGAGAAAACATCTCTATTCAGCACCTGAAGGAAAATACATTCAAAACTTAATGTTCTCAGCTTTCATACAGATTGATTACTTCATGTATTATTAAATAAATGTGTCAAAAGGTTTGAGCAAAAAACTTAATATGACATCTCCTGTTAAGTAGGAAAAAAGGTTGATCATGCGTAATTGATTTTTTAAAAAATTGACTTTATCTGAGGATGTCCAGGTTTTAAATTCAGCTGATACTTAAATACACTTGTCACTTGATCAAAACAGGTACCCAAGAAGGTAGGGTTGAATATGCGTGGTAGCTTTGTATGATCTCAGTACCCCTTGGTCTACTTCCATCCATTGGTTGAGACAGGAAGGAAACAGTCGCCATAATCCCAGATTAAGCATTTCAAATAGATATTTTAAATTATTAGATGAATTAATGAAAAAAAAACTAAACAAACAAAACCAAAACATTTTAAGCTACATGCTTGGCTACAAGGGAGAGCAATTTGTTAAGTCTTTCTTGTTAGAAGGTAGGAGGTTGGGAATGCTTATATATAAAGTACCAAAGCAATCTTAATCATAAAGATCACTCAGGTCTGATAAATGGACCTGATACATGGATGGAAATCCAGATACCTGGTTAGCTCTAACAGGTACGAGACCTTTAATATCAGCTGGATTAACTTCCATGTCTTCATAAAAGGTCTTTTCAGAGTTGTCGTTTTCCACTTAGGATTCATTTAACCTAACCTTAGCCATATGAAGAAAGTTTAGCTAAATATCAAGTTGAGGTTTAACCCCAGCTGGCAATCAAGCCCCATGCAGCCTCTCGCTCAATACCCCCATGTCAGGATGGGAGAATGGGAAGAGTAAAAGTGAGAAAACTTGTGCGTTGAGATAAAGACAGTTTAAAGCAAAAGCCAAGACGCAAGAAAAGCAAAACAAGGAATTCATTCAATGCTCCCCATGAGTAGGAAGGTGCTCAGCCATCCCCAGGACAGCAGGGCTCCATCACATGTAACGGTGACTTGGGAAAGCAAACACCATAATCCTAGATGTGCCCCCCCTTCCTTCTCCCCCCAGCTTCGTATGCCAAGCATGATGTCATATGGAATATCCCTTTGGCTTAGTTCAGGTCAACTGTCCTGGCTGTCTCCCCTCCCAACTTTTTGTGCACTCCCAAGATCCTCACAGGTGGGGTGGGGTGAGGAGCAGAAAAGGCCTTGATGCTATGTAAGCCCTATCCAGCAGTAACTAAAACATCCCTAAATTATCAACACTCTTTTAAGCACAAATCCAAAACATAACCTCAGAATAGCTACTGTGAAGAAAACTGTCCCAGCCAAAAGCAGCACATTCTCCATCCCTTATTCCATACCATTTACAAGGTATCACACTATCAACTACATCTTCATTACCTACCACCACCCTTCTCATCCTTTGATATCATATACAGATATAATTCCCTTTGTTCATGGACCACCCCTATAAAATGTCTTTAAAATGTCCATTGAGATATTTTAGTCCAGACTTTGGGCTCCATCTGTTATGGTGCTCACTCAGGACAGGAGAGGCATTGCATCACATGGAGTTACTGGGCACCAAAGCCATCTCAGATTGGATCATTACTGAACTTACACTGTTTCTTACCAGTTTTGCTCTCCACTGGTTCAGGTGGCTTTTGCTATAGTAATTCCTACAAAATGCAACTCAAATAATGGGTTACAACAACTTAAAGGTGTTTCTATTACAGTCCCCACACCTTGTCATTTTGGACCAGTTTAATATTGCAACGAACTCCCTCCCTCCCTTGTCCTGCTCAGACTTGGACTTATCTACAGGCTGCAGTCCCTTAGGGCTGTACCTGTTCCAAGTGGAGCCTTATCTGTGAGCCACAGTCTCTCCAGAGGTACTCCTGCTGTGGCATAGACTTATCCACAGCCACAGTCGCTTTGAGATGCAGCTGTTCCACTGTGGCCTAATCCACGGGTTGTAATGCCTTCAGAGATAGATCTGCTGCAGCATGGCCTTACCCATGACTGCAGTCCCTCCAAGGGTATATCTGCTCTGTCATGGTCTTATACATGGTTACAGGCTTTGAGGTGCTCCAGCATGACCTCCTGCACAGCCACTTATGCTTCAAGGTGTACCTGCTGCAGCATGGACTTATCCAAAGCCACAGATGCTTTCGGGTGTCCTGCTCCCACATGGACTCATCCACAGGTCATAGCCCCTTCGACTCAAGTTCTCGCCGGATTTCCAGCCTGTCAAGTACAGCAGTGATGCCTTGTCCATCTGCCAGCCCAAGCGCATGACCATTGCTTTTATCAAAACATTCCTGGGCACAGCACAGTAAGATGATAAGCAGCACAGCAAACAGCAAAAGCAAAAAGCAGCCACTAATGAGCACTAAACTCTAATATACTGTAAGGCAAACAAGCCCCATGGCAAGCACAGAAGCCTGGCAATTAATAGCTAAACAGCAATGACAGCTATAAGTTTGATCTAGCACGTTCCAATCAAATCTGTTGGCATCTCAAACACTTTGAGCCTCACATAGGGCACCAAAATGGACTGTGGTGGTTGAACCCCAGCTGGCAACCAATCACCACACTGTCATTTACACACTTACCCTCAGTGGGATGGGGGAGGGAATTGGGGGGTGGGGGGATAATCATGGGTTGAGGTAAAACCAGTTTAATAGGACAGCAAAGGAGGGGAAAATAATAATAATAATAACAATAATAAATAAATATTTAACAATTATAACAAATAATAATAATAATAATAGTAGCAATAATACGGCCTCAAGCTGTGCCAAGGAGGTTTAGATTGGATATTAGGAAGAACTTTTTCACTAAAAGGGTGGTCAAGAGTTGGAACAGGCTGCCCAGGGAGGTGGTACAATCACCATCCCTGGAGGTGTTTAAAAAAAAAGGTAGAAGCAATGCTTAGGACATGGTTTAGTGAAAAACTTCACAGTCCTGGGTTAATGGTTGGACCTGATGATCTGAAAGGTCTTTTCCAAACTAAACGATTCTATGACAACAGTAAAAGTATTAGAGCATACCAAACAAACGCTGCACAATGTGATTGCTCGCCACCTGATGACCAATGGCCAGCCAGACTCCAAGTGGCGGTCCCTGGTCAGCTTTCCACCAGTTTATATGCTGAGCATGAGGTCATATGGTATGGAATGTCCTTTGGTTACTTCAGGTCAGCTGTCCTGGCTGTGCCTCCTCCCAGCTTCTTACACCTCCCAACCTGTTCACTGGCAGGGCAGTTGGACAAGCCGAAGTGTCCTTGACCACTGCTTAGCAACAACTAAAATATCAGTGTGTTATAAACATTATTCTCATTCTAAACCAAAACCACAGCACTGTACCAGCTACTAGGAAGAGAATTAGCCCTATCCCAGCTGAACCCAGGATACTAATCTCCCTATCTAGTTAGTGGAAAGACAGAGAGGCATTTCTTGGGTTCAGTTCATCAGGCTTGAGGTGATTAGTCTACTTGTGTTATCTATCTCTAGAAAACCTATTACATGGTTTATTTACGTGACAAAGCTAGACTAACGCTCTAAGATTTATAAAGGCAAATAAATTCCTCTTATGTTAACATGACCACTTATCAAGAAATGTTAAAAGTGGTATTTATTTAAAGAATGGAGATAGAACAGTTGTGGTATGGAGCTACTTGGGATATTAAGAAACTGCATAAAAAATCCATTGCATTTTCACATGAACCCATATTGTCTCAAAACTTCTTTATGAAAACCCATTTAGCTGTCTCCTCTGATTTCCTCTTAGTTGTTACACTTCAGATTCTCAAGGGCAAGATTCCTGTTTGTCTTTTTTTTTAAAAAGTAGCTACCACGATTCACTCATAATTTAAAACTTCCCATGGTGTTATCATCAGAATAACAATACCTTTAGAAATCGTAATATCTGAAAATGTTTCTGGTATTGGTTTCCCTTTGTTTCTTGCAACTAAAGCTAAATCTATTGCTTTCACATGTGATAATTTATTCATATCTGATGCTTTTTCAGTCTGGTACATACCCTGTACTCTTTTTTTTTTTTTTTTTTTTTTTTTTTTCTGATAAGAATGACAAAGGCTGTGGATAGGAAGTTGTAAAGGAATTAGCATGACAGAAAGGAAATATTTCCGAAGTCTAGGTAGGGAGGAAGTGTTGGTGATAAACTGTTAGTTTCATGCTGTCTCTGGCAACCACGTTACATTTCTCCCCTTAATACTACAACACCATTGAGTAGGTCTCTGACACAATGGCTGCGTGATTCACTGATGGAGTAAGTAGCTATTATTGGCCCATGTTGCTGTGTCTGACAAGGGGCAGCTGTAATTTCACTTTGTGTGCGTGTGTCACCTGCAGCCTTTCTGAAAGCACTCATCTGTATGCAGCAGGGCTGAGCACCGGGCGACCGCACGTCCTGCCCCTGTCCATGGCATGTCACAATGGCAGCACCTAGGAAATGCATTAATATTCATGGAAAGGGAACAAAGAAATCAAAGGGATTCTGTCTGTGTCTCTCCCAGTTTATTCCGCTTTTTATGAATTTAATTTTGGAACAACTTTTGGAGGGGTAAAGCCCACACCTTTTACAGTGAGACAGTGTCACAGTCCACTCAGTGGACTCGTGATGGTTTGTTAGCTATGATCTTGAAGCGCAAAAAATCAAGGCGACCACGCCAAGGGGTTATGCTTCAATCAAACAGCACAATTTTATTGTTTGCCCATAAAGCAGGGTACGATAGGTAGAAAGACAGAAAGTGAATAAAAGGTAAAGTAAAAAGAAAAGGAAAGAGGATTATAGCTACCACCACGGGTCCAAGGGGTCACTATGGTCCCAGGTCCAGGGAGCGTCCCGCGGCCCTTCCGATCATCGTGATCCTTGGTAGGGAAGATCTCCAAAGTTCAGTTGCTAAGAAGGCATCTTTTTATGCTAAGCAATATACCTTGCTCCTCCTCTGGTCCATGGACTTCTGCCAGTCTCCGCCCTCTCGAGCCAGGTTATTTTGCCCCAGAGGAGAGTAGCTTCAGACCAGGAGGTGTGTTCTTGTATTGTTTTCTGGTTCGTTGTTATGACCAGAGTTGTGATCCATCTTCTGGAAAGCTGTTATGCGGCTTTATTCAATCCCAGGTGGCAGGGAACGGCATGGTACTCCTCGTACCATGCAATTCTCCTTCCCAGGGTGTAGTTGTTCCTTTCAGTCCCAGGTTGCAGGGAGCGGCACAGTACTCCTCGTACCGTGCTCTTCTCTTTTCCAGGGTCTTTGTGTCTTGGCGTCCACGAGGACCACATTCCATCTCCAGGCCTCTGTTGGCAATGTTGAGACAATATTGTTCTCTTTAGACCGACTCTTACAGACAGGAAAGCACATGTATGATATTCTGTCAGAACTGAGAAAGTCCATGTGGATTTTTCTTCAGTGAGTTTGTGATTCACCCCACCCTTTTAAAACTTAACAATCTTAAACCTCTCTTCTAATGAAAAGTCATTTAATAAACACTTTCTCCTAATTAAGCCCCTCCATCTGTTACTTGGTTAGGAGGTATAAGGATGCTCTCTTTCTCTTAAACTCCAGAGATGTGCTGGGCAGAACCAGAACATCAGAGTCTGCCTGTATGCAGCACCACCTTCATACATGAAACCATCCCAGAGGTTCCCAGTAGCTTGTATTTCCCTTCCCACCCCAAGAAGTACAGAAGGATCAAGAGATGGGGATGTGTGTTAGTGCTCTGGATACTTTCCCCAGAGCCCTACTCACCTCTGTGTTCTCTGCAGGAGAGGCTGAAGGTGAAATGCCTGCTGGGAGGAGATGAATTCCCAGTATAGATGTCTGAAGAATCATCTAACAACTAAAGTCTGCAGTGCTGTAGCTTTTCACTTCTGAACACTTTCAAGTTTTGTGGTTTTGTTTATTTTTGTTTTGTTTTGTTTGTTTGTTTGTTTTGGCTTTTTTTTTTGGTGTTTTGTTTTGTTGGGGTTTTTTTGTTTTTTTGCAAACTAATCTTTCACACAGTTAAAGCTTTGACCTGCTTGTGCTTTCTGAGATCTGAGTGGCTAATGAATCACCAAAAGTCTTGAAGGTCTGCAAATAGACTCGTGTAAACAGCTATACTGCTGCAACAGGCAAAGTGATGTCTCCTGCAAGGAATGACTTGCCCACCCAGGCAATGGATTGAGATTTTAGAAATTGGGTTCAAGTCCTTTGCCACATCTCTGTGTCACTCAGTCCCGTTAATGGTAAATTCTGCAAAACGGAGGCTGTCTCCTGCTGCGTTACAGCTGCGGTGTGTGGAAGTAAAAGGCTTTCAATTCAATACCCATCAACGATGAATAACACCTTGTTAGAAATTGGGACAGGTGTGGTCCAACTATACATAAAGAAGGGCAGGCAAGGAGGCATTGAAACATCTCTTCCCGTAAACGTGGTCACGTCCTCACATTCAGCCTCATCAGAAGGCACGATGCTTACAATGCATCTTGTGGTGGCAGCTCCAATATCCCTTTGTAGCTCCTTGTGGGAAGGGACTGGGCACAGCAGGATGTGCTGCATGTGCACTCCTGGTTGCTACAGGAAGGAAATTTTCCTGCAGCTTGGAGTATTGGAAAAGAAATTGGATGGATAGCCAGAGCTATGGTAGAGGAGCAGGAACTGGGGCCAAGGAAGGCAGTACGACCTGTTACCGAGATACTGCTTCTGTGCCCAGAGATAAAAATTGTTTCAGTAGACTCCCGGTCAGGTACCTTTCAAAGCTGCAGCAGAGGTTTATACAGGACATTAGGAAGTGTTTCATCACCAAGAGGGTAGTCAAACACTGAAATGGGCTTCCTAGAGAGGTGGTCAATGCTCCAAGCCTGTCAGTGCTTAAGAGGCATCTGGACACTGCCCTTAACAACATGCTTTAACTTTTTCAGCTCTGGGTTGGTCAGGCAGCTGGACTAGATGATCCTTGTAGGTCCCTTCAAAATGAAAATATTCTGTTCTACTCTTCTCTCTTTAGTTGAGTTAAAGCATTCCCAAAGACTTGTAAAAGGCACACAATTTTCTGCTTTCTGTAGGAAAAGCCTCAACTTTCAGCCCAGACACTTTCAGGTGCTCTCTCAAGCTGCAAATCTCTTCCAAGTCAAACTGCCTGTGCTAGTCAAAGGATTACTGAAAAAGGGATTGTCTGATTCATAAATTAAGAGTTCAGTCCTTGAATGGTGTCAAAACTGTTGTGACAACAAAAGGCTCAGAAATGTTATGGTCATAGTCTCTTCCTAGTCTCATCTCCCCTGAGCTGCTTGACTTCATCTGATAAATTTTACTTTTAATGTGTGTGTGCACATCACTCCTTCAACTCCATTCACTAGCTCTTGGGTTTCAGCCTGACGTGTATTTGTGCTATATAGTTCACCTTTTCAGCTCTACAAATTCTTCTGGAATGCTTCTCTGACTAGTTAATCTACTGCACTTCATTTTCATGATAAAAGGGCAGAAAAATGTAAACACAGTTCTCCACGCCTCATGCATATAACACACCTGAATGATTAATAGTTCCCAGTGATGTATGGGGATTCTTTTTTCTATTTTCTTTCTGTGTTTTCTGATGGATTGTAATGCCTTCGGTAATAAGAGGAAAGGCAAACCAGCTGATTTTTAAGCAGAGGACACCTTCCACACTGGGAGGTATTGACAAGGATCATGAGGTCTTGACCTTTTCAGATGCTCACAGACAAAATATCATCTAAAAATACTCTGATTTCAATGCCTGTTCATGCCTCCTGTTGATTTCTTTAGCTAAATGTAAAACTTGTTGGCCAACAGCCCCATATGGCTGGATTTCACATGCCCCCACAACTCTGCTGAAAGCAGAGGAAGAGTGAGCTGACTCAGAGGTTGTTTCCATGAAACACCTCAATGATGTGGAGCAAAAATCTTCATCTAGACATGAATTTTAAATATGGATAGCACCCAGTGACATGGACCCTGCTTCTAATTTGCTAACATCACATGAATAAATAAATCAGTAATAATACTGTCAGCAGCCATTTGAGCTTAAATGGCTCCTGGGGTATGAACATTGTTGATCTGTTTTTTGGGGGTGCTAGCTAACATTATCAGCTTTACTCCTTAAAGATGGATCTTCCCCGAGACTAGTGTGTGTCTATTGTTTTGGAAGGATAAGAAAATAAGAGCAGTGCCAGTTTCCATGATGATTTAATTCTTTGTTACTTACATATCAACATAATGCTTTTTTTTTCCTAAACAAAGTATTACAAATACAGCAAATCATTCCTATTGGCTCCGCGCACTTATTTGGTAGCCCCAGGCAAGATTCATTTAACTTGTTTACCACACAAAATTGCTTTGCTTTCTCTACTTTTTTTCTGATTTAAGGCGGTAAACATTCCAAAATTTAGTATAGCAGCAAGATTATTTTAATTTGAAAAGCCAGGCCCTGGAAGAAAGGGCTTAAAAAAATAAAATTAAAAGCCAGTTAATTGTATTGCTGACTTTCCTGCTGTAACAATGAAGTATAAACCTTCATGAAAGTTACATTTACTCTATCTATGCAGCAAAACAGCATTATCATATTTGCTGAATTAGTTATTCATTTTCTTCCATGGAGAGCAAAGTTTGAATTTAACTTGAACAAAGTCAGCAAAATAAGAATGATTAGCTAGCGATAACTAATAAAAATATTGATAAAATAAGTTTTATGAGCCCAGTTAAATGTTGAATAAGATGGAATCCACATCAGAAAACCATTGCATGTTTGACACATTTGATAGCATGTGCTCCAAAGAGAGACTTAGGTTTAATTAGGCATTGAAAGCGAACGAGCTTCTCAATACACTGTCCTTTAGTTAAAGGTTGACATGCTCTGCTGAAGCCAAAGACAGCATTTACCAGCTTGAAGTGAATGTTATGCTAGAAGAAAACAGTGATTTAAAATTTAGAAATAACAACAAGTAGTATTTATGATTAATAATATAATCTGGTGTTAATGTCTACGAGTTGGGGAAAAAAATCTGACAGCTGTTCACCTACAAGCAATGATTTTATTTCTATACGTGCTTGCCACTCCAGAGCCAATGAAATTGCCAAGTGCCTAACCCTGGCTCCTATAACAATGGTGTTAAGATAACGAAATAAATCCCCTGGCATCATCCATCCATCCATCCATCCATCCATCCATCCGTCCGTCCATCCGTCCATCCATCCACCCATTTCAAGAGGATACCAAAGGAATAATGATATAAATCCTGTTCTTTCCCAGCCACCCCCCTCCCCCCCTCACCCCCCTTGCTTTAGGGGAAATCACTGTGGTTATTTAAGAAAAACATTGTCTAGTGTTCAGAAAGAATGGTCAAGTGGCTGGTGAAAAAAAATCATTGTAACAGAAAAGCATCCATGTTTTGGAAGGGCTTGAAGATCTTCACCTCTCTTTCTTTTTATACTGTTCAGGATAGAGATTAATTTGGTCCCAAACACTGTTACATGATTTTTCTTTACTGTTGTTTCATTCAAGTGTCAGCTGATGATTTGCCTTGAGTTATTACTGCCTTATTGTAAGTATAAGAAAAAAATAATAACAGCAACAATAGCAGTTTGAATTTAGTTTATTCGCAGATTTTCTGTCCAAGTCCATTGGCATGTGGATAAACAATTGACCATACAGCATTACGCTTCATCAGAGTTGTTCTGCTATTCAGAGTGACCTCAACAGGCTGGAGAATTGGACCCATGGGAACCTTGTGAAGTTCAGCAAAAGGAGGTATCAAGTCCTGCATTTGGGAAGGAATAACTGAAGACACCAGCACAACCTGGGGAGCAACTGGCTGGAAAGCTGTTTGGCAGAGAAGGCCCTGGGGGTCCTGGTGTATAACAAGTTGATGGTGAGCTAGCAACCTGCCTTCATGACAAAAGAAAACTTCTTGGGGCTACATTCAGCACAGTGTTGCCACCAGATGATCCTTCCTCTCTGCTCAGCACTGGGGGGATGTGTTGAGTACTGGATTCCACAGAACTGGAGAAATTGAGAGATTGGACCAAGTCTGGTGAAAGGCCACAAAGATGATGAAAGGACTGGAGCATGTGGTGTGTGAAAAGAGGCTGTGAGAGCTGGGACTTCAGCCTGGAGAAAAGAAAAGGCTCTGACAGATCTTATCCATGTGCATAAATATCTGGTGGGATATGTGGGGGAACTACAGAAGATGGAGGAACATTCTTCTCAGTGATGCCCAGTGACAGGACAAGAAGCAAAGTGGGTAAACTGAAATGCAGGAAATGGTATTTAAAAATTAGAAAATAGATATATTTTGATTTTTTGTTTGTTTGTTTGCCATGAGGTTGGTCAAACACTGGCACAGGTTGCCCAGGCGGCTTGTGGAGTCTCCATCCTTGAAGATACTAAAACCCCTACTATTCAAAAGCTATTCAAAAGCTGTTGGTGACCATGCTGGAGCAGACGTTTGAACTGGACAGCTTCCCCCAGTGATCTTTCCAGCTTCAGCCATTGAGGGAATTCAGACTTAGGTTTCCAAATGCTCTGTCTTCTTGATTTTGCTGAAGGAAAATTGTAGGTGGATAAATATGTACTTGAAAAGAATATGGTTAAGTAATATTTGTCCTTGTTTCTAGTTACAGAATGGATTTTGAGGGGACTTGCAGGTCAGAGGGTAGTCAGCGAACAAGTCCTGGAGTCCTCACACTGACTGTCCTGCTGCCTTGATCAGCTGCCCTTTTTTGAGGAAAAGGAGGGGGAAAAAAATCAAGGAAAAAACAGCTTAACATTAAGAAAGTCCTGGGGGGGGGTTGTTGTTTTGGGGGGGCGGGGTGGGGTTTTTTAAGTGTTTTATATTTAGGTTTTTAAGACAAAAGACTGCAAAAATGAAGAGTAATGGAAAAGTACATCTAGTCCATACGGGAGGGATTCAGTTGCCTACGTACAGGTGTATCGTGCCATTTTAAGCAGTTGAAACATTTCATTCATCTCTTGCTGCCACTCCAGAGGAGCCTGGTTCTCCCATGCTTCTATGTTAAATACATGACATCTGTGCAAAAGTCTTGAACATTATTGGGTGTCCCAAATGTCATGAGGCATGTGTTCAGGATATGTGTTTGGGATTCAGTTGCCCAGCACTTGCGGCCATTTTGGCTTTTATGGAACTCTATCAGCAGTGGGTAGATTTATCAGATTCTTTAACAGAGCTCCCAAAAGACATATTTTTTTACCAAACTGTTGATAATTTTACCAGGCCACACAGATCTGCTAACAGCTTGCTTTTTGTATACGTGTTCACATACCACTTTGCAAAGTTTTTTGTGAAAATGAAAAGGCTACAATGAAGCATTTAGCCTTAAAAAATCCTCAGCTCTTTTCTGCTCCTAACAATGCTGATTGCCTGTATACTGGATAAGTGAAATAATATTGAATAGACAATCTGTGTAACAGGACACGACAGCACACTCAAAAAAAAGCAGAAAGAAAAGCAAATAAAGACCACATGCCCTCCCACCTTTCAGACCCCATTGCTGATCCTGAGTTTTAGCTTTGTTATTTCTTTTAATCTGTTTGAAGAAACTACTCCTGGGTAGGGCATCCTTATTGCAGGGATCATTAATTTGAAGAGAGGCAAACGGAAAGTAGGGAATTTGTATTTCAGTCACAAAATGGATCAAAGAAACTTTCCTAAGGCAAGGTGCTGTTGTCAAGATTGTCCCGCAGAAAGGAAAATCATTACAGAGGATTATCTATAACAGTGGTTCTCGACCTTTCTTTCAGCTTGTGTAGCCCAAGGCAGAAATACAGTGTGACTGATTATGATTACCACGCACGCACACAAAGACCCACTCTTCTACAGATATATTTTTGCACGTGTTCTACAATGTCTTGTGATGTTATTCCTAAAAATGGGCCAGACCATGCACATACACACATGCTCAGATTTAGTAACAACAATAGTAACAATAAAAATAATAACAATAATGATGATGAGGAGGTATATTCTCATCAATCTCCCAGGCAGTGTCACTCAATAAATATTGAAAAATGCACTCTCAAGACTCCCCAGCTTTGCAGAAGCTTGTACCTGAGCAGCTAAATCTGCATTCCCCACAGACCCATGTGGCCTGATAATTTCTGTCTATTGGGAACACTGTTTTTTCATGCTACACCTTCTGAATATTTCTGAAACTATTTTTTCTACATATTTCTACACCTATATTTCTGAATATCTAGGAGGCTGGGATAGGTTTTCATGGGCTAAAACCATGGAGGAAGTATGCTAGCAATTAACTACTGTATCTTAAACAGTTGAATACAGCACAGTATTCAGGACTATATTGTTCTATTTAGATTTCTAGTGTAGGCATAGCTTCTGGGACACAGTAGCATGTTCAGCTGATGGACAAAATAGTTTCTGGGGTCTTGCTCTTCACGGCAGGGATACTGGAGTTCCTGCAGCTGTTATTTAATACTCAGAGCAATGAAAGCCTTGCCCAGAGTAGGGCGTAGAGCTTCTTCCACGACGTGAATTTTAGAAAGAGGGTATTTCATAGCAGAGGACTCAGCAAACGATTTCATAAGATTTCAGTGTACCCAGCCTCAACTCCAAAGCTGAAAGATGTTGAAGGTCAACGGTATGATTGTCCTGAAAACATATGCTCATCTGTGTCCCAGTGGTAGGCATGAAAGTGATGAAATCATTTGCAGGACAGGAACAAAGAAGTCTTGTTTCTTATTCTCCATCTTCTGCACCAGGTCTGGTATGAAAGTGCAGCAAAGCCTTTCTCCTTTCTTAGTTTTCCATTTCAGAATGGGCATAATAATACCTTCTTCTCAGTCATAATATAAAAATATTATCTATATAGCCTTCTCAGTTCCTTGCCTAGCAGTTGTGAGGTAATAGCAAGGACATTTTTTATGACACATTAATATGACATTTGTTAAATGGGTCCTAGTTCACACTCCAGAATAAATTTCTTCCTGAAATGGTCATGAAGAGTAAAAAGAGTGGATATCAACTTCCAGGCTTACTAAGACAAAATATATAAATCTTAAAAGTTCTGCAAAAAACACAAGAAGCTATAAAACCAAAAATCATATGATCAGAGGGCTACAACATATCTCCTATGAAGAAAGGCTGAGAGTTGTGCCTGTTCAGTCTAGAGAACTGTTGGCTTCAGGGACACCTTATTGTGGCCTTTCGGTACTTGAAGGCATCTTATAAGAAGGATGGACAGAGACATTTTACCAAGGCCTGTAGAGATAGGACAGGGGGCAATGGTTTTAAACTAGAATAAGGTAGATTTAGACTGGGTATAAGGAAGAATTTCTTCCCTGTGAGGGCGGTGAGGCGCTGGCCCAGGCTGCCCAGAGCAGCTGTGGGTGCCCCGTCCCCGGCAGTGCCCAAGGCCAGGCTGGATGGGGCTGGGACCCACCTGGGCTGGGGGGAGGTGTCCCTGTCTATGGCAGGGGGATTGGACCAGATGATCTTTAATTGTCCCTTCCAACCCAAACTGTTCTGTAAATCTGTGAAAGCCTAGCACAATGTAACGTAATAAAAAAGTATTTTTCCGGACAAACATAAACAGAATTTTTCTGTGATGAGATACTACAACTATTACTGGATCACGGAAACATTGAGAACTGGTTGTGTCATGCTGTGGAATATGGAGGTCATTATTTAAGGTGGTATGTAAAACACTTCTCTGTTTTTTTTGTTGTATGAATCCCCCTTGGAGTGGTGCTATGTTGGAGCTGAAAAAAGCAGAATGAAAAAAAGTTCCCAACACAGCATGCTTCAGAGAGAGCTCAGTTCATTGGGATTACAGATACTACACACTTTGGCATTTCCCTTGGAAGGAAGATAGCTGTGCATGGCCATAGAGGCACAGCAGATGCTGAATGACAATTGTTAAACCCTAGTGGTTACTTTAATTGCCCCTTTCCACCAATTTGAGATGTTGCAATGGTAGGAAAGCAACCGCGGTTGCTGTCACTCAAGTTCTCTGAACCTGCAGTTCTGCCAAAAAGAATAAAATAAAAAAATGGATGTAGTAAAAAGGAAAAGAAACTTCCACAGGCTCTTGACAAGCTTGTAAGCAAAAATGTAAAGGGAAGGGAGGCGGGCGAAGTTTTGACTCAGTTATAGGTTCGAGGTTTTACCTGAAAGTTTCATAAGGTGGCTGTGAGTGTTTGACAAGAGACAGGATCCTCAGCAGCAAAGTTACAGCCTGATGGACTCTGACATTTTGTAAAACCATAAAACGTGTCAGTAGCTTTAACAAGCAGGAATGCTTTGACCTCCTGAGGTTCCTGTCCAATTTAGCCATAGCAACTGTTCGATTCACACAATTAATGGCTACATTCAGTCAAGGGAGGGAGGGAAAAGGGTGACAGGAAACGTCACCTTAAAACCAAGACAGCATTCCTTTTTTTCTGCTCTAGCTCTGTTATCAGAGAGCTTGCCCACCCCCCACCCCACCCCGGCCTCTTTGTGTGTTAGATATTTTCATAGCTCTAATTTTCCTTTGGCAGCTATATTTGCAGGCCTCTTGCCCTGTAAATGTGCATTAATGGGATAATTCCAAGAGAGTCTGATCATTTGAATAAAAAATCATACAGTTGTTTTGCAGACATTTTATTTTAGATTTGCTAACTCTTACGCAGTCTCCATGTTAGCTGGTTGGTTTCTAATTTCTTGTATTTTGATGATAATCCTGCTGATGTCTGTGATTTAGGGATCATGGCTTTTCTCCAAAGCAAAAAAAAATATCACTTTGAGACCTTGCACATACAAAAAGCAAGAGCAGATGCACGGGGGACTTATTCCAGGCTTGGAGGATGAGTCTTGTTAGCTGTTAGTAGAAAGGTGCCAGTTTAAGAGAGCACTACAGAGTGGAGTAGCTTCCTGTCCTCACATCGCTACAAAACAGATGAGACATTCTAAACCAGAAGAATACCCATTTCTTGCCTTCTTTCACATATGCGTTTCCCCCAGGTGGTGAAAAGGAGAAGAAATCACTCTCTAATGAACTTGAAAGGTAGAGGTTATGAGAAAAAGCCTGTTGGTCAAAGAACATTGTGTGTTGCAAGACAGGTCCAACTTGTGAGGCAGCGTGGAGCTACTTGACAAGAAAATCCAGATCTCACTCAGAGATCAAACACAGATTTACCAGCAAGGTCTTCTGTGCTGCCACTACACGACACCATAATTTGTTCCAGATTTGTTCCATTTACAAGAATGATTATCAGTCATGTATTGCCACTCTAGCGTAGTAGTAGTGCATATTTCTACATGAGATTTTGTAGATATAAACAGAGAAATTCAGCTGTGGAACTCCTTTGCCTGGGATGCTGCAGATACTGAAAGCTGATAAGGGATCAAGAGGAGACTGGGCAAGTTTGCAAGTAGAAAATCTATCTATTCCATGTAGTAAATACATGGAAAACACTCCTGTCCCAGAAGCCCTTAGTAAGTGGCTGGGAGAGAGATTAAGAGTTGGAATCATACATGTTTACTCTGACATTGTACTTTTTCATAGGCATCCAGTTTGGATTACGGTTGGAGACATTAGAAAGACCTTTCTGACTCATTATGGCAGGTCTTACATTTCTATGTTCTTAGAGATCTTTAAATATCTTCCTTCAAAATGTCTCTTTACTTCCTTTAAATATGGACCGAGGGCATGTAGACAGTGGAGATGTTCCAGGGATTGCTTCAGGTCTCATGACAGGGAAGACAAATTACACAGGGAAAAGTAACGGTAGGATGTGTTGGGTCTGGCTGAGCCCCACAGCAGCCCCCCTAGTGCTGTGTATGTGTAGCCGGAGGGGCGGTGGCAGCACAGCCTGTCCTGGGCTCTGCTGAGCACTGCCTGCACAGCACCAGGGCTGTCCCTCCGACCCCCCACCCCAGCAGGCTGGGGGTGGGCAAGGTCTTGGGAGGGGACACAGCCAGGGCAGATGGACCAGACTGACCAACGGGGCATTCTCTGCCATATGATGTCTGCCTAGCAGAAAAAGCTAGGGGAGAGGAGGAGGAAGGGGGGCATTCGTTATTTACACATTTTCGTCTGGAGTGACACTGTGTGCCCTTCCAGGGAAGCGGCCGTGCATCGCCTGCTGGTGGGAAATAGAGAATAACATCTTCTGGTTTCGGTTGCTTCTGCATGTGCATCTTTTGCTATTGCTTCATTAAACTGTCTTTATCTTGACCCACAAGTTTTTTTGGGTTTTTTTCATCTTATTTTTCCTCCTACCTCATTCTGCTGAGGCAGGCAGTGACAGAGCGGCTTGGTGGGCACCTGGCATCCATAAGTAAGACTCAAGATACATGACAAGCCTGGGAAAGGTCTGTAAGGCTTGAGAACACAGATTTAAATGAAAGCACATCAAACCCTGTAGCTGACCAGAAAATCTAGCAAGAAAGAAAATCAAATGTGAAATGCCAGACTTGTACTTCCAGACTAGCTTAAATTATTGTTTCCAAAAACGTGCAGAGATATATAGCTTCTCACTTGAAGGGTCCTCATAACTCAGTGAGATAGATTGGAAAGTTGTAAATGCTTGGAGGATGGGACTGTATCTCCCTGTTTGTTCATACAGAAGTTAGCAATAGGGATCCATTTCTTGATGTGAACAATTCCTAGGATACACATTATTACCTCTTTTTGACATGCTCTCCTGTCATCCCTGTGGATATTTTTCTCTCAGTAAATCTGCACATTAACACCTTGCATATCGCACACTTTAAGCCAACACAGAAACAAACTCATCTTTTAACAAATGCCTCTTTTACCTGAATACGATGCTCAAACTCAGTTCATTGTTCACCTGTGGCTCTCCATCTCTACACAGAAGAACACGACTCTTCGCCCAGATTACATTTTATCCAATATTCATAGCTGGCAACAAGAGGTGAGGTTAACTCCAGAATTCACTCAGTCACTACAAGAAAACAAATTTTCTGTGTCTTAGAATAAAATGCCTTACCTGGCAGTGCCCATACCTATTCTATTTTCTCAGAATAAATATGGGAGAAAATAATTCTTTTGGTTTTCCTTCCAAGTCTTCACTGATCATAATACTGCGATAGGGTAACGTTTGTTAATTTTCTGTAATCCTGTATATTGTATGAATAAAACTGCAAGATGAATAAGATGCTGACCACTGAAATCCTTATATTTTGTCAAGTTCTATCCAGTCACAAAGACATTTATGTCATTCTTCTCAAAGCTGATGAATTAATTTTAAAGGTAATATATAGATATGATAACTGAAAATGGTGATTCTTTTTTTCTTAGATATGCCATGCTTTTTAAATATATGAATTGATATGTATTCTTTACTAGTTCATGTTGGTCCATAAAAGCATGCTCCAGAAATATGATTGCATTAATAATTTACAAAGTATTTTATTTGGTTAGCAGTTCCCATACAAGATGTATAAAAAGAAGATGTTTGGAGTTAGGATATAAGCTTTTTAACACACTTGCAAGAGAAAGAAGTATCACAACGCCTATCTTACAAATGGGGAAATCAGGTCATGAACGATACAAGAGCGAATCTAGATTCTGGGTACATATATTGCTCCATGTCACACACCTTCCACAAGCTCTCTGAACGAGGTGTTTGAAGCTCTGAGATTTCTGCATTGACTAGCACAGGGACTTGGTTGGAATTTAGATGGTCTGGAGGTATCCCAGACTACTTCCTCAACATCAAGAGAGGAATCCAAGATATAGTTTGACAAGACGTTTGCTTTTAACCAACGTGAATCCCACAAAAATATTTTTCATTTGGAAATCTAAACCTATTTCTGAATAATACAAGCATGGCATGGATTTTGTAGTGTACGCTTACATCTATACCTGTCCCAGGTCATTACTAGGTCCATGGAAATCACTTTCTTAACACTTCTCCCTTTCTTTTTCCTGATACTCTTTTCCTATAGCACTCACTGTGTTAAGCCTGTCTTGTGTCCCTTTTCACAAACAGCAGAAGTACATGCAGATCCGAACATAGAATTTTTCCTTCCAGATTTACAAAGAAAGAAAAAAAAAGGTAATTAGCTTGTAATGTTCTTCCTTTAATCTGGGACTCACCTCACCTAACTTTAGCCATATAAAATTAGTCATTTCATTAAGGTAGTCACCTAAATTTCCTCTCTAATCAAAAGAGAACAAGGTCTTTTCAGAGAATGATCACACACATTTCAAATATCTATTTTAAGATGGGATTAATTCCTCTGGTGGTACCTTGCTCTCCCATGACTATGGAGGCACTTTAAATAATGGGCTTTGACTAGAAACATGTAGTTTTAACTAGCTAGAGTTAGACAAGATAAATGTTACTCACAATATTTTTGGGATTTTTTTTTCCTTTGGGCTAAAAGCTGTATGAGCATAGAAAATCAAGGTATCATTTAACCCTTGGTACAACAGTACAAAGAGCACTAATCATAGAGGCAGTAAGCACTGGCATGCTGGGCACATGTGTGCTATTGAAGGGTAGATCAAATTTCTATTTTGAATTTCAAAGACCCAGGAAAAATGTCATAATATTGTCAACTGACTTTTGAAAGAAAGAGGGTTCTTTCTTTCTGCTCTTCATGAACAGAAAGGAAGTAATTGTCAGAGGAGGGAGGGGGAAGAAAAAAAAAAAAAAAAGATGTTATGGTTGGTTTTTTCCCTCATATTACTTGTTCTTTAAAATCCACCTTTTCCTCTAGCTCTCAGTGATTTCCTGAAGGCCACAGGTTTATGTGCACTTCCATGAAACTGTGTAACATTATTAATCAAGGAGAAGTCTCAGCTTTGATTAGCAGGATACAGACGTTCTGACATTTGGAGTCAGTTATTCAGGTCTGTCATTCAGGTTAATACATATCCACAAACTGCAGCATTTCACAAAAATAGGTTCAGACCAGGAGAACAATAGGGGAAAAAAGAGATAACTTCCA